>NW_026596381.1:899130-921285 GCF_907164565.1 Psammomys obesus | reverse complement strand
TCCCCTCCCCTCCCCTCCTCTCCTCATCTCTCCTTTCCTCCTCCTCTCTTCCATCTCCCTCTTCTTTTTTCCTCTCTTCCTCCTTCCCCTCATTCCTTCCTTCCTTCTATATTTCCTCCTTCCTTCCTTCCTTCCTTCTGATTGTTACTATTATGACTACAGTAAAATGAAATTTTAAAGTTATGATGATTTGAATTTCCCTAATTGCCAGGCATGGTGAACATTTTTTTGAGATATTTATTAACCATTTTTTTTTCTTTTGAGAATTCTTTGTTTAGATCCAATAGTTCATTTTTGTTTTTTTGTTATTGTTGTTGTTTTGTTTTGTTTTTTCATTTTTATCAGACAAGTTTATTCTAAGGATTTAGGTATTTTTGTTTTTATTTTTAATTAATTAATTTTTATTAATTGCAGTTTATTCACTTTGTACCCCAGCTGTAGCCCCCTCCCTGATCCCCTCCCAATCCCACCATTTCTTCCACTTCTCCTCCCATGTCACTCCCCAGGACCTCCCCCATCATTTGTTTTTTTGACTGTGTTTTTAGAGTTCTTTATTCTTTAGAATATTACACCTCCATAAGATGTATCTCTGGCCAAAATTCTCTTCCATTCTGTTAGCTTTCTATTCACCCAATTGATTGTTTCTTTGACTGTGCAGATACTTTTTAGTATTATAAAGTCCCATTTGTCAATTTTTGTCCCCAATTCCTAGGGAAATGGGGTCCTAGTCAGAAGGTTTATCCAACACATAGATCCTGTAGGGTATTGTCTGTATCTTCTTCTAACAGTTTTCGTGTTTCATGTTTCACATTTAGGTCTTTGAGCCACTTGGAGTTAGTTTTTATGCAAAGTGTAAGATGATAAATATAAATCTAATTTCATTCTTCTACATGTGAATAACTGTTTTTTCTGTCACCATATATTGGAAATAATATTTTTATCATCTTTGTAGAATAGTAGATGCCTGTCATTATGCACACTCACATTTAAGTCTTTGATTTGGTTCTGCTGGTTTACAAACATGTCTGCTTTTGTGCCAGTAACATATTCTGATAGAGTGATTTTTTTACAGTACTAATTATACCAGTCCATAAGCATGTAAAATCTTTTTATTTTTTTGTTTTTCTCAATCTTTTTCTTCAGATATTTAATTTTTTATTGTAGATGTCTTCCACCTCCATTGTTATGTTTATTTTTAAAGGTTTTATTTCGTTTGAAGCTATTGTGAATGGAGTGTGTTAATAATCCCTGTATTTTTTATGAGGGTCTATAGAAAAGATACTGATTTTGCAAGTTGATTCTGTGTTCAGCCATATTGTTGAATTTTTTATCATTTCTAGATGTTTTTTCCCTTTCTGTCTTTATTGCTCCAACTAGTCCTTTGACCACAACAAAAAACAGAAGTGGGAATAGTGGACAGCCTCATTTCATTCCTGATTTCAGTAGGATTGTTTCAAGTTTTTCTTCATTTACAATGATATTGGATGTGTGTCTGTCATTCATAGCTTTTATAATGTTGCTGTTTTTTTATTCTTACTTTCACTAGAACTTTTTGCTTGTTTTTTTTTTGCATTGTGTTTTACAAGACAGAGTTTCTCTGTATAGATTTGGCTTGAACTCACAGAGAACTGCCTGCTTCTGCCTCCTGAGTGCTGGGATTTAAGCCATATGGCACTACTGCCTGCTCTCCCCAGGACTTTTATTAAGAAGGTATTTTTGGTTTTGTCAAAATATTTTTTCCTGCATCTATTAAAAAGATTGTGTGACTTTCTTTTTACCTTACAGTCCAATTATGCGATTTATTACATCTATTGACTTATGAATGTTGAACCATGCCCATATCTCAGGAATAAAGCCAATTTGGTTGTGGTGGCTAATCTTTGTTATATACGTCTGTATTCATTTTGTGAGTTGACCACTTTTGAAACTATATTCATGGGGATATTAGTATTTAGTTTCTTTTTCTTACATGGATTTGATATTAGAGTGATGTTAGTATCATAAAAGGAATTTGAGAGGTCTTCCATTTTTTTCTGTTTTTATAGTTTTAAAAGGATAATCCATAGATCTTTGTAAGATTTCTCAGATTAGCAAGATGCTGGCTGACGGCTTGCTGTAATTTTTCTTTATTATGCTGAAATATTTCACCCATATTCTTAAATTCCCAAGGGTTTTTAATCATACAGTGATGTTGGATTGTGTAAAAAGCTTTCTCTGAACCCGAGGAGATGTGGTTTCTGTCCTTCAGTCAATGTGATGGATTAATTAATTTTTTTGACCTGAGTATGTCAAACCTTCCTTACATTTCTGTAATGAAGCCATCTCGATCTTGGTGGATAACCTTTTTACATGCTCTTGATTTGGGTTTGCAAATATTTTATAAAGAAATTTTGTACCCATGTTTATCAGAGAAGAATTACTGAAAAGATGGCCACAGCAAAGAATTGCATTCTGTAGTGTCTTGGTAAAATGGTCTGTATATATCTGCTAGTTCCATCTGATTTATGATGTCATTTATGATGTCCTCTAAATTTTTTTCTAGATGACCTGTCTTTTGGAAATAGTG
Source organism: Psammomys obesus (assembly GCF_907164565.1). Lineage (NCBI taxonomy): Eukaryota > Metazoa > Chordata > Mammalia > Rodentia > Muridae > Psammomys > Psammomys obesus. The sequence continues at coordinate 918,719 of NW_026596381.1, read as the reverse complement.
GGAGATTAAAATCAGCCATCATTACTGTGTTGCTGTCAGTCTGTGGTGTTATATTTAGTAATGTTTATTTTGTGACACTTAGTGCCCCTGTGTTTGCTATATAATGTATGTATGTAGGTAGGTAGGTATGTATGTTTAGAATTGTAATATTTTGTAGGTTATTTTTGTTTGTTTGTTTAAAGAGACTTAAGGGACCTTATGGGACAAAGAGACTTTATCTCTTTGGACTTATATTTGTTTGAAGACTATTTTGTCAGACGTCAAAATAGCTATACCTGCTTGTTTCTAGGTTTCATAGTGTTTGGAATATCATTTGTTCCTTTTATCCATTAAGGTCTAGGCTTGATGGTTTAGTGTATTTCTTGGGGGCAACAAAAAGAGGGATCCTGTTTTTTTTCTTTTTAATTACTTATTTTTATTAATTATAGTTTATTCACATTGTATCCCCCTGTACCTCCCTCCTTCCTTTCCTCCCTCTTCCACACCTGTATCCCTCCCCCAGTCCACTGATAAGGGAGGTCCTCCTCCCCTTCACTCTGATCCTAGTCTATCAGGTTTCATCAGGAATGGTTGGCTTGTCTTCCTTTGTGGCCTGGTAAGGCTGCTCCCCCTACAGGGGGAGGTGATCAAAGAGCAGGCCAATCAGTTCCTGTCAGAGACAGTCCCTTTCCCTAATACTATGCAACCCACTTGGACACTGAACTTCCATGGGCTACCTCTGTCCAGGGATTCCAGACCTTCTCCAAGAGTGGTACTTGGCTGGAGTATCAGTCTCATAAAATACCCCTGTGCTCAGATTTTTGGTTCTGTTGATCTCTTGTCTTCTCCAGGTCGTACTATCTCTCACTTATTTCATAAGATTCCCTGCACCACGCCCAAAGTTTGGCTATAAGTCTCAGCATCATCTCTGATACCCTACAGGGTAGAGTCTTTCAGAGGCCCTCTGTGGTAGGCTCCTGTCCTGTTCCCTGTTTTCTCCCTCCTGCGATGTCCATCCTCTTTGCCTTTCTGAATGGGTGTTGAACATCTTAGCCAGAGTCCTCTTTCCTGATTTGCTTCCTTAGGTGTACAGATTTTAGTATGTTTATCTTATATTATATGTCTAATAACCACTTATGAGTGAGTATATACCCTGTGTGTCTTTCTGCTTCTGGGATACATCACTCAGGATGATCTTTTCCAGTTCCCACCATTTACCTGTAAATTTCATGATTTCCTTGTTTTTGATTGCTGAGTAGTATTCCATTGTGTAGATGTACCACAATTTCTGTATCCATTCCTCAACTGAGGGACATCTGGGCTGTTTCCACCTTCTGGGTATTAAGAATAAAGCTGATACACACATGGTTGTATACTTGAGCCTCTTTTGGATATATGCCTAGGAGTGGTATAGCTGGATCTTGAGGAAGTGCTTTTCCTAATTGTTCGAGAAAGCGCCAGATTGATTTCCAAAGTGGTTGTACAAGTTTACATTCCCAGCATCAATGGAGGAGGGTTCCCCTTTCTCTGCATCCTTTCCAGCATGTGTTGTCACTTGGGTTTTTCATCTTAGCCATTGTGATGGGTGTAAGGTGAAATCTCAAGGTCGTTTTGATTTGCATTTCCCTGATGATTAAGGACATTCCAGTCTGCTAGTCTGCATCTTTTTGTTGGAGAATGTAGATCACTAATATTATGATTTATAGAAAGAGGTGTATTATTTCCTGTCATTTTATTAATTTTTGGCATTTTCTTGGATCTCTCTCTCTTGATTACTTGTACTGGGATTGTTTATTTGATCCTATTAACCTTGTGTGTATGTTTACCCTTTTTAGATTTGTTTTATTTCTGTTATCCTTGTAATCATAAATTCTTTTAATTTTTTGGAAACTTTAAAAATCATCATTAATTTTAGTGGATATTTTTGGTCAGTATAATACTCTGATTTGAGAATTGTGGTCTTTAAGAAGTTGAAAAATATCTTTTTCAAGCCCTTCTACCTTTAAAGCTTTCTGTCAAATAATTTGATGTTATTCAATGAACCTCCCTTTATAAATGACTTGGCCTTTCTCTTTTGTAGCTTTTAAATAATTATTACTGTGGTTTTAGCATTTTAAGTATAATATCTTATGAAAAATTTCATTTTTGGTCTTGTTTATTTCATATGCCTTATGTACTTGGATGGTTAATATTTTTTATTTAGGTTTTAGAATTTTATTTTCATATGTTTTTTACTAAAGGCATGTTCTGTGTCTTCACTATGGTATTCTTCATTTTTTTTGCATGTAGGTGTTCCAAAACTTTTTATGTGTTCTGTTCATACTTTCTTTTTTTCAATTTTTCATTAACTGTCATGGAGTGGTCCATTCCTATACTTTGTCTTCTATCTTTGACTTTGTTTTTGACAAGTGAGGCTTTTTTTTTTGGCTTTACTGAATTTTTCTGTTTTTAAACATTTTCTAAGACTGTTTCTCTAACCAAGGACTATGCATGGATATAACCTAGAACCCCTGCTTGGATGTAGCCCATCGCAGCTCAGTATCCAAGTGGGTTCCCTAATTAATGGCTGGCTCTTTAGCCTTCTCCGTCTCCCCTGCTCTGAGAAAGGAGCAGTCCTGCTAGGCCACAGAGGAGGACATTGCAGCCAGTCCTGAAGAGACCTGATAAGCTAGGATCAGATGGAAGGGGAGGAGGTCCTCCCCATCAGTGGACTTAGAGAGGGGCAGGGAGGAGATGAGGGAGAGAGGGTGGGATACAAAGTGAATAAATTGTAAACAAAAATTTAATAAAAATTTTTATTTATTTGTTTGCTTGCTTGTTTATTTATTCACTTTATATCCCAGTTGTAGCCCCCTCCCTCATTTTTCCCAATCCCACCCTCTCTTCTCGTCCCCCCCTTTCCTCAGAAAATGGGACCCCACTACCCACCCACCCCAGCTCATCAAGACACATGAGTACTGATTTCATCCTCTTCTTCTGTGGCCTGGTAAGGGTGAAGTGATCAAAATGCAGGCAACAGCTCCAACTCCGCTTGCTTATGTCCCCACATGAACCTGAGCTGCTTATTGACTACATATATGTAGAGGACCTAGGTCTAGTCCATGCATGATCCATGGTTGGTACCTCAAACTCCATAAGCCCCTCTGAGCCCTGGTTAGTTAGTTCTGTTGGTCTACTTGTGATGCTCTTGTCACATCTAGGTCCTTTTGTCCTTGACCCCCACTTTTCCACTAGACTTCCTATGCTTTGCTTAATGTTTGGCTGAGTCTTAGCAGCTGTTTTGAACCATTGCTGGGATGAGCCTCTCATAGGACAACTCTGATAGGTTCCTGTATGCAAGCATAGCAGAGTATCCTTAATAGTGTCAGGGGTTAGCTGTCTTCCATGGGATGCGTCTTGGGTTGGGCCAGACATTGGTTGGACATTCCTTCAATCTCTGCTTAATCTGTTCTATCTTTGTTCCTGCAGATTCATTTCTAGAATCATTTATGTTTGAGTTTTCTTCAGCAATTTGATCTCCATTTTCATGTCTTGGATTAATTTCCTTGTTTCATTCCATACTTTGTCTCCTTCGAGTTGTTTGAATATTCCTTTGAATTCCTTATCTCAAGTGTATATGGGTTGTTTTATTTCTATATTGAGATTGGTGTATCTAAGTTAGCTTGTGTTTGAGTGTATCTTTTTGCTCATGTCAACTTTCTTCTTTCCATAGGAGTGTTAATAATGTTCTAGAGGGGAGGAGGGCTAGATTATTGATTTGTATGTTTATCTAGCACTTGCTATCACAGCCTCTATACCATTACTTTTGTTTGTCAAGTATAGTCTTGGGGCTTTTAGTGACCTTTTCCAGGAGTTTGAAACATGGCTCTCTTGAAAGTGTGAACTTGTCTTGATCCTCAAGGCAGTATAAGACAACTGGAAGATCCAATTAGGCTCCTGGCATGGCTCTGGGTCTCCAGGTCACTGGTGGTAGCTTAAGTGGTCCTGGTGGGGAGAAGGCTGGGATATGGTGAGTCTCAAAGGGAAGTAGAGGATCTGGGAGGTGTCAGTCTCTGGAAAGGAGTTGCTGGGCTAAGGTGACCAGAGTGGAGGGAGGTTAGGAAGATGTGTGAAGATAGTTTACCCAAATCTCTGTGCCATGTGGCAAGTTGGAGGGTCCTTGGTAGGGAGCAAGCCAGGATCTAGTAACTCCCAAAGGCAAAGTGAGAGGCCAAAAGGAAGTAGCAGTCCTTGGCAAACAGCCAAAGGGCTGACGCTACCATAATGTTAGGAAAAGATAGCTTGGTCTCCATATCAGTTGGACAGGCTCCAAAGCATTTCTTGTATGACTTGTCATATATCTTACAGCTTAAAGAATATCATAAGGTGCTGAAAAACTAAAAGAATATCTATTTGTCTGCCTATCTATCTATCTATCTATCTATCTATCTATCTATCTATCATCTATCTATGCCATGGACTTTATGTGAGACCAGAGAATGAGTTCTGTAAGTCAGTTCCCTTCTTCTACTAGGTGGGGCCTGGATATTTAATTCTGGTTGACAAGCTTGATGGCAAGCACCACCATATTACTTTATAAATGACAGGGTATTTCTTTAACTGACCTAGTATACAGAAAAAATATGAGTAAAACTCTATATATCTCTCAATTTGTTTTCTGAATAAGAAACCAAACTTTCATTGCATTTCCTTTAAACATATTTCCATGGGCCAAATCAAATATGGTAGCACCACAGACCCCAGTAGATGTGGAAGATTAAAGAGCTGGTGACTGGTATAACAGTGAAAGAAAAACCTACTATTCAGGTATGCTAGGGCAAGTACAGGCCATTATACAGAAGGTTCTCTTTGAGACAAAATTGTAGTTTTGTTGAGGCATCGCTCAAGAATATATGTATAGAAAATTAGTGTGCTACGGTCTCTTTTCTTCAAAAACAAATAAGACAGGTTTATTGAGATTTAAATCACTTTCCTTTAAATGAAATTCAGTGTTTTTTTTAAACTGTATTCACAGTTAAGCAAACTATCATCACAATTGTCTTTATTTCATTTTCATCAGTCTAAAAAGAAACTCTATTGAAACCCTTTTTCACAGCATTTCTTTTGCACCTATAATTTTTCAGTGGATAAACCAAATATGCCATGCCCATGGACCCCAGTTGACAAGGGTGATTACAAAGAGTTGCTGGCTAGTGTCTCAGGCAAACCACTTATTTACTGTCTGTGGATTTGCCTATTGGGGGCATGTCACATGAATAAATCATACAAAAATCTTGTTAGCTTTGACTTCTTTCATGTCGTGTATTTTCAGGGTTTACCCAAGGTTATATTATGCATCAGTACTTTATTCTTTTCATATGAATAGCATGTTGTATCAATTCATATTTTATTCATTCTCTAGTTAAGAGATACTGATCTGCTTTCAGCTAAGAGCAATTATGAATAAAGTTCTTGTGATTATTCTTGTATAAGTGCCTTCCATGTTTAACTGAAAATGTGTTCCTTAAAGTAACGATGTGAAGTAGACAATAAGTATTTTTATTTTTATAGGAAAGATAAGGAAATTGAGAATCAGAATACATAACACACATACGCACGCGCGCCATCTGCCTTAGGTTCTATAATTAGGAAATATGTGATGGGCCTAGGATTGGAACTCAGGCAATTTGCCTCTAGCGTTTTAGGGGAGAAGGTAGTGGAGCACAGAAAAAGAAATTCTTATTCCAACAAGGCAGTCACTTCAAGTTAAAACATCATTGTTGTTTGTTGGATAACTTTTAATAATAGCTGATTAATGTCACTATATTAAATTATCATCAAGTAACCCCCAAGTGATAACAAACCTTTTAGACTCAGAGGTGAGGATGTTAGAAAAAGCACATGAGAATGAGGAACCTCCAGTGTAGGGCTGGGAAGGAGAGTTTAGAGCAGGAGAGGGGGACCTAGAGTTTGGAGCAGAAGATGGGGATCTGGAGGTTCAAGGAGCATAGCCACAGGTACAGAAGCTGCTCCCATGGACTTTCAGAGATAATACTTTAATGACTTATAGATTTGGAGGAGCCATGAATTAAATTTCTTTCATTATAGATTAAAATAACCTTAAATATTCTCTTACCAATTCAATGGAGCAAGGGAAGACATTTTCCAGCTCAGGGGCATGTGAGACCTCCTCCTTTTCAAACATTTACATGCTGGGTTCCCAGAAGAGTCTGCACTTAGCACAAGTTATGTACTGCAGCCACAGATTAATTATGGGATAATAACTGGGGATATGAAAATTAAGCTGTGATTTCCACATAAGTGTTTGACCTTTACCTTAATGGTATTTGCCTATCAAGTGACATAAAACCCTCTGGCTTTTAAATTGAAGTTTGAGAAGACACATCTTGCAGAGTATATGTAGTAGCAAAAGAACAATGCATGATTCTAAGTTTAATTGTACTATATTGTAACATATAGTGTGACAGAGAGGGGTCATGCTATACTAAAAATATACTCACGTATATTTAAGCTTTTTAAAAATAGTTTGTTCTTTCTTTTATAATTTCATACATGTATACATGAATTTTAATGATGTATATTCCCCATTCCTTCCCCTAACTCCTTTCACATCTGCTCCCCCACCCCATTCCAACTTTGCATCTTCCTTTTTGATTTTTAATGAACCACTAAGTAAAATTTGCTTGTCCCATATACTTCTGGATGTGAGGCCATCTTCTGGCTATGAGCTTTCCAATATCATCTTCATTTCAGCTTCTGTTCTTGTTAATGTTTCTATCACTTTATTGAATTTGGTTTCAGATCCCTGATTGTCTTTGTCATTTCATTCAGCTGTGTGCTTGTATTCTCTTGGGCATCACTCAAATGTTTATCATTATTCTCTTGGAGTTCTGCTTAATTTTATTTTTAATTTTTTGAACTCTTCAATAAGAATTATAATTGTTCTTTATAAATCTGTGTCCTGAGTCTTATCTAGGCAGTACTTGTTAAATAATAGTTCTACAGGACTAGTAAATTTGATGGTTGTCATGCCTTCTTAGGTATTCATACTGTTTTTGTTTTAGGGATTTGACCTGGGCATGTGGACTTCTTCCTTTGGTTGTGTGTCTGATGTTTTAATCTGGTTTTTCTTAGGTTGGTCAAGTACAGGAACTGCATGACTTGAGCTATGCCAGGTAAGTTGGAGGATAAGTTGTTTAACTGGATCAGGCAAAGAAGGCTCCCAAACCACAAGTTTGAAGCAAGGCTTATTTGTTCAGCGATAGCACCAAGCAGATGGAAAGATGGGAGAGGGAAGAAGTGTTTTATCAGTCAAAGCGGATTTGAAGATTAACAATCTGGACTTTGGTGTGTGGGTATGGAGATGGGCATAGGCAGGGGACAATGGAGGATGGAAAAGAGAAGAAATGACTTACCAGGCAAAAGCGCCTCACAAAGAGGGCTCCTGGAGCCTAGCATAGCTGTCCTCTGAGAGGCTCCTCCCAGCAGTGGATGCTGAACCTCATAACCAAACATTGGAAGAAGCATAGGTGTATTGTGGAAAAGTAGGGGAAAGGACCAAAGGACCTAGTGGTGACAAGAGCTCCACATAAGAAGACCAATAGAGACAACTAACCAGAGCCCAGAGGGGCTTGTGGAGATTGAAACACCAACCAAAGGACCATGCACTAACTGGATTTAGACCCCCTACACAGATGCAGCAGATGGGCAGCTCAGGCTTCATGTGGGTTCACTAGTAAGCGGAACAGGGCTGAGTCTGGTAAGGACTCTGTTCCCTGCTCTTTGATCACCCCCCCCACACACACACACCTGGTGAGGATGCCTCAACAGGTCACAGGGGAAGAGGATACACTCAATCATAATGTAACTTGGTGAGCCGGGGTGGGTTGGAGGGGTACACCTCTTCTTTGAGGAACAGGTGTTAGGGGGAAGAGAGAGGGAGGGTGACACTGGGAGTGGAGGAGGGAGGGAGGGAGCTATACTTGGGATGTAAAGGGAATAAATAAATTAATTAAAAGAAAGAAATCAGTTAGTACGGAAAGACTGGGAATAAAAAACAAGGCTCCTGGGCTGTGATACTAGAAATAGGCTTGTGAGTTTGCAGATGGCTGTGGCTTAGAGGAAGGGCAGAAAAATGGAAGATGCTTGGTATATGTTTCTAATCACTATTAATATCTATATTATATCTGCTGCCCTAATCACATGTATGATCCATGTGATCATTTTTGTCCCTTTGCTCTGTGACTGAAAGAAGTACAGAATTTGTTAGTGGGCTGAGAAACACTCAGGTTTCTCTTGCTGTGGATATTCTGAAAGCATGTGATGAGATGGAGCTACAATAAAGAGGAAGTAGCTCAGTTTCCCTGTGAAGACACCTGAACCTATGGCAGAATTTGTATGAAGAAATAAACTCCTGTATGTTATACCACTGATATTTTTAGGATTATCAGTTACTACACTACAACCAAAATGATCCTGATGGATAAAGAGGGTTTTTTTTTTCACTATTGTTTTTTCTATGAAGACCTTAAGACTCTCATTCACCACAATCCTAGTCCATCATTACATGTTAACTTTAAGCCCTGAATGATCTGTGGGACCGAGATAGTTCAGTCACTTCAATATTATTTTATTATCCTTACCAAGCAGCTTACCAAGCCCTATCCCAGAATGTGTACTTAGGATAGGTGTATTGACTGTAATGCGGCTTTCTGACAGGACTGGAGAGATCCATAGCTACTGTGGAGACAGATGTAGCCTGCCACAGAAACTTACCTTAATTGACACATTGTTGGAGGCCTCTAATTTTTGGAGTAGAATCAAAGTAACAGTAGTATCTGAAGACTACAAGGGCTACTCTGTTCCAATTCCTCTTTCCCCTTTCTCAATAACTAGATGAGAAAAAATTATGTGTATGACACTAACAGTCTACTGGAAAAGGGCACAACGAAGAGATAATTATGATGTAAAACCAGAAAAGTTTGCTTCTAAGTCCATGATTAATTGTGTTATCAATAAATTTGGCTAGTATTCATATAGCCAGGTATAAATATTATTCTTTAGTTGACAGGGCTTTGAGAAGCATGATACAGGATACCCCCACTTTGTAGCCTTGGGATTTGCAAGGAAAATCCTGGGCCAGCAAGACTGACTTCAAAAGTCCCATAGTCTTATCATGAAGATGGCTCTGGAATCAGGAGAAATAGGTGAATATGAATAAGGAAATCCCGATTGGTCCAAAAGCCAGTAGGCTAAGAAGCAATGTGGTGGCTTAAGTGACTGAAACATTGACTACATTGGAAATCTTGGTTCTCTGGCTATTTGCCTTTGGTTCTGGAGACAAAAGTGATCTGTAACTACAATTGATTTTGTTTGTTGTTGAGGCTGTAATTAGAAAATTGAAAAGATAGGTCTAGTAATGACTGCACAGAATGACATTCATATACTTGTTGGTATCAGTTTATTCTGTGTTTTTAGCTTCCCTCACCCCACCAAAAATCCAAGACAAAAGAAATCTTAACTCAGTTTCAGAGGAGGTGGAAGTAGAGGTCAGGCAAATAAAACACAGAAGGTAGTTTTACCCAGTCACTTTTAGCACTTGTCTATTTCCTTTCAAATATAGTTAATAAACTCACTGTCATTTGTCTTCTCATGTCAAATATTCTTAGAAGGTAGTCTAGGAAGACTGAGGCCAGAGAATGTCCACTTACTCTAAAAGAAGTAATTACAACTTACTCTCAGAATCCGGGAAAGCTGTAAATTAATAAGATATAAAAAGAATGGTGAAATCTTGATGATTTGGATGAGGACAGTTGACAGAACCTAGGTAAAAGTGACAGGAAAGTGACTGCAGAAGGGGATAAATGAGAAGATCTAAGATATGGGCAAGGAAAAGGTTAATGAATTTAATTATGATGTTTTAAAATGCTTCAGTGTAGGAGGGCACTTCCAAGGCCTGGATGGATACAGTTCATACTCTAGATATTTTTGAACAACTGCCTAGAGTGTTTGGGCAAATAAGAACCTTGCTGACTTTACTCTATTGCTCTGGAGCTACGGTATGAGACATTCTTATTCACGTGGGTTCTGACAGGCAATATTACATGTCATGTGCAGGCGTAGCAGGAAGCAAAGTATATGTGCACACTGACCACCTATAATAAAAGAAATAATTAGGTCACTTCACCCACACATGGGCCATTTACAAAGTCTACTTTTAGGGAAATAAGTCTACAAGTTTTAAGAAGGAATCTGGAAAGGGAGAATCTTAAGTGTTATGGCCTTTGACTACATTAAAAATGTAACATTGAAGCTGTCACAAATATTCAGGTTGGATATTGGAACTGTAGATACAAGAGAAATGAGCAATGTTAGGAATGGGCCATTAGGCTTTTAGCAAAGTAGAAGGTAAAATGAAAGACAGCCTATCTAGAAAAACATTTTAAGTACTCTTGGCTACAGGTTCAGACTCCATTGTCTTCTACTCTTCCAGAAATGATAGAAAAGGTTTCCCAAAAGCCCATGGGATGCTTGGGAAATAAAACAGCAGCATAAGCACCCCAAGAGAGTTAGAGCAAGTAGTTTCACACCACACACACATTGCCTTTATTTTGCAATTGGCCACACACGAGCTTGCGTGCGCACACACATACACACAAACACAAATGGCATAACTGTGCCTGAAAGACTTTTTACTTCTTTTATTGAACTCCATAAATATTTTTATAAGGCTTTATGTCATTACAACATCTTTTTTGTTGTTGTTAAACATTTCCAAATACACAATTTTGACACTTGTTTGACAGGGTCAAACAGTCAGATAATAGAAACAAAAGAATAAACTGGCAAATGCAGAGCAGCAGGGGTAGTCAAAATCACTGTTGCCCATCTATTCACCCAGCCCACCCCACCCCCAAAGCACTAAAATATCACTATTTGGCTTCATACTAGAATTGTTAGAACTCTCTTGCTGCTGTCCTTAGTAGCTCAATTAAAGATATACACATAGAAAGAAGATGAGAGAAGGAGAGAAAAATTGGATTTTTATATTAGGACCTCCCTAAGAGTAGAACTCATAGAAAAAAAACTCGCAAAACCCTTTTGGAAGGAAAATTCAGGCTTCATTGAGTTAAGGAATGGGGAATCCAGGGCCATGCAGAAAACAGGAGAATTCGAGTTTGAGAGGATAACATGGCTGTGGGGATACATCAGGTTGAGATGCTGAGTCCAGGTAATTTATGCGTTTCCCTTTGTGCTAATGGCCACTGATCTACTTTGATCCATAGGTACACGCTTGGGGGCGTTCTAATCAAAGAAGAGCTGAATTAGTAGTGCCTTCACAAATTACTACATGTTGTAAGGCCAGTGGGCTGGATGGATCAACGGGATGATGACTATCATACTCCTGAGCCTGGAGCCTTGAATGTTGGACTCAGAAAAGGGAAGAGAATAAGAGGATCTGGCCCAAAGATACTATCAAAGATTTTATCTAGCAACCTTTCAAAGCAACTCCTCCTGGTGTGACCCTAATCCCTAGAGAAAGTTGCCAAGGCCAAGTCTAGTGAAGATGGGTAGAAACTACGTAAAGAAGGTACACTAAGGGAGGCCTGCATAGGAAGTGAAATATATTTCAGTTTGTCAATGGCGAACATTGCCATTTAGGTGCTAGTTACCAGATTTCTTGCCATAAGGGCTTAAATAGTTCTACCATGTGCTGAGCAGTGATAGCCAGTTCCGAACTCTGGTGTTCTGCTAGCTAGCCTTGAGAACTATAAAAAGTCTAACTTAAATTAAAGCTTCAACAACGTATAATTTGTTTTCCACAGGTGAAAGATTCTCAGGGGTAGGGCTTAGTCTAGGTTTGGAAGCATAAAGAAGTACCCAATCCAGCTTCACTGAAGACCTCATACAGCCGTGGCTGCTGTTTGATAAGCTTAGGTCCTTTCATAATGAGGTCTTGTCCTGTGAGGTCCAGAACAAACTCAATCTCCAGATTCCTGGATGGAGTGGATATTCACACTTCTTTATATCCTATTTTCCTCGCTATGAAAGCTCTAGCCATAAAAGGGGCTAAATGACAAAGAATAAATACTTCTGTACTCGTGGGGATTCTGATATTTGTGGGGAAAGTTCTGGTCAAATGGAAAGCATGCCAAGAATTAACTTCAGTGTTCTGTCTCAGATCTTTCCCCCTTAGATGTAAAAGTAGCCCTAGGCTTCTCTGACAATTGACTCAGTTGTCCTGGGATGGGAGTATGTCAGGAACAACGCCTACTTTGAGTGCCAGAATGGCTCTAACTATGCCAACACTCACAATCCTCTACCAGAAAGAAAGTAAGGGCAAGGAAGGAGACAGAGACGATTATCCATGCAATCTGCTAATACGTGAAGGTGGCTCTTATAATTTTGTTGGTAGAAATTACAGGTATGTTATATTAAATCAAGCCTGTCTCTTTCCCTGATGGTCCTTATGTTTCCCTGTATGGTGTTACTGTCAATCGTGGACTCTCTTCACATTGATCTGAAGGTATCTAATGATCTTGGCCAAGCAGGTTTTGTCTTGAACCCCTTCATAAACTTCTAACAGTGATGCCTTACGAATCTGAAAATGGAAATGGGGATGATTGGAACACCGAAGTGACTGCTATATAGAGAGCCCTACTTGACACCTACCCACTAGCTATGGGTTGTAGGGTGGAGATAAATCTCTTCCATGAGAGGCAGAGTCTCAATTTCTTTGCTTCTAATTTAGCTAAACCATTTGCCTAAAGAAGACACAGGCTAAAGAGGAGACTCATAATAAAAAGGGCTTGAAAAATAAATTAATGGGCAAAAACTAACTCTTAGATAAAAACCGTCAGTGATTCAGCAGTGTTTTTACATGGGAATCCTCAATGCTAGAAGAAATCACCTAAATAGAAAAATCCCCCTTAACAAAATTCTCATTCCATTCTTTCATTCCTTTGTTTCTGTTTGGTTTTATATCCTTCCACAATACCTAAAACAGTGAAAGCAATAGAAATACCAAGCAGATAAGTCACAGGGCACAACAGAGCATGTCTAGACTGGCACAACTGTGGACACAGGGTGCTGTGAAAAGGCTGTTGGTATAACCGCAGGGCTACAGGAACATTTGCAGATGGTCGCATGAAGGACAGGAGATGGGAATCCTCCCCTTCTCAGTGAAAAATGACAAAGAGAGAAATGAAATTCCAAACCCACCACACAAATTAAATTCAAAAGTTATCAACATCAGTATTATCAGGAAAGGCAAATAAAACAATGCAAATACTCTGTGGGAATAATGACAGGTCAGTGAACCAGAGGAGTGAATAGGTTATCTTAACAGGAAAAAGAACAAAGAGAGATTCAGTTTCTGAAGGAAAGGGAGGGGAACAAGGTTAAGAACTAAAAATTTAAAGAAGTGATCACATGTTTGAAAGTCAGTGGTACTTCTTACCAACTATAGATTTCAATTACCTAAAACAACAGTAAATAGTTGTGGTCCTTCTCCGTGTGTGTATATGTATGTATGTGTACATGCATGTGCATGCATATGTGCACACATGCCCACACACACACATGTATACTTAAAGGTCCATGTGTGTGTGCCTGTGTGTGTGTGCGCATGCGCACACACACACAGGCACACACTCTCACACACACACACACACACTCACACACTCACACACACATAAATTTTCAACAGTGCTTCTCCAAAAAAAAGTCCATCTATAAATATAGTTTTATTTATTTTAAAATTATCTGCCTTCCTATAGGTACTATTTTTTGAAGGGGGTTAACCTACTGAAGTTTTGCCAGAATGGTGACTGGCTGCGTTTTGGTTCAGTGAACTCAAAGACTTGAGACTGAGCGATGCCATCGGGGACCAGGTACTGGCCCTGGTTTAACGGGTCCTGTGGTGGTGGGTAGGAAGGAGGAACTGAGCGGGCCGAGTTGACACCTAGAACAAGTTGGAGATCAAAAGGAAAGAGTATAAATTAAGTATGAAATGGGTGACTTCTCAAACTAACCAGCCAGTGATCCTTCATAGTACACTAGTTTGGCGAGTTTTACCTGTAACAGATTGAATATCCCTAACCCTCAAATCTGAAATATCCTGAAATCCCAAACTTGCTAGCAGTCAGAAATTTTCACGTTTTGGATCTTTTAAGATTTCCATGTTAAGGCTGTTCAATCAAGAACAAGTCTATGCAAATATTTCAAAATTCAAATATATATATTATATATATATATATATATATATATATATATATATATATATATACTCTGAGGTACATTGTGTCTCAAGCATTTCAAAGTATAAACAACTTGTGTGGCAAATATTTCTTTCCCTGTCATATTTGCACAGGCATCTCTATTTCTATAACACCACATCTTTCTCCATCTTATCAGTTATCACCAAAAACCAACCAAACAAAAACATATATTGTCGTCACTTGTTTGACAGACAAGAAGACCAAGGACCAGAGGGAAATAGTATACCTAAGGTCTCAGCTAGCATCAAAGTGAGAACTAGAGCCCACATGTGTTGATTTTGTGGTTAGAAGTTTTTTCCAAAAGACCATAATCCCTGATGTAGGGCTTGTTCCTCCAAAGAACCTAACAAACTCCTCTCACTTCTAGACTTTAGTTCTCTTCCTCTCCAACCCTACCTGAAAGCGTCAAAATAATATGGTTAAGAACTATTGACTTCAGGACTTTTCATAACGCTTAAGGCACAAGTGATTCAGTACTTTGCTTTGGGATGACAATGACATTAGTAGTTGAAACAGAAAGAAAATTCATCACCAGAAGACATGATTCATAGACATAAAGAAAAGGTTTAATCTATTTGCGACCTTTCAAGGGGCACAGTTCCAATGATACTAAGGTTATAGGCCTTCTCACATTAATGGAGGATTCCAGGCTTCAATCCAACTACCCTGACATTAGTAATTATGAAAAGCCAACACTAGCCATTGGCACTTTCATAGGAAGTCAGGCTCTGTAGCCATTTTTGAAAGGTAGCAAATGCCAGAAATATGAGGGCATCAGATGCTAAAAAAATAATAAATAAATAAATACAAAGGAAGTCTGCTTTATCAAGTTTTATTTTTCATTTTCTGTTTCAAGCTTTTTATGTAAATGTCAAATTTACGAACTCCTTTGTTTTACTTTAGACCCTAAAGATATTTTTAATACTTTTTCTTAGGGCTCTATAGTTTTGTATTTAATTCCACAGGGAATACTTAATCATTACACAAGGTGTGGGCTCATATCAAAGTTCTAATTTGTATATGGAAATTTAATTCAGAACTGTTTGTTGGAAAGATTGCACTTTCTTTGCTGAATTGTTTTCTGTCTGTCAAAGGAAAGACATACATATATTTGTGTAGGTCTATTTCTGAATTCTTTTACATTAAACTATCTGTAGTGCCTCAGTTAATGTAATTATGTAATTTGTGTTGAAATTAGAAAAATTAATTGCTTCAACTTTATTCTTTTTATTCAAGACTGTTTTATTCTAGAGTATTAATCTTATTTTTCAACTGCCTCTAAAGCCTATGAAGATGGAGTCTGAATTTATGATTCTGACATCTTTTGTACTGATAAACTCAATTAGGTTGATGTATCAAGAAATATCATTTAACCCCAGAAGTTTATATATAAATTATGAAAATCAAGAGAGCAGAAAGTAAAAAAAAAAAAAAAAAAAAAGTGAAAAAGCCTTTCTATCAGACAGATAACCCTTCCCTCAGAAAAATAGATGGTTGATAATGCCTCATGTCACAAATAGCATGGGAAGGGAATATAGAACAATTTATCCAATGACATTTGCATTGGAGATATCTTATCAGTTTTCCCTTTATCATTTTTAGAATTCATTCAGAATCAAAGAGCTAATGAGAGAGAAGAAGAAAAGGACCAGGGAAAGTGATGTCTTATTAAGATTATCCATTCCCAGGGACAGTGAAAATACTGTCAGTAGTAAAAAAAAAAAAAAAAAAAAAAAAAAAGCTTCTAGTAATTGAGATGAGACAATAAAATGAGCTCTTTCAAACAAGAGATATCATCATCATCAGGACCTGAGATGAAGAGGGGAGAGCGGTGGTCTCAGAATCAAGATGACTTAGGTTAAAAATCACTTTACCTTGAATGTTTTCAGTTTCTTAACTTGGAACAGGGGCTAATAGTGCCATTTTCTTTGGGTTACTATAAAGATGAAATGAAAGAAATTAAGAAACTTGATACTAAGTAGATACTCTAGTAAGTGGAAGGTAGTTCTTTTTAGCTCACCTGAGCACTTTAGTTTTGTTCTGGTTCATGAAAAAGAAAAAAAGTATTCTATATTTAATCTGATTCTATTTGTATTTTAGTTTTTCAAACTGTATGCCTCAAAGAAAGACTATCTTGTTCAATTTGAGGCTCTTAACTTTGGTTTGGGGCTACTGATTAGGTAAGCTTATTAAATAAATTATATACATGCATTATTGCCTGCCTCTCTCTAAACTATTCATAAACTTTTCTTTTGAAGCAAAAAAAGGTTTTTTTTTTAAATTTTGTTTTGTTTATGTAACCAATAACATGGATATGACTACCCCACACCATTTACTACCAATAACTAAAACAAGAGCATTTGTTACTTGTTACCAAGGATACCTGGGTAGTTAGAAACTATTCCAAGTAAACCTCAGTACAGAAAAGAGCCAAGAAATATGAAAACACATACCCTATGATTTCCTAGTCTCAGACAATGAGTGAGTCTAAAGGAGTAAAGGCAGAAGTACCTTTCTGTTTAGAAGCTTTTCTCACAGTCATTGCAGCCTGTCTCTTCTGGTTTTCTGAAATCTCAAAGCCTACGAGAGAAAAAAAAATTAACTTTGTTATGAAAAACAAATAAGCCTATACACTGTAAAAATAGTATACCTTTCCTTTGAAAGCTAATATATTAAAAATATATTTAAAAAAACTTGAAAAAAAATGCTGGCAAAGATGTGGGAAAAGATGAACATGTATTCACTGTTGATAGGAACAAAAATTGGTACAGCTGTTTAAGAAAATCAATATGGAGGTTTCTCAAAATATCAAAAATAGAACTATCATATTATTAAAATTACTGGGCACATGCTCAAAGAACTCTATATCCTACTACAGAGACACATATTCATCCATGTTGATACCTGCTCTATTCAAAATATACAGGAAGTGGAAATAGCTTAGATGTTCACCAACTTATGGATGCATAATGAAAATGTAGTACATATATATGTACAATGGACTTTTATTAAATTAAGTAAAACAAAAGTACAAAACTTTCAGAAAACACGATAGTAGAAAATTATATTAAATCAGATTCAGAAAGACAAGGGTTGCAGAATTCTCTTATATCTGGAGCCTAGATTTTAATGTGTGTAAGAATAACTCATGAAGAAAGAATTCTAAGAAGGAAAATGAAGTCTTGAGAAGGGAAGAAGTAATAGAATATATATTAGTTGAAAGCACAAAAGAAGCTACTGTAGGTAGAAGAGTACAAGGGAAATAGGAGGATGGGTAAGAGAACTGGGAGAAGAGAACCAACACAAACAAATTATGTTTGAAAATGTCTCAGTGAAACCAAATTCTGTATATGATAGCTTAGAAATAATCTATTAATATGTATGTACATATACATATATGTGTGTGACTAGTAATATGAAATGAAGGCTTTGAATTTGAAAGAGATTATGGAGGTATATAGGGAATGGTTTGAAGGAGGAAAGAGGGGCAATGATATAATTATAGTATAATATCAAGAAATAGGTTAAAAAATTAAATACAAATAGTCACTGTCATTGACCTAGTAATTTCGTTCTTGAGAATTCAGCAATTTGTTAGAAAATTGGAGAAGACCTGGCCACATTTCTTTGGGATGTATGCTGGATAAGAAAAAAATATATTTTTAATTTTCATAGGAATCTCCATAGTGTTTTCTGTAATGGCAATCCATGATCATTTGTTATTTTCTTTTTTTCCTAACAGTTATTCAAAATGGATGAATGAATCGTTGGGGATTTAATTTATACATTTCCAGTGGTTAGTGAGATTGGTCATTTTTTTTAAAAAAAAATTATCTGTGGGGTCATTTGAAAGTCTTCTTTTGAGAAACATCTACTCATATCTTTAATTTATGTTTTAATTGTATTGCTTGCTGTCTTGTAATGAGTGAGTTCTTTCAGTTTCTCTGAAATAAACACCTGTCGTCTTTATAAGACTAGCTGAGCCTGTTTGCAAAATATTATCACAAGGATATCCAGATTGCCCTTTTAACAAGATGTATTTAACTCTACCCCAACTGCAGGAGGCCTCATGGTTTCTAGGAGGTGCTACAGTATAAATGCTGGGAAAGTCTAGAGGACGGGGATCCACCTATGCAGCCATGATGGGCACAGACTTTCTCCTTGGCTGCTTTAGAGTCACCTGTGCACGTTCCCATAATCCCTCATTCTTGTTCTATAAGTAAGCCCAACAAACTCACTGGTTCTTCTGGGTGAAAGTTTTGTGTAATTAAACTTTAACTTGTTGCTAGGAATTGAGGAATTGGGTATGCATCGTCAATTCCTAATAGGGACAGAATCCCTGCAACAAGTATCTTCATACTTTATTTTAACAAGTATTTTATCTCCCATCTTGTAGCTACTTCATGTTTGTATTGGTTTTTTCTATACAGTTTTTTGAGTTTGCATATCAAAAAGATACTTTCATTCCCAAGTTTACGGAAACACTTTTTACAAGTTCAAGAATATGTGGTAAACCTAAATATCCATCAATGAACAGATAAAGAAAATGAAAAAAAAATACTACTTAGCCATATAAAAACAATAAATTTTATCATTTTTATAAAATAGTGGGATCTGAAGGATGTTCTGTTGAGTAAGATAAGCCAGATGTAGAAAAACAGATACTGTATAATTTCATATCTTAAAAAGTTAATATCATATACACGAAGAGCAGAATGAAAATTAGGGAGAAGAGGGAGTAGAGAGGATGCAGATAGGTCATTCAATAGGTTCAATGATGCAGTTAGATAGTAGAAAAATGTTGAAACAGCAAAAGTTCTTCCAAGACCACAGCAGGATTAGGAAACACAGACAAACATGAAGATATTAACCAATGACTGAAATTCTTAAATTTAAAGGATAAAGAAAACAATCTTTCATACTCTGAGGAGCAAATGGCAGTTTGGTTATAACATTATTATTAACATTATTACTATGGGCTGGCTATACAGCTCAGCTTTAGATTTGCCAACCAAGTAGGAGATACCCTGAGTTCTAACTCCACCATAGCAAAAGAAAGTTTATATAAAATACTCTTAGTAGCAGTCTGAAAGAAAGCACAGAACACATAGGTGAAATCAAATTATAAACAATTCCCCCAAAGACTTGGATATTTTATATAAAAATATATAAAATAAAGGGTTTGACTTGAAGAAAGAACTTAGAACTTTTTTTTTTTTTATTGAAACCAACCCAAACACTGATACTATGGAACTTGGGGGCAGGGGGATGCCAAACCAAACCAAACCAAACCAAACCAAACCAAACCAAACCAAACCAAACCAAACCAAA
>NW_026596381.1:885740-899120 GCF_907164565.1 Psammomys obesus | reverse complement strand
AACCAAACCAAACCAAACCAAACCAAACCAAACCAAACCAAACCAAAAAAAGAGTAAAATACAAAAAAAGCAAAACAACAACAACAACAAAAAAAAACCCAACCAAACAAAAGCAAACATACAAGTAAAAGAAAACAAGTACAATACAAAGTAGGTTAATGAGAGGGGGTGAAGTAAAAAAAGGGGAAGCAAAGAGGTTACGGGGGTATTATCAGTAGACAACACATTCTTGAGAATGCTCTTCTATAACACAATACCATGTACAATAAATATAACAAATAAAATCATATATATAATCTAAAATTAATTATTAAAAAATTATTAAAAAATATAAGTGATTCTACCTGAGAATCCTAACTGGGGGCGGGGGAACATGAAGACAAAAGTCCTACTAGTCCTACTAGTCCCAGCCAGGCAGGACTAATAAAACAATAACCAGACAAAACCTTTGATCCAAAAATTACCCTGCCCACAAAAATTGCAAGGATAAAGAAGGAACAAAGATTGAGGGAATATCCAACCAATAATTGGCCCAACCTGAGACCTACCTGTTGGTATAATGTTTTTGTGGGATGTATACAATTTACCCTTGTTCATTCAAACACTGATTTCTCTATCCCACTATCTGGTTTCAATCTAAATATTGCATTGTGATGCTTATTCTAAGCATTACCTGTCTCAAGTTTATGTAAACATGTTATCATTCATTCTCTGTATTGCCAATAAAACAACCAGCTAATGCTGAGCAATAGAGAAGATAGGGTGGGACATCCTGGTCCCAAGGGGAAGAGAAAAGAAGAGAGTGGGAGGAAAGGTTGGGAGAGAAATCTCAGAGGAAATGACCTGGAAACACCAGGAGAGATGAACTGGACCTAAGATATGACTAAAAAGCAAGTTAATGTGTGAAATCTGAATGGGAGGAAGCTATGTGGGCTTGGAGGTTTAGGATGGAGTAATCATTGCCCAGCATTGTGCTCTAGGTTAACTAAAGACATCCTACTCTCTGTGTGGTGATTTGGGTATAAAGCTGGTTTAGGAATAACAGCTGTTTAACTAAAAGACAGAATCAATAACAAGTATTAGTAATCATTAGCACCTACCCCACAACAGAGAGCCAGCCCCTGACACTATTAATGATGCTCTGCTCCGCTTGCAGACAGGAGCCTAACTTGACAGGCATCTGGGAGGCTCCAGCCTGCAGCTGATGGACACAGATACTGGGACTTGTAGCTACACATGAAGTGGAGCTCCAGAGGTCCTGTGGAAGTATAGTGGGAAAGATGGAAGGACCTGGGAGGGGACAGGAACCTCACAAGAAGACCAACAGAGACATCTAACTCAGTCCCATGGGGGCTTACAGAAACTGAGACATCAACTAAGGTACATGCATTGTCTGGACCTAGGCCCCTGTACATATGTGGCTGATAGGCAGCTTGGTCTTCATGTGGGTTGCTTAGTCTCAGGGGATGAGGTTATGGTCAGTCCTGATATGACTTGATGTACTGGGGAGGTTGATATGGGAGGGGAACTCCTCTTTTCTGGAGGGAAAGAGGGAGAAGGGGGAAGGAGGGAAAGGGAGACTGAGAGGAGAGGAGAGAGGTGCACCCTTGGAATGTAAAGTAAATAAACTGAAATTTAAAAACAAATATAAAAATAAAATAAAAAGAATGGGAAATAAGTAAGTGAAATAGAAAAGTAAATATTATGCAGTAACTAGTATGTGTATGGAGAAATAGGTACAAAATCATAATGAGGAGTAAACTTGATAGTTTTTCTGATACATGACTTGAAAATACATATTACATTTAAAACTATGTATATCCTTATATTCCCTCATCCCACTTTAATGTTTCTACTCTGCAGGAATAAAAACAACAGTGTATAATGAAATAGATAGATAGATAGATAGATAGATAGATAGATAGATAGATAGATAGATAGATAGATTTTACAGCAATGTATATCATGGGGGAAAAGCTAAAAATAAGGATTTGGGGAGATGGTCCAATAGATAAGAGCCTAACTGCTCTTGGAGAGGTCCTGGATTCGGTTTCCAGCACCTACATGGTAGCTCACAATTGTCTCTTCCTACAGTTTCTGGGGACTTTATGTCTTCTTCTGGCATATAGAAGCTGCAAATATGTATGTGGTTCACAGACATTACATGCAAAAAAAAAACACCCATATATAAAAATAAAATATTAATGATCAATTAAAAAAAAACAAAATAGCTGGAAACACTTTGTCTAGAAAAAGTGGAATGATTATTCCATCACCATATGGAGTGTTATACAGCAGTAAAAGAGAGATGTGGTACCATTATTGATGTATCAATTTGACCGGAGTGTTTCCCTTACAAATATAGGTGTTTTTATGAAAAAAAAATTTGAGAAGTAATATAAACCACTAATCAGAGAGATGTAAAGGGCAATATCTTAGAAAATATGAGTGGACCTGACTTAAGGTGTTACTTAGAAAAGAAGACTCAGGTATCCATTGTAAGATGGGAGAAGTATGCAAAGAACCATACCAAATTGTTAGTGTTAATTATTTCATAGAGTGTAAGAGGGCGAGGATTCTCCCACTGAACCATGTAATGGTTGTGTAGCTTCTTGTTTGTGGGACTCCTAATTGTTGGAGTGTTGATGTGTCTGACTCTTTTGCCTGCTCTTGGGACCCTTTTCTTCCAACTGGTTTGCTTCGTCCAGCCTTGATATGAGTGTTTATGCCTAGTCTTATTGCAACCTGATATACCATCTTCAATTGATATTCCTGGATGGCCCACTCTTTTCTAAAGGGAAATGGAGGCGGAATGGATTTTGGGTTAAGAGTAGAAGTAGCACTTAAACTGGGAGGAGTAGAGGGAGGGGAAACTGTGGTTGGGATGTATTGTAAGAGAAAAGAAAAAAGTTCCTAATACTGTCTTCTTTTTAGTACATTTAAAGTATATACTAAATTATATTAAATAAGTATTCAAATTATAACACTCTAGTATTAAACTTATTATAAAAAGAAGACATTATTAGGAACTTTTTTTTTTCCCTCATACAAGACACCTGAAGCAAAGAAGAGAAGGAATAGGAAGGGAGCCTATCATAGATGTCCTCTGAAAGACTCCACCAAGCAGGGGATCAAAACAGATGCTTAGACTAACAGCCAAACTTTGGATAGAGTGCAGGGAATCTTATGGAAAAAGGGGAGAGGGGACAGAAGAAACCGGAGGGGGACAGGAGCTCTATAAAGAGGCCAACAAAGTAAAAAATATCTGGGCCTAGGTGGCCTGCTGAGACTGATTCCCCAACCAAGAACCATACTTGGAGAAGACCTAGACCCCTTGCTCAGATGCAGCTCATTAGGCAGCTCAGTCTCCATGTGGATTCCCTAATAAGCGGAGGAGGAGTTGTTTCTGACATGAACTCTGTTGCCTGCTCTTTGATAACTTCCCCCTGGTGGTGCAGCCAGGCCACAGAGAAAGAGGATCCAGGCAGTCCTGATGAGACTTGATAGGCTAGGGTCAGACAGTACAGGAGGAGGACTCCCCCTTTCAGTGGACGAGGGAAGGGTAATAGAGGGAAAAGAGGAAGAAAGGGTGGGACTGGGAGATGAGGAAGGGGGATACAATCGGGATATAAAGTGAATAAATTGTAAAAAGAATTAAAAAATAAAATTAAATATATAAAAAACAAAGTGCAACACTATCAAATAAACATTTCTTTATTCATTTATTAAAAATCATACAGGTTTTAGCTATGGAATTTCTCATGAGATTATTCAATTTTCTGATAAAAGTGACTTAGTCTGGATGAAAACTACTAGTTTTTATTCAATATTGATTAAAATATTCCTAAAATGAATGAGGAAATAGAAAAGAATGCTTTACATATTTCTACTATGATTTATATACTTATCCTGGCCAAGATTTATAATTAAATAATACATGTAAAAGCAATAAAATTATGTCAAATATGTATGGCAGTTTTAAAGATATTTAATGATTGGTAGAAATGCTAATAGGTAATATGAAAAATGGGAGTAAAATGTGTTTATTTACAATGTAGAGACGGATATGAGAGAAAGAGAAATAGGAACTCTCATAGTTTTATTTAAATACATAGAAGGAAAGGCTAAAAAGAAATATGTCAAAACATTTATAAACATTCTTATTATGTGTGGTGATTCATTTTTTTGTGGTTTTGTTTTCTTTCCTCAATATTTTCTAATTTAGTGTAATCATACTAGGGGAAAAGTCACATAAATTTGTATTTACAAAACAAAACAAAAATGACATAAGCCTGTCAGAAAATAATTTATGGAAGCTTTGCATTAGAAGCAGACCTCTTGACGTTACAAAATCATTGGGCATCATATGGGAGATATGGTGGTAAAGGGAGAGAGAATGGCAGGGATTTTTAATTAACGCAAGGTCTGTGATATCCACTGATAGCTCTAACAGTTAATATCTCCATACCATTCTACATCATGTCTCAATGAAGTGCTTGTACTTTAAAAGAAACTTGGCTCTAATAAGACTCTAAGTTCATTTTAAAAGTGGACTTTTTATTTTTTTATTTTAAAAATTTTCTTTATTATTATTATTTATTATAATTTATTCACTTTGCATCCTGGCTGTAGACCTCTCCCTCATCTCCTGGTCCCATCCTTCCTCCCCCTTCCTGCTCTATGTCCCTCCCCTAGTCCACTGATAGGGTTTGTCCTCCTCCTTTTCTATCTGACCCTAGCCTATCAGGTCTCATCAGGACTGGCTGGATCCTCTTTCTGTTAGGATCCTCGTTAGGCCACTTTCCAGGAGGAGCTGGTCACTGAGTTCATATCAGAGACAGCCCCTGCTCCCCTTATTAGAGAAACTGCATAGAGACTGAGCTGCCCATGGGCTACATCTGAGCAGGGGGTCTACAGCCTCTCCACGCATCATCCTTAGTTGATTCACCAGTCTCTGCAGGACTCCTGAACCTAGATTTTTTTTTTTTTTTTTGGCTTGGTTGATCTCCTTGTGGAGCTCCTGTCCCCTCTAGGTCTTTCTATCTCCTCCTTCTTCCATAAGATTGCCTGCACTCCTCCAAAGTTTGGCTGTGAGTCACAGCATCTGCTTTGATACCTTGATGGGTAGTCTTTCGGGGGACTCCTGTGGAAGGATCCTGTTCTGTTCCCTCTCTTCTCCTACTTCCAATGTCTATCCCATTTGCCCTTCTGAATGAGGATTAATTAGGGTCCTTCTTGTTGTTTAGCTTCTTTAGGACTATAGATTTTAGTTATGTTTATTATATGGCTAATATCCACTTATAAGTGAGTATATACCATGTGTGTCTTTCTGCTTCTGGGTTACCTCACTCACAATGACCTTTTCTAGTTCCATTCATTTGCCTGCAAGTTTCCTGATTTCCTTGTTTTTAATTGTTAAGTAGTAGTTCATTGTACCACAATTTCTATATCCATTCTTCAGTTGAGGGACATCTAGGTTGTTTCCAGATTCTGGCTATTTTGAATAAAGCTGCTTTATTCATAACAAATTATTATGATTATTATGAATAAATGAACATAGTTGAACAAATGTCCTTGTTGTATGGTTGTGCATCTTTTGGATATATGCCCAGGAGTGGTATAGCTGGATCTTGAGATAGCACTATCCCTAATTTTCTGAGAAAGTGCCAGATTAATTTCCAAAGTGGTCGTAATGATTTCCAAAGTGGTTGTACAAGGTTACACTCCCACCAGCAATGGAGGAGGGTTCCCATTTCTGCACATCCTCTCCAGCATGGGTCATCCCTTGAGTTTCAACCAAAATTAATGAAAAGAGACGGAGAGGGACACTTCATTCTCATCAAAGAAAAAAATCCACCAGCAAGGCATCACAATCCTGAACATCTATGCACCAAACACAAGGGCTCCTGCATTTGTTAAAGAAACATTATTAAAGCTTAAATCACACATCGATCCCAACACCTTAATAGTGGGAGACTTCAACACCCCACTCTCACCAAGGGACAGATCATTGAGACAGAAGCAAAACAGAGATATAATGACACTTACAGAGGTCTTAAACCAAATGGACCTACAGAACTTTTAAATCAATGTGGACTTTGAGATACAGGAAGACAAAGTTTATTACGTCTTGCTGGCCATCCACCTTTCACTCCGGGTCCATACCATTACCTAGCATGGTATGACATAAAAACCCTTTTGTTCCAGAACTCAATAAGTAAGCATATTTTTTGCAACCTCAAACATATAGGCATTTAAAGGTACAATTCTCTGGAGCAAAACAGAAAAGTTTTCCAGTAATTAGAAAGTTTGATTTATTTCATTTGCTGTCTCCTCCTCAGTGTTAGGGATTGAACAGAGGACCTAGGCAAGCGCTCTATTTTTGAGCTACAATCCTGGCCCTTCATTAAAAGAAATGGACTCCCATTTTATGGCTTGGAACTTATAATGCTGTCCACACTGGCCTTGAACTTGGACTCATCCTGCCTCCACCTTCTGAGTGTTGCAATTACAGGTATGAAACATCATGCCTGACTGCTATTTTTTATTATAGAAATAGGAACTCGAGGAAGTAATTAAAAAGCAACAAATATATAGCTATAAAACCATAGCTACATAAATTGTCTCAATCCAAAATGGATGTTTTATTCTGAATCTAAATGAAATGAGTGGTCACAGTTTTAGATAATGTTATATTTTTCTATGACTTATTTTAAACAGTTCTAGAATATGATGACTAAGTACACAGATTTTTAATTTTAATTTAGTATCTGAAGTAACTTTATCAAGAATTAAATACTCAGATGCCTTTGCCTCAGGGACTAATACTACCACCTGAATGGAGGAGGCCCACATAGCTTAACTTTGATCAGTTTTCATTGGTATAATGAATGTAAGTCAAGATGTGCACCTATAATTTGGCTTCCTCAGAACTCAGTATAAGAATGAAATGTACCCATAACACAAAAAGAACCTGAGATTGTGAATAAAAACAGACCCATTCGTTGCCTTGGTCCTCCTCACAATTTTGTTCCTACTTTCTGCCTTCAGAGCTGGCTGAAAGTTGAAGATGTAACTCATTAGTAGAGCATTTGGCTAGCATGAGCAAGGCCCTGGTTTTTATTTCCATCAACACAACCAAGTAAAACTATCCATCTTTTCAATATAATCTTGTCTGCATTGAGAAATCATTTCATAAAACATACCCTCATATACCTAGAGACAGGGAGATCTGTGAATTTATGGAGATTACAGAATAGTATGTATGGATCTTTTTGTGTTTGTTTGCTAATACAGGTATATATGGAGGAAGGAGGACAATCAAGCTTCGAACTGGCTTTTGGTACAATATTCTTATCTGGTAGTAGGTATTGTGTATGAATAATCTGTAACTCATACCTATTGGTCTTTGCAAACAAAAACCTATAGTAAGGAACCACCATAGTGACTTAGGTCAGTTTGTAACAAAAATCTTTCATTTGATTCCAAAAAGATGAAATCAAGTGTAACCCTCTATGGAAGGTTCTTTACAATTATAGTTTTCTTTCTACTCTCAGGTTACTTACCAATTTTTTCATCTTCCTGTACCATTTTCCTCTCTTCTCTGAAAGCTCTAAGCCAACGTATTTTCTCCTCCAGTTTTTTGGCAAAGAACAGATGCACTTCTTCTGTTTCCTTGTTATGAAGCTTGAAAGCATTTTTCATGCTGACATTAAAGTCATCATCTCTGCCATCTTCAATGTCAATGACCTCATATTTATCCATGTCAATGCGCCCTTTGTAGTATAGGATGTCTCTCCGAATTAGGTCCTAGGTGGGAAAAAAAGAGGTTATTTTGTCGAAGTACAGGCAGAGTGGATGCCAGGAGAGGTGGTGCATGGTCACAACAACAGGGCACAAGCCCTGTCGTTGTTCTGGAATATAAAAGAGGACTTTATGGTCTCACTATATACACTGAGATGACCAGTTGAGCACTGACAAGTTGGTTCAGTAGGTTCTCTAAGAGATTTCCCACATCCAAAGATAGTTTGAAACCTCGGTATTAGTCACTGGAATGCAAATTGTTTATGAGCAATAGAAAGCAATATGCAACAAAAGCACTACCAGCAAGGGAATTTTTATCTTCCAAAAAATTGGGATGACTACCAGAAGCCTAAAATGAGCTTTCAGGAATGTGCTGAAAAAAATTTAGATGAAAGTTCAGTGGTGAGAGTTACTAAAAGGTCATATATGGTTGGGCAGGAAGAGTTAACTATAATGAATCTAATGCTTTATTGAATACTTGGGATTTTTGACAAGAGCTAGTCTGACGGAAAGTGTGGGGAAAAGAGAGTAAAGAAGGTACATGTATCAACACAGATGAAGTTTACAATCTTATATTAGCAAAGCAAAATTATACATGTGTGTAAATACTTTGTTCTCTATCTTTTACTGTTTTACTCATGTACATAGAATTAGATAAATCCTAATTCTAGTTTATGAGATACTCACTATAAGTCTATGCATAGTGCTGTTATTTCTCTACTTACTCACTTGCATTTTAAATGGTGTATTAAGTATTGGTGAACCAGCTACCCTGTCCAAAGCTATTAGCCCCCAAACACTTTCATCTTAAATCTCATGTTCATTATTTATTTTATTTCCTTTCTATATATTTTAATCTAATTTGTACTTTCTACAATCAGCATATTAAATGCCATATATTTCTAGAGGCATATACAAATAACAAAGTTTTAAGAAACATGACAATTATAGATAGCAAATTCAAGAGTATAGATAAGAAAAAATAAAAGTGAGTCAGAAACAGAAAGGAACATGTTTTACTTTGCTTTCTACTGCTGTGATGACCACCATCACCAAAAGCAGCCTAGAGAGCAAAGGGTTTATTTGGCTTATATCATCAAGGAAAGTCAGGGTAGGAGCTCAAGGCAGAAACCTAAAGGCAGAAACTAAAGCAGAGAACATGAAAGCACGCTAATTACTGGCTTGCTTCTCATCGCTTGTTCACCTACTTTTCTTGTACAGTCCAAGCACTGTGCACAGTACAGTGGTTTGCCCGTTGCATTGCCCACTGAAGTTCCCTCTTCCCAGATGATTCTAGACTGTGTCATTTGAAAAAAAATCTAAACATCACAATAGTAAATTAACTAATGGACATACCCAGCCATGGAGCCGGCATGCTACAATACTGTTCTATTGGTCAAAATGTGTCTACTTACACAGTGGTGTATCTGTCTGGAGCCTAACCAATTGTATTTTGATTAGATATGAGGGATGCCACATGGGAGGAAATATATGCTAGTTCTTGTAAACCTGGTTTTGAATGATTCTCAACATATTTTTGTCAATCTCAAATCCTCAGGCATGGAAATACAGGTGCTGTTTACCTGTTTTGCAAACAATAACCACTACATAGTTCTTTTTACTGCTGTCATTATTATACAAATAAACTTAGAATAAATATGGCTTCTAATCCATTGGGTACACCTGCCACTAAGCTCAAACAGATCTTTTGGGTACTTGTAACACTTAACTCCCAGGAGAGAAAGAGATCAATTGAACAGAGAATGCTGGCACTTTTTAGACTTGTTTCTTTTGTTCGTGTCCACAGTGTACAAGCTCAGTCCTGGCCCAAGAAATAGAGGCCTCCCATTAACTGATTTCAAAATTTCAGGAGCGATTTGTGAGATACATGCTCAAAAACTGAGCACTGTCATGCTAATCTGACTAGACAAAATATAGGGGGTAATAGGAAAGCATATGGATGTAAGGTTTGAATTCTCCCTTACAGTTGATAATATAGCATATACAGACCTGGAAAGGCAGATCTGGACAGCACACCTCAAGTGCGGCTACCTACCAAGTTAAAATATTAACAATTTCTCTATTTCCGGATTCCTAACATTCGTCTAAATGTTCCTTCTCCCTGCAACCAAACTAGTGCCTCATGATCACTTTCAATCTTAAATGCCTTTGGAAATTTCCTAAAATTGGAACTATGTGTATGATCATAAGAATCCATTGTCAGCATCAATATGAATATCCTATTGTTTATTTAGATATTTATATATGACAAAGGGACAAGGAAACATCCTATTTTTTTAAGCAAAAGAACAGGGATTAGAGTGATATGTTATTAAACTTTTCTCTTTGTGGTTAATAGAGGGTTCAATATGATTTTCCAGACATCAGATTAATGATAAACTAAATATAAGCATATGATAGAAATGATTAGAAATTATCTAATCACAATTGGCAGCAAAAGGCATAAACAAAACCTGATAGTGAAAAGAATATGAATAAAATATAAACAGTTAAATTCTAGATGTTTAATACATTAATTAATTAATTGCATGATTTGGGCAAGCAACTGTAAAATTCGAAAAGTAAACCTTATCAAATAGCTGTAAAACTCCAACTTAAACAGTTCCCATGTTATAAGGCCATCCTTGTCCAGTAAATGTAGCCTTAAGATTTTGTGCTCCTTTAAAATCCTTTTGATAAACCTCACAGTTTGATAAACCTCAAAATTCTGCTGCCTCTTGCAGCTTAAACTGCCTAAATATGAAGAGTTAAGCACTATGGGTCAGAGAAAAGACAAATTCTAATATTTTTAATTTACATGGCCACTGGCTTTAGACACTTGGCAAATATTTCAGGTAGGATACTACTTACTAATCCACTCATACAAATCACAGATCTACTTGGCTCACAATAATATATTCTTTTCTCCCCAACCTACATTCTTATTTCAATCCTTTCATTGTTGTTTTATTTTTATTTTTTTAGATTTTAAATTTTTTTCAATGCTTAAATTTTATATATTTATATATATATATATATATTTAAATATTAATGACTGTTTATTCATTTTGTATCCCAGCTGTAGCTCTCTCCCTCCTTCTCTCCCAACCCCACCTTTCCTTCCTTATCTCCTCACATGTCCCTATTCAAGGCCACTGATAGGGGAGGCTCTCCTCCCCTTCTATCTGATCCTAGCTTATCAGGATTGGCTGTACTCTCTTCCTCTGTGGCCTGGCAAGGCTGGTCCCCCCTCAGGGGGAGTTTTTTGTTGTTGTTTGTTTGTTTGTTTGTTTTACGGTTTATTCATTTTGTATCCCAACTGTAGCCCCCTCCCTTGTCCCCTCCACCCTCCCTCCCTCTTCTCTACCCTCCCCCAGTCCACTGATAGGGGTGGTCCTATTTCCCTTCCATATGAAAGAAGGGGGAGATAGAAAGATCTGGAGGGGGCAGGAGCTCCACAAGGAGAGGGAAAAAAATCTGGGTAGAGGAATCTTTTCTAAGACTGATATTCCAACCAAGGACCACTCGTGGAGATAACCTAGAACCCCTGCTCAGAGGTAGCCAATGGCAGCTCAGTATCCAAGAGTTTAGACTTTTTAAAATTAATACAATTTATATCTCAGTCATAGGCCCCTTCCTCCTTCCCTCTCAATCTCATTGTCCCTCCCACTTCCCCTCTCCCCTATTCCTATTCTTGGGGAGCCCCCACCCAGACAGCCATGTTCATAGTAGCTTTATTCACAATAGCAAGAAACTGGAAACAACACAAATGCTCCTCAACCAAAGAATGTATAAAGAAACTGTGGCACGTTTATTTTTATCCTTTTAACCTTCAGGGTCAAAGACACATATTCTTCCCCAAGGAAACCTCTGATTAAGCATTCTAGCTGTTGTGGCTCCCCTTTCCAAATCCTAACACTATGAAGCCTCTTAAGTGCCACTCACCTAGCACTTAATTATGATGCCACTAACAGCATTTAGTGTTGTTTGCTCATTTAGATTGTGTTCAGTACTCTGTCTTATTTGAACTTGCCTCACTCAGGGATAACACACAGAAAGTTACTGAGGTCTTCTGAACATAGCAAGACAACAAATCATTCCTGAGTCCTGGGTTTCTCTGGTACTGTTGATACTGGGCTTCTGACATGGTCTGAATGTCTTCACAGTAATACAACCCAAACAGATATCTAGATCATAACTTGCCTGTGTAGTGGAGTTTACTGTTTCTAACAGGATACCAGCCTTTCTCTGTTTTCCTTTTTGTTTGTTCAAGTCAAGGGACACAAAGAATTGAGTACTTCTCCAGAATTGCTTTAAAAGTCTGTAGACATCAAGCTCCTGCCCATAGCCTGTGACTCTAGCAAGGAACTACCCTAATCCCTGACATTATATAATTCAAATAGCTTATGGATATTTCAACTTGATCCCACTAGGTAATCCTAGGATTTAGCAAGACTTCACAGGACATTTTGTACAAATGACAGATGCTGCAAGCTGGAGTTTAAAGCTGTTCAGGATTATAGCCTGCCTTATTCATTTACCAATAAGATTGTCTCTACTACTTTAGAAGGGGTCTTGGCTACTCCTCCCCTACCTAGAACACCTGTTTTTTATCCAGATCCTGGGAAACACACATGAACAAGGGAAGGCTTCTTTTGGTCACTATTATATTCCAACACATATAGCACATGCTTAATAGTTAAAATAACAATAACAACAGCATTGGTGAGTACTTAAATGGCATATACTATATGCCATCTGATATCCTAACAACTTTGAATTTGTCAACTTAAATATTGCTGTTGAAAATACTACAAGATAGGTAGCTGCATTTAATAAGTAATTAAGACACAGAGCCCCTATTGAATTTACTTAGGATTAAATGGTGGAGCTCGATTTTGGGTTTTGAACATCTGGCTCTAAAATCTGTATCTTTATTAAATAATATGCTCTATTATTGCTTTAGAATAAAAATTGCGAAGTGAATGATTAGCAACATGACATACACTGTAATTACATCAATTTCTAAAATTTGGTAAATACAATGTGCCAACAATTATATCTGTAAAGCCTCATTTAAATTTCATGATTTCCTTAGATTATTATTGTTTTAATAAGGAATAATTATAAGCAGAAAATTTGTTTAAATTCAAACAGCTCATTGGAGAAAGGTAATTGGTACCTTCTAGTCTGGCTGTATTAGACATGCTTTTAACATTCCACTCCATTATTTTCTACTAGCCATAATGGTTCCTCTCTATAGCCTTGCTGAAATGTTTTCTATTTGGAAGAAAACAAATACAAATAGATGAATAAAAAGAACAGACAAGCTGGGTGGTGGTTGCACATGTCTTTAATCCCAGCACTTGTGAGGCAGCAGAGGCGGGTGGATCTCTGTAAGTGCCAGGCCAGCCTGGTCTACAGGATGAGCTCCAAGATAGCCAGATCTGTTACACAGAGAAACTCAGTCTTCAAAAAAGAAAGAGGGAGACAGAAAGAGAGAGAAAGAAGGAAGGAAATAAGGAAAAAGAAAGAAAGAAAGAAAGAAAGAAAGAAAGAAAGAAAGAAAGAAAGAAA
>NW_026596381.1:841980-885730 GCF_907164565.1 Psammomys obesus | reverse complement strand
AAAGAAAGAAAGAAAGAAAGAAAGAAAGAAAGAAAGAAAGAAAGAAAAAGAAAGAAAGAAAGAAAGATAGATAGATAAAGAAAAAGAATCAGATAAATAAAAGGAAAAATAGATTAAAAAGTACTGGGTCAACATTGGATCGATTAATAAGAGATGAGTAGAGTCTAGTATCCACTTTTCTGGTATCCACTGAACTCCCTTGTCTATCTTATTTGTATTTTGTCTAAGTCTCTGAAAAAATGTATTTATTTTGTTTATATGTCTGTGCCTGAGTATACACATTAAAACATGTGCGTGCACAAGAATGTGAAG
Organism: Psammomys obesus; assembly: GCF_907164565.1. NCBI lineage: Eukaryota > Metazoa > Chordata > Mammalia > Rodentia > Muridae > Psammomys > Psammomys obesus. The sequence continues at coordinate 885,418 of NW_026596381.1, read as the reverse complement.
GCCAGAGAGAACACTTGTTGGTGTTTGGAACCGAACACCAGGTCCTCCACAGAGCAGCAAGCGCTCTTAAACACTAAGCCATCTCTCCACTCCCCTGTCCCTACCTCTCATTGTTACTGTTGTATGTGAGCTGTTTCAAATGAATGGCTCATGTTACAATTCTGTCCTTTTAGTGCAAGAAGAAATGTCTAAATGGCACAAACTTCTCTGAACAAGAATTCTCGTCTACTCAGCAATAAACAACAAGGAAATCATTGTGAGATCTGGAAAAGATCATCCTGAGTGAGCTATCCAAGAAGCAGAAAAATGCACACGGTATATAGTCACTCATATAGACATATAATATAGGATAAACCTACTAAAATCTGTACACTTAAATAAACTAATCAATAGGGAGGACTCTTGCTAAAATGCTCAATTCCTATCCAGAAAGGTAAAGAGGATGGACATCAGGAAAAGGAGAAAAAAGGGAACAAGTCAGGAGCCTAACACAAAGGACCTCTGAAAGGCTCTTCCCTGCAAACTATCAATGCAGATGCTGAGACTTATGGGCAACTTTTGGATAGAATGTAGGGAATCTTAGGAAAGAAGTGAACAGTAAGATCTGGAGAGGACAGGAACTCCACAAGGACAGCAACAGAACCAAAAAATCTGAGCACAGGGGTCTTTCCTGAGACTGATACTCCAACCAAGGACTATGCATGGAGATAACCTAAGACCCCTGCACAGATGTAGCCCATGGCAGTTCAGTATCCAAGTGGGTTCCATTGTAATAGGAACAGGAACTGTCTCTGACATGAACTGATTGGCCTGCTCTTTAATTACCTCCCCCTGAGGGGGAAGCAACATTACCAAGCCACAGAAGAAGACACTGCAGCCACTTCTGATGAGACCTAATTGACTAGGATCAGAAGGAAGGAAAAGAAGTCCTCCCCTATCAGTGGACTTGGGGAGGGGCTTGCATGCAGAGGGTGGAGGTAGGGAGGGATTGAGACAGGAAGAGGGAGGGAACCACGGGGGGTACAAAGTGAATAAAGTATAATTAATAAAGAATAAAAAAAGAGTTCTCTGTCCAGTATCATTACATCATTACATGTAATTTCGTTTTTATCTCTCAGTATATTGTGAAAGCAACAGAAATGAAGTACAATTATGATAGGGGACAATGTTGGCACAAGCATAAGTAAGAACAGTGATGCAAAGAAAAGGTTGCTTGGGAGAATAATAGGCATGTAGGAAAATTGGTGGATAATGGGAAAAATAGGTCTGTTCTACTTCATGGTAAACAGTGAAAAGAGAGAACAAAAAACAAAATACGAAGAATTCTTCACAAAACATCAACATCATTTCACAATAATGATATCAGGCAGAAAACACCCTAACATGTATAAAACTAAGCTAATAGAGGAACAGAGGCAACCAGTACATAGGCTAAGAAAGAGAACAAAAGGGTCTTACAAATGACAAATAAAGAAAAGGGACAGAAATTAAAGGAACCACTGGTGTCTTTTATGTGTATTATAAGTGCTATTTTAAAAGTACCCTCTCTTATCCTTCTCTCTGCGAGACAAGCCACTAGTTGTACAAGCTGTTCAGTCTCTTCAGAGTGCTTTATTCAATCCCAACTCCCGGTGTGCAAAACAAGTGAGGTTCTGTTTAACTGGCTGCAGGTTAAAGGAATCAGAAAAGTCAGACAGAAATTTTGCAGGTAGACATTAGTAGATGAATATTAAAAAGCAGATTGAATATTTAAATGTTTCTTATATTATCTGTAGCAGATAATTATTCAGTCCACAGTTGGATAAATATAGTTATGGGGACTTAAATAGTATGATCCAACATACAATAATATGTCTTTTGTTGAAAGTAGGGCTAACATTGACTCAGTCTCCAAGTTCCCTAGTAACGGGAACAGGGGCTGTTTCTAGCATGAACTCAGTGGCAGGCTCTCTGATCACTTGCCCCTGGGGGGTGCATCATTACCATGCCACAGAGGAAGACAATGCAGCCCAGTCCTGATGAGACCTGATAGGCTAGTTTCAGATGGAAGGGGAGGAGGACCTCCCTCCATCAGGGGACTAAGAGAGGGGAATAGGGTGAAAAGAGGAAAGGAAGATAGGATTGGGAGGAGATGAGGGAGGGGGCCACAGCCAGGATACAGAGTGAATAAATTGTAATAAACAATAAATAACAAAAAATTAGGGTTAACACCAAGCTTCATGTGCATCTAAAATAGTCCTGTCCCTCACCTAGCACTTCATATCATTTACCTCATTTATTCTTCATCACAATCCCATTGATTATTCTTCCTGCATTATAGGTGATATAATGGAGGTGCATGAAATAAATAATTACTTGCTTGTTTGAAATAAAACCAGGATTTAAGACCAGAATCATTTAAATTTATCACTCTATGTTTCTTCTCTCTACAAGAAAATTGTGAGAGGATCTAAAGTGTCAGCAAAAAGAAATTTAGATTCTTGAGCCTGAGGATGTGTTCAGTTGATAGGGTATTACATGAAGTCCTTCATGTGATTCCTAACACTTCGAAGACTAGGCATGCTGATATATGCCTGCAATCTCAGCACTTGGGATGTAGAAGCAAGAGAGATTTGAAGTTTGAACTTGCTTTCTGATACATAAGTGAGCTTTAGGATATGCTGAGGTATAAAAGACCCTGTCTCAAAATAAATCAAACATTTCCTACCCTGAAATACTGATTATCTCTGTAAATATCAGTCTTATAATTTAGTACTTGAATTTACAGGTATAATTCAAATAGAGTTCTTAATGAAACATCATAATTTGTTCCTGGAAGCAAATTCCAAGCCTTCCTAGTCAACTAGTCTCTTCCTAAGTACTGAGATTGCTTAATATTCAATTGCAAATTGTAGACAAGCTTAGTAGAAATAGTGACATAGACTAGTGAGTGTAGAACCTAGGGACAATTTAGTTTTAGTCCTTGGCTTCACGGCTGGGGAAAGTAGCTCAGTGGTAGACTACTTGCCTCACATGTGCAAATTTTTGGGTCAAACTCTAGCCTGAGGAAAAACCTGAAGGTTAATTCCTAGCTCCATCATTTATCAACTATGTATTGCCTTGGGAAAATTAAATAAGTGTTCTGTATTTCAACTTCATATATCATTAAAATAAGAATAATCACAGTATTTTCTCTGGTGAATTTGTGGTGAATATTGAATTAACATAATGAATATGAAAATTTGAACACAGAAACACAGATCCATTCAAATAATGCCAATTCATCATTACTTTAGTGTTGGTATAACTTTCTTGTGGAATATATACAATTTACCCTTGTTCATTCCAATGCTGATTTCTCTACCCCACTATCTGGTTTCAGTCCAGACATTGTATTGTGATGCATAAGCATCACCTGTCTCAAGTTTGTGTAAACATGCCACCATTTGTTCTCTGTACTGTCAATAAAACAACCAGCCAGTGCTGTGCAATGGAGACAATAGGGTGGGACATCCTGGTCCAGACGGGAGGAGAAGGAAGTGTTTGGGAAGGGTAGGAGAGCAGAGATCAGCAGGAGAAGACTTTGAACCATGAAGAGAGATGAACGGACCTAAGATATGACTAAAAGCTAGTATAATGGGTAAAATCTGAATGGTAGGAAACTATGCAGGCGTGGAGGTTTAGAATGGAGTAACTGTTGTCCAGCATTGTGCTCTAGCTTAATTAAATACATCCTAGTCTCTGTGTGGTAAGTTAGATATACAGATGGTTTAGGAATAACCACTGTTTAACTAAAAGATAAATCAAAGACAAATATTAATAATCAACAATGCTTTATATTCCTTATATTTCTCACAATATAGTTTTCTGTTTTTGAAAGCTGGTATATTTTCCTATCTATAGTTTTGTCACAGACTTCATTAGGAGTAACAATATTGCCAAGATTACATAAAGCAATTCCACTAGAGACATCTAAGGGTTATTTCAGTAAATAAAAGTATATATTTTTCCATTATGTTACACTTAAATTTTATTATATTACAGGTCCCATTAAGGCAGATGTGAATGTCATGGAGTATGCTCTTAAAATGAAAATTCAGATCAGTGAGATAATTTATTACAACCTCAGATCCTTTGGGTTTCAATTCCTCTTGGTAAAGGACATTATGTTCCTCTGTTACCATTAGACCTTCTGTCTCATATCAGGGCTTGTCAGAGAAACACTTATTTTTTTATTCCTTTATTTTCTTTAATTTTTTATATTAATTAAAGTTTAGTCACTTTTTATTCCAACTGTAGCCCCCTCCCTGCCTCCCTCGTCTCCAGGAGCCTGCCACAGAGGGCCTCTGAAAGACTTTACCCAGCAGTGTATCAAAGCAGATGCTCAGACTCATAACCAAACTTTGGGCAGAGTGCATGGAATCTTATGAAAGAAGGGGGAGATAGAAAGACCTGGTGAGGACATGAGCTCCACAAGGAGAACCACAGAACCAAGAAATCTGGGCACAGGGTTTTTTTCTGAGACTGATACTCCAACCAAGGACCAATTATGGATATAACTAGAACCCCTGCTCAGATGTAGCCCGTGGCAGCTCAGTGTCCAAGTGGGTTCCCTAGTAAGGGGAACAGGGGCTGTCTCTGATACAAACTCAGTGGCTAGCTCTTTGATCACCTCTCCCTGAGGGGGTAGCAGCCTTACCAGGCCACGGAGGAAGACAATGCAGCCAGTCCTGATGAGACCTGATAGGCTAGGGTCAGATGGAAGGGGAGGAGGACTTATTCCTTTATTTTCAACAGTATTCATGTATTTAGAAATCCTTAATAATGTCTTGAAGATTTTAAACTAACCTTTCAGGATTTATGAAAATATTGTACTAGTCTTATTAAATGTTACATTTGTGAAGGGCCCTTTTTAAATATGGGCTTAACAGAAAGATTAATGTAGTCATATTCAATTATTGTTTATTAGCCCATTCTTTCTTCCTTTTTCTTTTTAAAAATCTTTATACTTTGTGAGTTTCATGTCATACACTTTTGTCCCACTCCCACTCATCTCAACATCCTTCCATATCTGCCCTGCACCATTGAAACCCCCCATAGACAAATAAAAAATAAAAATAAGAAAAAATAACACACAAAAATCTTGTTGTAGAAACTGTAGTGTGTCACCATGTATCACACAGTACACCCTTTTGCCTAAATAGCTTTACTTGTAAATGTTCATTGCAATAAGTCATTAGTCTGGTTCAAGGCTTCTGGCTTTTATTATACTGCATCTCCAATGAAACTCCTCTTCTGTTGTTTCCCTGTATTGATGATATCCTGCAGCTTTGATTCTGCAGGACTGGCCCCTTCATGCACTCTAGCAGTTCACAGATGGGGTAGGCCAACTAAAGGCCTTGGATCTGAACCTGGATGCTGGCTGTGTTGTTCAGCCCACCAGCTGTCCTGCTTTGCCCAGGTGAGGAGCAGGGTCAGCCCTCCTGCTTGTGGCAGCTGGCAAGAGGAGGGACTGGCTCTCCTGTGCTCACTCCATAGGGGTCAGCTCTTCCACAGCAATGGCTCCAGGGCTATCTCACCAGCTCTGCCCCAGCTAGGCATGGGACCAGCTCTTCTAGTCTGACATATTTGGACTGGCTCTCCCATGCTCACACCACCAGGACAAGCTCTACTGAACTGTCAAGGTGAGCTGCATGGCCTGTTCTCCCAATTGCTGCAGCCAGTGAGAGGCAGGGCCAGCTCTCCCAAACTGCCCAGGCCAGCTCTCCTGCTTGCCATGTGCAGTGAGTAGCCCATTCTTTCTTTATGAAAAAAAAAATGAACTGAGATTTTGGGGAACCATTTAAATTGTGTTCCAGAGGTGAGTAAGATGAGTGAGCTGAGCCTTTACTCACTTCAGTCTACTCTTGCTTTTTCCCACTTATTCCTTTTTCAAGGTTCATCTTCAACTGGAGGAAGCTGTGTTCTCCTGACCATTCCCATGTTTTTTGTTTTTGTTTTGTTTTGTTTTTCAGTAATGGTAACAATTTGGCAGAAAAATTACCTTGTTCCTTTGCATACCTTCTTTACACTCCATTACCATTTTTTTTTAGTTTACCTCCTATATGATAAATAGAAAGGCTTATTATAGATAATATGGCTGAACCATGAACTCAATAAAAATCAGACATTTTTACTAGCCTTTACATAACAAGGCTGTAGTTTTTCAACTCTGGGAAGCCAGTATGCAGAATATTCAAGTACGTGGAGTTAACAGCCTTGAACTCCAGGCTGACTCTGTTCTGGAGAGAAAGCCTATGACCTCATTAAAACAAGAAAACTCTCACAAGAGAAGCTATACCTTCATCAAGCTCTCTGTTATCTTTGCCATTCTGTTGCTTGCTTTTCCCATGCTCTCAACTTGACTGCTCTGAACCTAGAGCACTCCCTTAACTTCTGGCATCTTCCTAATCATTGTTTTTTTCACTACTTGTCTTAAGAGAACCATCTTGGTTCTTTGCTGGCCCTTTGCTCCTAATTAGAGCTTACAGTTCCAGCTTTTTAAATTTTCCTTTATTTCTAGGCTCTGCTTCACTTTTTTGTATCTGGGCTCCTAACACTGCCTCCTATAGCTACTGCTTTTCAGAACTCAGTTTCACATTTTACGTAAAGCAACTGTGTGCTTTGGGGACAGATGTCAAAATCAAGAAGTTTGGGCAGGTAGTGTGGAACCCTGAAATAATCCTCCTCCTTCTCTTCCACCCCCTCTCCTTCTTCTTCCATTTTTACCTCTCCTTGTCTCTCCTTCTCCTTTTCCATTTACCTCTCTTCCTCTGCCTGACTAATTGTTCTAAGCATGAACATACATTAGCATGAAGAAAGAACAAATGCCTGTTGGTGACATGGCTGATAAGCTGAGAACTTCCTTGCTGTCTTTACTAATCTTCAGAAATTCTGCCTCCTGATTATATGAAAGTTCTGGTAAGAGCTGGGGAAGCTAAAAAGAAACAGTGATGTTTTGCTGAGTCTCCAATTCACAAGTTTTCTTTTCCAGGATCAGATCCAGATTCAAATAACTACCCTAATTAACTATCAGGTTATTGATTCCAGATCTGGCCTTTAGAACTTATCTGTAAACACCAATGCAGTTTGAATCTAAGCTCAATTTACTCTCTAATTGTGAAAGGCAAGTGCATAAAGATTTAATGTAGGACACACCATACACATGCACATACAGGGAGAGCAAGGGGCATAAAACAGATATGTGCTTAGTGTTTAACTTGGCATGTCATGACCTAGCACCCATCTTCAAGGGCATTTGCTAATGGGTAACAAAGATAGCAACGTAGCTATGTAGCAGAGAAAAAGCCAAGAATGAGAACAAAGTCAGTCTGAGCACTCTGATTTCTCTGCCATTTTTTTTCCCCCTTGATTCAAAATTCTTCCCTGGCAAGTCTTACTTATAACACTGGTTTGAGCCACCTATCATGAAAGAATCCCATTAGGATCTCACAGGAGAGATTATGTTGGGAGCATATGCTAGCCTTCTTTGACAAAAGAAGTAGATAAGAAACCAACATTCATAGAGGTAGCCAAGGGGTGGGGGGACTGATAATATACTTTGCATAGAGTATGAAGATCTTGTAGCATAAAGGTACCTACTTGTTTGAATAAGTAGTCCCCCTTGTTGGTAGTCTCTTTTGTTCCTTGGGTAGGAAGTAGAGAGGTGTCCCCACTGAAGTGGGAATGGAGAAAAGTACCCTAGGAAGCTATTCATAGTTACGCAGGATACAAATAACACAATATTCTTCAACACGGGTACAAATTTGCTGGCTATCTGCTGTGGGTGCAAGTTGCTCAGAAAGGATACCACAGGGATTATCAGGGAAAACATAAAAGATACAAGGATAAAATGTGTTAACTTCAGCATTTCACTGTTGCTTATGAAATTCATTCTATTCCAGTGCTGCTGGTATGGAACTGCTGCCAATTTCCTCTGGCACTTCTAAAAACCTGGGAATAATGAAAGGGTAGGAGCTTGTAGTACTCCCTGAAGACCTTACCTCTCTCAGAAAAGAAAAGGTTAAGTTTACCTTCTTACAGAGGACCATCTGGTGGTCAAACAGGAAGAAGACTCTCTGCTGGTTACGGCCATAGGGCTGGTAGATCCAGGCCATCTCTCCAGTGTAGATCAGCTCCGAGCTCCTGTCTAAGATGTCCTCTCCCTAGGAAGGACATGTGACAGTGAGAGGTAGCTAGGTAGTAGAGCTGGTACAGTTCCTTACACAGAAATACAGAAAGGTGAGCATAGATTTGGGTAGGAGGTAGCCAAAGAGATTGCAGAGATGGAGGGAAAGACAGACTTCTGGGTTCCCTTAAAAGGTTTACAATTCTGGAAGTAAGAAGACTCGGATTCTTATTTACTCTGGGGTTAAATAAGAATATCCTTTAACCAGTCAGTCTTCCTTATTCTCTCTATCTCCTTCCATTCCTCCAGTATTCTTATTTACTCTGAGCCTAAGGGAGACCCATAATTCAGACATGCAGGCAGGCAGGCATTCTTTTTATCTCCTTCTTGTTATCTTTTATGAATCTCTTTTCTGCTCAAGTCTCTCAATTCCTACCTGGTCTATCACTTTAAGAGTAAGCCTGAAAAGGTGATAGAAAATTTTCTGTTTTCCATATCAAAATGAAATAGGGGATAAAATATTTTATGATAAAATTAGAAACTTTACTACACATGCTTCAGCCTATGTGAAGATGGAGTAATAGGCAGAGTCCCAGGAAAAGAAACTCATCATTCCAGGGGACATATATGGGTCAAATATTGGGTTAGGCACGTTTCACTCTAGTCTTCTGGATGTCACAAACGTTCTGGCAGGTAAATAATCTTGCTCCAATTTACATCTTCAAGTACCAAGAGGTCACGTGATAGGACAGGATCATGAAGCTTAGTAGCTACAGATGGACAACTTCATCCTAATCTATCTCCAGAGAGCACCTTTACTCTTTAATAAATTATAATTTAATAAATTATAGTGCTTCTAGACTCAAAAGTGCCTTCCTCTCCCTCAGTATGTTTTTACCAGCTGTTAAATGAGGTATAAGGAAAAAAAAAAAAAACAACTATGTATAGCACCAGCTCTGATACCTTTACAGTAAAATGTTAGGTTTATACCCAAGGTTAGATTAAATGTAGAAATCCTATATTTCTTCAGAAATAATCACAAGCATGTAGCTCTGGTAGAATAATATACTAAAAAGAGTGACATCAGGAAATGCTATTTTTAATTGTACCATTTCCTCTACTCGAGGGATTGGAAAGAAAAGGAGATCTCAGTGGATTATTTTCTAATAACAGAACTTGAAAGCAGCTCAAGAAATACTGTTTTGACTCTAGGATCCAAATTTAGATATAAGAGTACCCAAGACAAAGGTAAACAGTCCTTCTTGAGTTGACATACTAGCACTGTGCCTTTGGATGCATAGGGCTGGGGCAGACCTCTCCTCAGAGCTGCCCTTTTTCTGATACAAGAGGGATACGTGCCACAGTCCACTTTGAATGTGTATAAAGTCAAAGAATATATAAAAATTGATTAATAACAAAAACTGATGACAAACATGACTACTTTTGAGGTAAGGTTTCTCTATGTAGCCAAGGCAAGCCTGGAACTTGCTATATATATCAGGCTGACCTTGAAATTGCATTTTTCCTCCCGAGGCTTCCTGAGTACCAGGATTATAGGTACAACCTAAGTAACCTTGTACAGCTAACATATCCTCATTGTGTCTCAGTTTCTTCATTGTTTTTGAGAATATAACATTACAACTTTGTATAGATGTTGTGGCGAATGCTTAAATAAACATATATAAATATTTAGGAATACACATATCACATTGTAAACTTTCCATATGTACTATTCATCTTGGGTACTACTGTGTGCCCCAGGTGCTAATACATAGTTCACTAAACTGATAAAGGATGAGCTGTAACTGTTCAAAAATCATAAATCAGAGAAACTGGAAACAATTTATCCAAAGAGGCAGATCAAAGTTAACAATCCCATGGGTCTAACTACAAGATTACATTTGAATGATGATACATTGCCTAGCAGAAAAATTAGCTGCAATGTAAAAGTAGTGAGATGAGACTGGTAAAATAACTGTGTTTTGTGTCCAGTGATGTTACCAACTCACTCTGTGTCCCTGGAAAGAAGTTTAAGCAGTTCCTGTTTGATCCACTCCACATGGCTGCTTGAAAGCATCAGATCTGTTTGTGTGAGGAATATGCTAAGTTTACATAAGGGAAAGGATATTCTCACTGATTAGAGCTTCCATTCTTGTCTCCTATGCCTCACTTGCACCATAGATCTCTTTATCTTGCCCCACAAAGTACAATCTATTACCACTGCCTCTGGGTTTTTTGCATTTGTCCAGCATTTAATGCAAACTTCTCATTTTCCCTTCTGTCTACTCCAGATGAACAAGGCCATGTCTGATTCATCTCAGATTCTGTAATGGCTGACAAGGGCTATACAAAGAGAGGTTATTCAAAAGGCAAGTCTTCTAATGTCACATATTTGCTTAAAATCACCCTGTTTCTTCCACCCAAAATGAGAACCAAAGTCCTTTGAGAATATACAGCCTGACCTTCTATTACTCCTATTGAATCTTCTGCTTTTTCTCCTAGCCACACTGGCCTTTCCCCCGCCCCTTGGAATGTACATTTTTCTATTTCAGGGGCTTTGTTATGGCTCTTCGTTCTACCTTAAATGCACCCCCACAAAAAAAGAAGCCAAATGATTTTTCTCCTTTATCTTCTTTAGTCTTTTCTCAAATGTTGTTCCTTTTGGTAATTCTTCCATTATTTTAGCCCATTAGAATACTTTATTTTTCTCCACATTCTCCATCCATATGCGTGATAACATGCTTATGTGTTGTTTTTGATCTCTTCATCCTTCTTGAAACATAAACTATAGAAACTTTGTTTTACCACTTAACACATTTCTAGAACACAGAATGAAGCTTGATACAGAGTAAGAATTCAACAAATGATCTGCTAACGGATGAATAAATGGTTAACAAATGAGCAGTGACCATTCAATCCTACCCAGAGCTTTCTTCAGAGCTTTTCCTATTTTTTGAAGCCATAGTCTCAAGGAGTAGGCTTTATCTAATGCAACTCATTTCGTTCAGCTTCATTTATTCGGATGTTGAAGGTCTGGCTGGAATGGTCTAGCAGGTATATCTACGCTGTGGCCCTTAAGCTGAATACATCCCAGAATAGCTATGAATGAGACTCAGTTTGTTTGTTCACGAGAAAGTCAGGTTTTAATGTCAAAAAGTTTAAATAGTCCTGAAAGAAGTGCAAAAGAAAGTCATCCTTTTCAACCAGTTTAATCTTCAATGGTATCTCTGTCAACTTCCGTCCATAAGTGCAGAGAAGTGACAAATCGACCTGGGCCTATGTTTAATCTTTTGGATCAAGGAGTATACTTTATTTACTCACCTTCACTTTTAAATTGATACCTTTTCTGTATCTATCATACATGGTTTTTTGTTTGTTTGTTTGTTTGTTTGTTTCTTCCAGTTTCTTTGGAATATACTATCCAATAGTAAACTAGAAAAGGATGTAAGGTATTATATAAGCAGGCAAGAAAGAGAGGGATACCATAAGGAGAAAATTGTGACCACATGATCCAGCTCACAAACATGAGTTACAACCATGGGCACTTTCTGAAAATCTTCAGAGAAAAAAAAAAAGCTGAAGAAAGGCTATCAGGGCTATGTTCCATTCCTCATTTCTTACAAAATGATTTAATGTGAAAGGAGGTAAAATGACAGCTCATCCAAAGCTCAGAACCAGAGAATTTAGAAACGGAAAATTTCCAGAAACTACAGTCCTTGGAAACAGTCTCTCCTCTGTCCTGCTAGTAGAAAATGTCCCAAGCTATAATCACTTCAAGGAATACATGGCAATTTAACTTATCTCTTTATTTTCTGGGAGTTATAAGGGGTAGAGTAGTCTCCATAGGATATGGCTGGTGACTGAAATGGTAACTGGAGTTGGTCACAGAAATCTGAATATTCGTGAGAAAAACATGAGGGAGAAAGAGACAGACAGTAATTTAAGGCAGGATTTTCTATTGTCCAGCCAAATAGTCTAATTTACCAGATCAACAACAACTACCTGCATATTACCCATACTGCCTTTCCCTCTGCTGGGGAGATTAGGTTTTTAAGGATTCCCCTATGGATGCTGTGTTTCAATTTGATGAATAAAGCTAAAGTCACCACAAGGACTTTTTTTTTTTTTTAATATCTGAGAGTCAGAGGAGAGGCCCAGACTGGGAAGCATTACTTGCTTGATGATTTGTAAGGCTTGCCTAAGGCACCCTCTGTCTGAGATCACCTGCCTCCTTCATTCTCCACTTGTTCTTCACCCCCACCACCTCTCTCCAGAAAAACTGTAAGAATGAACTGTACATGTCCACTCAAGGCTCTTCCCCAGGCAAGGGATAGAAAAGGAAAGACTTCTCAAGTGCTGGCTCCTGAAACCACAACTCAAGGCTATGGAGCTTTCTGCCTACCCAAAGAGCTGTATCTTTATTGAGCTCTATAGCTTTGAGTTATGGTTTCAGGAACCAGCACTTGAGAAGTCTTCACCCCTCTTATGTCTGGAGACTCAGATCACAACTAAAAAATTAGAAGGGGAAACATGTTTCAGGGAAGGGGAACCATCTTTTAAAGAATAGGAATTCAGTTTCTTTTAGGTACCTTTCTTTACAAGGAAGCTCGCAAAACGGACCCAAAAAAAAGTATTGTCAAACACAGTTTCAGAGGGCCTGTTGTTAAGTTTGCTTAAAGTTATTTGTCTAGCTCCCCATCTCTGCTACAATAAATGAACAAAAGAAAAAAGAAAGTAGAATCCATTACTTTCTAGTAAATCTGGGCCAGTTATGGCTTCTCCTTATAAGCAAGAGGGCTTACATATACGTAAATATGTATACTCTCTCTCTTTTTATCTATCTTGGTACCTCTGCTAGTCTTCTCTTAGAAGACATTATCTATCAAACAGAATAAAAATGTGTCAACTGACAATAATTATGGTGTTTTTAAATTATCCACATTAGGAAGAATAGAGGTAGCAGAATTTTTTTCTTTTTTTATAATTTATTTTTTTACATTAATTACATTTCACTTTGTATCCCAGCTGTAGCCCCCTCCCTCATTCCCTCCCAATACTACCCTCCCTCCCTCATCCGCTCTCATGCCTCTCTCCAAGTCAAGTGATAGGGGAGGTCCTCCTCCCCTTCCATCTGACCTTAGCTTATCAGGTTTCATCAGGAGTGGCTGCAATGTACTTCTCTGTGGCCTGGGAAGGCTACTCCTCCCTCAGGGGGGTGGTCAAAGACCCAGCCACTGTCATGTCAGAGACAGCCCCTCTTTCCCTTACTATGGAACCCACTTGGACACTGAATTGCCATGGGCTACATCTGTGCAGGGGTTCTAGGTTATATCCATGAATGGACCTTGGTTGGAGTATCAGTCTCAGAAAATATCCCTGAGCCCAGATATTTTAGTTCTATTGCTCTCCTTGTGGAGTTCCTGTCCTATCCAGGTCTTGCTATCTTCTTTTATAAGATTCCCTGCATTCTGCCCAAAGTTTGGTTATGAGTCTCAGCATTTTGTCTAAACATTGACTAACTCTTTGTTAAGACTAATCATGGCTCCTTGGGATAGACTAAAAAAATTAAATGTTAAAAGAAATACTATTATTTAAACACGGAAAACTGTATCTGATTTGAGGGCAATACAAGGCATTGGATCTACTTCTGTTCTATCATCACAAAGTCTAAGAATGCCACTTCCTTCCTGTTGACATTTCTTATCTTGGTTATGTCTGACTATCAGGTCACACAACTTGGACTTGAGAGATGAGTCAGAAATGTTATTACTCCTAGTTTGTGGTGTTTGGGAAGGAAAGCTTAATGATTTCAGTCATTTCCTTTTTATGTTCAAAAAAAAGCTGTGGGTGTTGGGATGACTAAGTGACAGAGGTTACATTTAGAATGATGATAAAAACAGAGCTTGATCAAGATGATAGTTATGGTCTAGAATACGCATGTTTTATTAGTCTAGTAGATATGCTAGGATAAGATGATATCACCAGTAGCAAAAGAAGTATACTTGTCATTCTTCATGATTACGAACAAGAGTACCAAGCCTACATTGTGTTTCTTGGAGCATAGTGGCATGTGCTACTTCTTATCTACCTTTGAAGTTCGTGATCTTAAATCCAGGACAAAAAGAACATTGGAAAAGTACTAAGTCAATCCAATTGTTTCCTAACAACACCCTAAGTGATGGACACTGTATTTCTTAATATGTCACAGTAAGGTAAAATAAATAAATAAAAGCAATAAAGCAAATAAAATAAAGTTAGAATGGTTTTCACCAAACTTCAGTGAATACTCAAAACAACTCTTCCTTGGCAGGAAGTGTTGCCTTGGGTTGAATATATACCCTTCTCATTTCTTTTAAATTGTTCAACAAGCAAGTGGGGCCTCCCAACACCTCTGTTGATAAAGGTGCCTTACCTCCCAGTCCAAGACAGAGGCCTGCCATTGTGCAATCTTGTCAATATTCTCCAGACGTCGTTTGCGTTCATTGATCTGCTGAGTCACATTTCTCATGACAGCCAAAGCAGCTGCAACATATCTGTAATCACTGTCAAGATACAAGAGTAAAATGTGGATGAATCAATGTGCAATATGCGAACCGTAAATCCATTCGACTCTTCCTCCTTAATAAGAGTCTTTTTTATCAGGTGATAATTCACATCACCAAAAGAACAACTACATTTCCAGTCCTAGTTTTGGAAGAGATGGCTTTGTGACTTATGTTCATGCAGAAACCATGCCAGCCCCACAGATATCCTACCTGTAAACTTCTTTCACAGGGGAAATGGACCTCTTTAATTTTATACATCTCAATTTGTGTCTTATCTGTTAAAACCAGACAAGGATCAAGAAAGAAGCAGTACATGTGGCATAGTTCAAACGCCCTAGATATCTCTTTCATCTGTATTGCTAAGGAGTCTCTGTCAATAGTCACCATGGAATAATAATGCTACTTTTCCTCTGGTACAGTAAGGAGATGGATGTAGCATAAAGCATAAGAACAAAGATTTTGAAGCCGGACTCTCTGAATTCACATCCAATTTTATTACTAACTAGCAGTGTTGACTTTAGCAAGTGTCACTAGCCCTTAATTCATTTTTTTCATCCAGAAAATGGGCAAAATCTTGGCAGAATTTATTGAGGGGTTTAATAAATAAATGCAATAATACACATATTTTTTGTTTTCCACTTAACCTGTGTTATTTGTATTTTTACTTCAAATAATACATTTCTAGTGGCAGATATAATACAGGATGCCTCATACAGAATTCTTCATCCGGAAATATAACCTACATCCCAGGTTCTGGAAACATTTGGCAACTTATGTTTTGAGAGTCATATCATTCTACACAATTTTGTCTGCTTTTCTGACCTGATTTCTAATTGAGTACTATTATGAAAGGCAGACTGAAAGTAAGATTCCAGCCATTTGATATAGACAGAATGACCCAAGAAGGAAATAAGGTTCATTACAGCTCAATGTTTATACCTTCTCTCAATAAAGCTAAAAATATCTTGTAGTTGTAACCTTTTTACTCTCCCAGAGTCATGAGACCAAGTATCTGTCAGTTAAGTTATAGAAGTCTAATATTTGAAGTTAATATAGAAATTGCCAAATAATCTGTGATCATTAAGCCTTTATCATTGGAAATAGATGATGAAGGGATAAGCCTCCAAATTTTTTATCCAATATCAAGCAATCATCCCTAGAAACATGTATTTAGGCAACACAGAATGGACTCAGCAGGTTGTATTCATTTATATCCATACCAACAATTGTTAAAGAAGAAGGGGCCAAGTGAGAGCAGGGAAAAAGACATGAGAAGGGTAAGGGGGAAGGAGATGGAGCAGGAAAATGAAGTAATTATATTTTATTTTAAAATGTGTCAGGATGAAAGCTAAGGATCTTATTGAGGAACTTCTTTCTTCTTAGAATGCTTATTATAAAATAAATGCTAATAGTTGAACCAACAAGTCCAAAGTCAGGAATTGTATAGCAAATAAAGACAAGCTAGAAATATTCTGAGTATCTAAGCTGTGAGGTTAAGATATGTGAAAAAGTGGGGCTAGTTTACTGTAAACCGCTGCTATCAGTGGGGATTATTTTTAACATATATAATATTGGTAAGAGATGAAATTCATTATTTCCACTCAAAGAGACAGTGTCCATAGCCCTTGTTAAGTTAGTTCCCTTGAAAATATTTAAGAACTGTGGAGTGTGAGGGTACATGCCTTTAATCCTAGCACTCAG
Organism: Psammomys obesus; assembly: GCF_907164565.1. Classification (NCBI taxonomy): domain Eukaryota; kingdom Metazoa; phylum Chordata; class Mammalia; order Rodentia; family Muridae; genus Psammomys; species Psammomys obesus. Next base: position 869,026 of record NW_026596381.1, on the reverse strand, counting down.
AATGATTTGTTGCAGCCAGCTTAGTCTATCTACATAATGAGTTGCAGTCTGGGCAGAAAAATACAGTTTCAATGAAGAAGGAGGCAGATAAAGAGGAGGAGGAAGAGGGAGGGAGGGAGGGAGGGAGGGAGGGAGGGAGGGAAGGAAGAAAGAGAGAGAGAGAAAGGAAGGAAGGAAGGAAGGAAGGAAGGAAGGAAGGAAGGAAGGAAGGAAGGAAGGAAGGAAGGAAGGAAAAAAGGAAGGGAGTATTAAAAACTAAAGAAATAAAAACTTTCAGGGAAAGTCTCAATCTGTTTTCGCTCCGCTATATTCTAAGTCCATATAAAATGTACAGTGGGTGGGGTAAAAGTGGGTAGAAAAGGTAAGTAAACAAACAAGGGAATTAGCTTTGTTGAAAAAAAGTAGGATTAGTACTAGTTGGGAAAAATATTATCATGACATCTGAGTTTTTCAAACAGAATGGGACAAATGGTTGAGCACTAACTATGTCAGGTTTGATAGGTAAGGCTGAGCCTAATATTAAAAGTCAAGCTGTAAGCTGCAGTCCATGAAAGCAGGGTATATATTATATAATAATGGTCATGTGTATGATTTTGTGTACCTGCTAATTTATAACATTTAGCAACTTTCTAGAGTATACCCTCACTCTATTCACAAGGGTCTTGTAACAGTAGGCAGGAACATATCTTACTTTACAGATGGAGTCGCCATAGCTCAGGAAGAAAAAAGGCCAAATTGAAAAGATATTTACTTCTATGTCCATAAACATCTTACCTGTGGTCTTGGGCAGTATACTTGAGGAGTTCAGCCAACTGTAAAGGGTATTTGCAGATCTTCTGTACTGGAGTCAAAAGAAAACCATCAATGGCAATGTCAATCATCTGCTGCAAGAGGCGGCAGGCCTCAAAAAAGTGTTGATAGCGGCTGTCCTTCATCAGCTTGGAGAGTTCCATGCATGCATCCAGGTGGTTGTTACAATATTCAGAGTATATCCAGAATCCGTCTTGCTGTGGAGAAAAGAAGAGAAAAATAAAGGCTCAGAGACCCCACAGAAGTCTTGAAATAATAGAAAGGCAGATCTTGTTCATATGTACAAATGAACTTCTTTTATAGAACAAACCAAGTAATACAAATTAAAAAATGGAGTACAGAGCTAAACAGAACTCTCAATAGAGGAATATCAAATGGCAGAGAAACACTTAAAGATTCTCATCGTCCTTAGTAATCAGGGAAATGCAAATCAAAATGACCCTGAGATTTCACCTTTTCACCTTATACCCATCAGAATGGCTAAGATCAAAAACTCAAGCGACAACACATGCTGGAGAGGATGTGGAGAAAGAGGAACCTTCCTCCATTGCTGGTGGGAATATAGACTTGTACAACCACTTTGGAAATCAATCTGGCACTTTCTCAGACAATTAGGAATAATAGTGATACCTCAAGATCCAGCTATACCACTCCTAGTCATATGTCCGAAATATGGTCAACTGTACACATTTTTTAGTTGGATTACTTGGTTTTTTGGTGTTTAACTTCTTGAGTTTGATACCACTCCTGGGCATATATCTGAAAGATGCTCAATCATACAACAAAGACATTTCTCAACCATGTTCTTAGCAGCTTTATTCGTAATAGCCAGGAACTGGAAACAACCTAGATGTCCCTCAACCAAAGAATGGATACAGAAATTGTGGTATAATTTATACAATGGACTACACCCAGCAATTAAAAACAAGAAAATCATGAATTTTGCAGGCAAATGGTGGGATCTAGAAAAAAATCATCGTGAGTGAGGTCACCCAGAAGCAGAAAGACACACATGGTATATACTCACTTATAAGTGGATACTAGCTATATAATAGAGGATTAACATACTAAAATCCCAAAGAAGCTAAACAATAAAAAGGACCTTAGGGAAGATGCTTAATCCTCATTCAAAACAAAAAAAGATTGAAATTAGAAGCAGGAGAGGACAGGGAACAGGACAGGAGCCTCCCACTGAGGGCCTCTGAAAGTCTCTACCCATCAGGGTATCAAAGCAGATGCTGAGGCTCATAGCCAAACTTTGGGCAGAGTGCAGGGAATCTTATGAAAGAAGGGGTAGATAGAAGGAAAGACCTGGAGGGGATAGGAGCTTCACAAGGAGAAAAAAAAAAACTGGGCACAGGTATCTCTTCTGAGATTGATAGTCTAACCAAATACCATGCATGGAGATAACCTAGAACCCCTGCACAGATGTAGCCCATGGCAGCTCAGTGTCCAAGTGGTTTCCTTAGTAATGGGAACAGCGACTGTCACTGACATGAACTCAGTGGCCTGCTCTTTGATTACCTCCTCCTGACGAGGGTGCAGCCTGGCCAGGCCAAAGAGAAAGACAATGCACCCAGTCCTGCTGAGACCTGATAGAGTAGGATCAGATGGAAAAGGAGGAGGACCTCTCCTATCAGTGGACTGGGGGAGGGCATGGGTAGAGAACAGGGAGGAAGGGCGGGATTGGGAGGGGACGAGGGAGGGGGCTACAGTTGTTATACAAATTGAATAAACTTCAATTAATAAAAAATAAATCAATTTAAAAAACTAAAAGGCAATGAGCTAAATTAACAAAATGAGAGTAAAACAGGAAAACTTTACAACAGAAACCAAAGAAATTCAGAATATAAGGGAATATTTTTAAAACTCAAATTCTATTAAGTTGGAAAACCTAAAAGAAACACTTGAATTTCTAGATTAAACCGAAATGAAACCAAGAAGAGGTCAATGATCTAAACAGGTACATAACAAAGAAGATTGAAATAGAAATAAAAAGCCAGAGCCAGATGGATTCACGGAGAAAATAGACTAGACATTCAAAGAAGATCTACAGCCAGTCCTTCTTAAAGTATTTTTTATTTATTTTTGTTTTTTTCTTTTCTTTTTATTATTTATTTTTATTTTTATTAATTACAGTTTATTCACTTTGTATCCCCCTGTACCTCCCTCCCTCCTCCCCTCCCAGTCCCACCCTCCCTCTTCTCCACCCATGTCTTTCTCCCAGTCCACTGATAAGGTCCTCCTCCCTTTCCCTCTGACCCTAGTCTATCAGGTCTCCTCAGGAGTGGCTGCATTGTCTTCTTCTGTGGCCTGGTAAGGCTGCTCCCCCTCAGGGGGAGATGATCAAAGAGCAGGCCACTGAGTTCATGTCAGAGACAGTCCCTGTCCCACTTGCTATGGAGGCCACTTGGACACTGAACTGCCATGGGCTACCTCTGTGCAGGGGTTCCAGGCCATCTCCATGAGTGGTCCTTGGCTGGAGTATCAGTTTCAGAAAAGACACCTGAGCCCAGACTTTTAGGATCTGTTGCTGTCCTTGTGGAGCTCCTGTCCTCTCCAGGTCTTACTATCTCTCACTTCTTTCATAAGATTCCCTACACTCTGCCCAAAGTTTGGTGATGAGTCTCAGCATCTACCTCTTTACCCTGCAGGGTAGAGCCTTTCAGAGGACCTCAGTGGCAGGCTCCTGCCCTGTTCCCTGTTTTCTCTCTTCTCCTATGTCCGTCCTCTTTGCCTTTCTGAATGGGGATTAAGCATCTTAGCCAGAGTTCATAGTGGCTTTATTTGTAATAGCCAGAAACCGGGAGCAACCTAGATGTTCTTCAACCAAAGAATGGATACAGAAATTGTGGTATTTTTACACAATGGAATACTACTCAGCTATTAAAAATAAAGAAATCATGAATTTTTTAAGTAAATGGATGGAAATAGAAAAGATTATCTTAAGTGCGGTAACCCAGACCTAGAAAGATACACATGGTAGGTATATACTCACTTATAAGTGGATATTAGCGGCATAATATAGGATAAATATATTAAAATCTATAGTCATGAAGAAGCTAAATGACAAGGAGGACCCAAAGGAGGGTGTCGAATGTCACTCAGAAGGGGAAATAAAATAGACAGCAGAAGTGGGTGAAAGGAGGGAACTGGGCAGGAGATGGAATGGGGAGGGAAACAACAGTAGGGATCAGATGTGGGGAGTAGGGGGTTGGGAGGTAAGAGGGCTGGGGAACAAGAAGAGAAACTGACAGGGGCTTCTCTTTGACAAGCTAGAGGGTAGCAACAGGGTAGCACCTGGGAGGATATGGGTGTGACTCTATTTGAGACATTTTTAATATAATCTTTTATTTATTACAGTTTAGTCACTTTGTATCCCAGCTGTAGCCCTATCCTTACCCCCTCCCAATCCTGTCCTCCCTTCCTCATCTCCTCCCATGCCCCTTCTCCAGTCCAATGATAGTGGAGTACCTCCTCCCCTTCCATCCCACCTTAGCCTATCAAGTCTCATCATGACTGTCTTTCATAGTCTTCCTCTGTGGCCTGGTAAGCTGCTCCCACTTCAGGGGGAAGTGATCAAAGAGCAGGTCGCTGAGTTCATGTCAGAGACAGTCCCTGCTCCCCTTCTTAGGGAGCCCATTTGGAGACTGAATTGCCAAGGGCTACTTCTGTGTAGGGGGTCCAGGTTATCTCCATGAATGGTCCTTGGTTGGGTTATCTGTCTCAGAATAGACCCCTAGGCCCAGATTTTTTGGTTCTGTTGTTCTCCTTGTGGAACTCCAGACCCTTCCAGGTCTTTCTATCTCCCCCTTCTTTCATAAAATTCCCTGCACTCTGCCCAAAGTTTGGCTATGAGTCTCAGCATCCGATGTAATACCCTGCTGGGCAGAGTCTTACAGAGGCCCTCTGTTCTAGGCTCCTGTTTTGTTCTTTATTTTTACCTTCTTCTGAGGTCTATCCCATTTGCCTTTCTGAATAAAGATTGAGCATCTTATCCACGGTCCACCTTCTTGCTTAGCTTCTTTAGGTGTACAGATTTTAGTATGATTATCCTATATTATATGTCAAATATAGACTTACAAGTGAGTATAAACCATGTGTGTCTTTCTGCTTCTGGGATAGCTCATGCAGGATGATCTTTTCTAGTTCCCACCATTTGCCTGCAAATGTCATTGATTAAGGTCCTTGTTTTGAATTGCTGAGTAGTATTCCATTGTGTAAATGTATCACAATTTCTGTATCCATTCCTTAATTGAGGGACATTTGGGTTGTTTCCAGATTCTGGCTATTGTGGATGCAAATAGATCCACACTTATCACCTTGTACAAAACTAATGTCTGAGTGGATCAAAGACCTTAATCTAAAACCAGACACACTAAACCTGTTAGAAGTAAAAGTGGGGAAAAGCCTTGAGCTCATTGGCATAGGAGACAACTTCCTGAACAGAACACCAACAGCACAGGCTTTAACATCAACAATCAATAAATGGGATTCAGGAAACTGAAAATTTTCTGTAAAGCAAAAGACACTGTTGTCAAAACAAAACGACAGCCCTCAGACTGGGAAAGGATCTTCACCAACCCTATATCTGACAGAGGGCTAATATTCAGAATATATAAAGAACTCAAGAAGTTAAACAGCAACAAATCAGGTAATCCAATTAAAACTGGGGTGCAGAGCTAAACAGAACTCTCAATAGAAGAATACTGAATGGCAGAGAAACACTTAAAGAAATGTTCAACATCCTTACTCATCAGGGAAATACAAATCAAAATGACCCTGAGATTTCACCTTACACCCATCAGAATGGCTAAGATGAAAAACTCAAGTGATAATACATGCTGGAGAGGTTGTGGAGAAAGGGGAACCCTCCTCCACTGCTGGTGGGAATATAAACTTGTACAACCACTCTGGAAATCAGTCTGGTGCTTTCTCAGACAATTAGGAATAGCGCTTCCTCAAGATCCAGCTACACCACTCCTAGCCGTATATCCAAAAGATGCACCAGTATACAGCAAGGACATTTGCTCAACTATGTTCGTAGCAGCTTTATTCGTAGCTGATACTTTTAACGGTGGGTACAAGGAGACTGAAGTGACCACCTCCTAGTGGAAGGAGGGGAATAACAACCCACCTACAAAACCTTTGACCCAAAGTTTACCCTGTCTACAAGAAGTACAGAATAAAGAGGAAACAGAGATTGAGTGAATGCCCAACCAATGATTGGCCCAACCTAAGACACACCCCACAATAGAGAACCATCCCCTGAATCTATTAATGATGTTTTACTATGCTTGCAGACAGGAACCTAACATGATCATTATCTGGGAGGCTCCAGTCAGCAGTGGATTGAGACAGATGCTGGGACTTGCAGCCAGGCATGGGGCGGAGATCTGGGGGTCTTGTGGAAGTGTTGGGAGAAAGATGGAAGGACCTGAGAATGACAGGAATTCACAAGAAGACCAACAGAGACAACTCTCCAGACCCACGGGGGCTTACAGAGACTGAGACATCAACTAAGGAGCATGCATGGTCTGGACCTAGGCCCTTGCACATATGTGGTTCATAGGTGGCTTGGTCTGCATGTGGGCCACCTGGAGAGTAGGGGAGGGCTGTTTTTAACATGGACTATATTGCCTGCTTTTGGATAACTTCCCCCTGGCAGAGCTGCCTTGCCTGGCCTCAGTGGATGAGGATATGCTCGGTCCTGATGTGACTTAATGTGCTTAGGAGGGCTGATGGGGGTGAGGGCCTCTCCCCTCCTCTGGGGTTAAAGGGAAATGGAGAGAGGAAGGGGGAAGGTGAGGGAATTGGGAGGAGAGGAGGGAGGAATACCCTTGGGATTTAAAGTAAACAAATTTAAATAAAATTTTAAAAACTGGAAAAAAAGAATTAAACAGCAGAGTGAAAACAAAGAAACAAACAACAACAAAACACACTGATATAGTATAGGCACCAAAGCAGACATGTAGAGACCAATGAAACAAAATTAAAGATGCAAAGATGAATACATGCAATTGTAGCCATTTAATATTGGACAAAAATATCAAAAACATAAGCTTAAGTAAAGAAATCATCTTCAACAAATGGTGCTATGAAAACTGGTCATCTACCTGTAAAATAATGAAATTAGACCTGTATGTAGGACCCTGTACGAAAACTCATTCCACACAGATCAAAGACTTAAATGTGAAACCCAAAGCATAGAAACAGCTAGAAGAAAACATAAGCCATTCCTTAAATGATATATAGGTATAGGAATAGAATTACATTTGCCCAGGAATTAAGACTATAATTGAGAAGGGGGACCTCATAAAACTAAAAAGCTTCTGTGCAACTAAAGAAAAAAATCAACTTAAATTTTTTTAAAAAAGAAACATTCTGACTGAAGAGGAGGCCCACAGAATAGAAGAGAATCTTTCCCAGTTTATACCTCTTACAAAGAGTTAATATCTAGAATATATAAAAAGCTAAAAAAAATAAAGATTTGGGGAAAAATGACCCATTCAAAAAATGAGCCTGGTATCTGAACAGAGTTCTCAAAAGAATAAATAAATAAATAGATAAATAAATAAATAGATAGATAGATAGATAAATAAATAAATAAATAAATAAATAAATAAATAAATAAATAAATAAGGATAAGAAATATTTTCTAAATGTTCATTGTCCCTAACATTTAGGGAAATGAAATAAAAACAACTCTGAGATTTTTATCTTACCCCAGTTAGAATGGCACAGACTACCAAACTGGCCAAGCAGAAATGGTAGAGGGGATGTGGAGAAAAGGGAACCTGCATTCACTGTTGATGCTATTTCAAACTTGCCCAGCCGCTCTGGAAATATGTGTGGAGAATCTTCAAAAACCTAAAATTAAATCTACCTTATGACTCAGTTTTACCACTCTTTGTCATATGCCTAAAGGTCTCAACTTTCTACTCCATAGATACTTGCTCTGCCATGCTCACTGGTGCTCTATTCATGATAGCTAGGAAGTGGAAATAACCTTAAAGTTCTTCACTGACAAATGGATACCATAAAGGTGATATACACACATTATGGAATATTACTCAACTGTAAGGAAAAATGAAATCATAAAATTTGCAAGTAAATGGATGGAAGGAGAAAAGATAATATTGAGTGAGGTAATCTGGATAGAGAAAGACAAACAGTATATGGTCTCTTTCAGATGTCATTCCTAGCTCCATATCTTCAGATGTGAGTACATAACTTTGAGAAACAACAGAAATCAGGAAAGTAAAAATGGAATGCCATGGAGGCAGGAAGGAGCAATAGAAATCGGAATAGTAGGGCACAAAAGATATGAAGGGGAACTGGGAGAAACAGGAGGCTTTACTTATGGAAGGAGAAGGTATATAATTACAGAAGAATGAAAAGATTGAAACAACATTAAGGATGCCTAAAAATGTCCTAATAAATCATACTGTTATCTATGTATCTAAAATACCTATAATACATGTTGGTCTATGAACACATATACAATTTAAATGAAAATCTATCTTGGCTGGCAATTCTCCTTTCATAGACTATCTAACAAAACCCTCAACACCAAGCCTGAGAAGCCCCTCTTGTGAGTTGTTTGTCAGGGTTATCCAAGATACTGCTTAAACATTATAGGATATTTCTGAGGTCCTTGAGTACCTCCCAGTTGTGGGTAGTAAGACCTTATTGTTTACCATGTACACAAATACTTGCCTGCTTCTGTCTCTCAAGTGCTGGAACTAAAGCTATGTGCCACCACACCAAGCTTAAATACTTTTAATTAATTAATTAATTAATTATTATTCCATATATAAATAAATGCATAACTATATAAAAACAACATGCTGAAATGGTAAATATCAAATAATACAATTCCTTGAGGTTTTATGAAACAGAAAACCACAATAGGTCACAATGCAGAGATAAAGTGATCCTGTGGAGCACAGCTCCAGCATGTATATGCATCTCTGAATAAGTGGTAGAATGATTGTAAGTGCTAGAGGATCCGGAAGTCTTCTGTACTATTTTGTCTCCTAGAAATGACAAGTAATATTCATAAACAATGCCTCAATAATATACTTCCAGCTGTCTGTTTTGTCTGATCTGCTCCTACTTAAAACATCCCAGCCCAACGACCCAGATTTCACATTTCATAGTTTCCTAAGCTACCACCTTTATTTCCTATAGTTATTTTAGCTACTTCTTCTTTGGATGCTTTGTCTCAGTGACTTGGAATAACTACCATGCATGGGTCCGTGTACAACCAAGCTCTCATAACAAATGCAACTCCCACTGACTTAACTTACTGTCACTCATCCAAGGTCTTGTGACTTTGAAAAAGAAACCAGTTTGTCTCTGCCACCAGACACATGTCTAAAAAGGGCCTTTTGAGTACACCACTAGCATTGTCTTCCACCAGTGATACCCAGCTGATAGACACAGTTGTATAGATAAGGACCTAATAGTTACCGATGCCGCTGTGCACCTTCCACAGCTCTTACTGCTGCCAATATCGTTTCCTGAACTAACAACTTACTCTCACCCAGACATGGTTGGAACCACTGCATCATCTCAGACATGATTCATTGTGACACTGCATTTACTGCCCAAATGCATCCTATCTTGCCTCTCCCCAGTATCGCAAATAGAGGGAGGTTTTTCCTTATCAAAGCAGTCCACAAAATCTTGATAAAGGAAATGTTCCTTACAAAGCACAGTCCTCTTTTCAAGACTATAAAGATCTCAAAAAAGCTTTGTAAAACACCCCGCCAAAGGAACACAATAAATTGTAAATTACCACCAATGGAAATCTACAAATTGTTTGAGAAAGAATCCAAAATAATTCTTTGAAAAAAGTCAAGTGAATTAACAAGTATAAACAACTCACAAAATCAGAACAGAGTACAAAATCAAAATGAAAAGTTGGAGATTTTAATAAACACAAATAAGAAACAAATAAAATGCTTGGGAACCACAGACTACATTTACTGAACTAAAATAAAGTCTAAAAGGAGGATAAGATCAAGCAAAAAAAATGAATAAATGAGTTCAACAACAGATCACCCAAAACTACCCAGATGAGAAAAAAAGAAAAGAAAATATGTTTATAGAATACAATAAAGATAGATAATATTTGCAAAACTTAAGTTCCAGAAGAAGAAAGAAAAAAGAAAAAAAAAACTCATTTAAAGAAATGGTGGCTGGAAACTTTCCACATCTGGGAATAAAATACAAATATGTAGTTCAAGAAGCTTAGTGATCTCTTAACATAACAAAACTAGTGTTCACCAAAAGATTACACAAAAATCAAAGAATTCTAAAAGCAGAAAAACAAAAGAAGCACATTGCACAGAGGGGAGCTTTGATAAAGATCAAAAGATTTCTTAGACTCCATGTTTTAAAGCCTGGATCAGACATGGAAATAACTCTTGCCAAGAGGCAGATGAACATAGAATTGAGGCAAAAACATCTTTGAGGATTAGATGGAAACATGAAAAAAATTTTTTTTCTCTGCACCTATCATGGCTCATAATACTGAATTCATCCCATCCTGATATTCAGTGACATACCTGGGAAATTGGCACTGCTGTATTTTATTTGGAAAGCAAAAATTCAATGTGCAGTAAATTATGTTGTCTTTGCCTTGGCTTGGTTGGAATTACTGGTGTGTTTTTGTTTTTTGTTTTGTTTTGTTTTGTTTTTAAGACTAGATGTTGTTCAGAAGAAGTCAGCAAGTACTTGGTGTTTTGGGGATGCAATCTTGAGTATTTGAAATAAATCAATTGGAAAATACATTAACAATCAGGCTTTCGTTTGTTTGGTTTGATTTTATGACACACAGTTTCTCTGAATAGCCTTGGTTGTCCCGGACTCACTTTGTAGACCAGGCCGGCCTCAGACTCACAGAGATCCACCTGCTTTTGCCCGCTAATTGGGTCTTAATATATAGCCTAAATTGATCTTGAATTCATGATCCTCCTGCCTCTCCTCAGCAATGTAGAAATATGGTCAGAAACAGAGCCTAAATGAAAGCGTGGATACAGAATCCAAGCTGTGAGCCAAACACAAGAAAGGACTGTTCAAAGGAGGGTTACTCCTGTCAAATTGCCTACTGAAAGACCATTCAGAAAGATGACACCATTGTGACTCAATCCATGAAGGACTCTTCACTAATGAGACCAACATCTGTGATCTGAGCTCACAATGGACTACTCAAGGGTATGACTGGAATCTGAAAGCCTAGAATGGAACAGTGTGAGTTGAGACTGGAGGAAGGAAACAGAGAAGAGACTATTTAGACTTCATATTCCCATCCAGTCTTGTCTCCTTTTCATTTATTCCTACTTTATCAAGTACTTAATACTAATTTATCAGGCCATTTCTGTTTCCCCTGTTCCCTCTCCCTTTCTTCATTTCTCCTTCTTCCCCTCTCCCTCAAACTTTCACTATTTCTCCCCTTTTCCTCTCTCCCTCTCTTCTTCTCTCACTTGCCCTCCTCTCTTTCTAAATCTTCCCTCTCCTCTGTCTCTCTCTCTTCCTCCTTCCCTCATATTTTTGTTCCATTCTCCTTTTCTTTTTCCTTCCCTTTTTATTCCCTGCATTTTTGCCTTTATTAAGTTTTCATAAAATACAGGGTGAGATTAGTCTGTGAGATTTCTATGTCTCTGGTTCTTGAGAACCAGGAATGTTTTATGTCATCTGACTGCATTCCTTTCCTCCTATCTTTTCATTCTACCTTTAATTAAAAATGCTTCATTTCCTTTGTCTTGACTATTGTCCCATTCTTTTTACATTCATCTCCTTCACATTTAATATATCAACCCAATAATATTCACTAGTCTCATTCTCATTTTTTTTTTATCCACTCATGAACACAGTACTCGATCAATATCTTGGGGCATGCAGTAATGAGTTTGCTTATTTTCTAATTTGGCGTTTAAAGGGTGCATGATTGCTATTTGACTAATACTGTATGTTCACAATGGTACAAGAAGAGGACATTACAATTTTAAATATATATACCCTGCCTTAGTTATGGTTTCTATTGCTGTGATAAACATCATGACCAAAAAGCAACTTGGGAAGAAAAGGATTTACTTCATCTTAGGACACTCATCTTACAGTCCTCTAATACTGAGGAAAGTAAAGGCAGGAACTCAAAGCAGGATTCTGCAGGCAAGAACTGAGGCAGAAACCATGAAGGAATGTTGATTACCAAAGTGGCTAGACCAGTTTTCAATCCCATCAACAATGAATGAAGGTTCTCTTTTCTAGACATTTCCTTCAGCATTTGTTGTCAGTAGTTTTGTTGATCTCTGCCATTCTGACTGGAGTAACGTAAAAATCCTAGGGCTGTTTTGAGATGCATTTCCATAAATGCTAAAGACACTGACTAATATATATATATATATATATATATAATATACATATAATATATATATAATACATGTCTATATATTATTAATTTTATATCCCTATTGTAGTCCCCTCCCTTGTCTCCTCCCAGTCCCACCCTCCCTCCATTTTCGTCCCAATTTCCCTTCCCTAGTCCACAAAATGCGGAGCTCTCCCCCTCAGCCATTGACCCTAGCCTTGCGAGTCTCATCAGGACTGCTTGCATCCTCTTCCTCTGTGGCCTGGGCAGACTGCCCCGCCAGAAGGAAATGATCAAAAGAGCTGGCAATAGAGTTCCTGTCAGAAAGAGTCCCTGCTCCCCTTACTAGGGAACCCACATAGAGACTGAGCTGCTTATAGGCTACATCTGAGCAGGGGGTTTAGGTCCTCTCCATCCATGGTCTTTGGTTGGAACATCAGTCTCTGCAGGTCCCCTTAGGCCCAGATTTGTTGTCTCTATTGGTTTCCTTGTGGAGCTACTATCCGCTCCAGATCCTTCTGTTCCCCCAACTCTTCCGTAAGACTCCCAGTACTCTATCCAAAGTTTGGCTGTGAATCTCTGCATCTGCTTCAATCCCCTGCTGGGTGGAGTCTTTCAGAGGACATTTATGATAGGCTTCCTCCTGCTCCAACGCTATTCAACCACTTTCGATGTCTGCTCTATTTGCCCTTCTGAATGGGAATTAAGCATCTAGGAGCATGCTTGTTATTTACCTTCTTTAGGTCTGTGAATTTTACTGTGGTTTTCCTGTATTATATGGCTAATATCTATTTATAAGTGAGTATAGACTATGTGTGTCTTTCTGGTTCTGAGTTATCTCACTCTTGATGATCTTTCTGAGTTCCATTCATTTGCCTGTAAATTTCATGATTTCCTTGTGTTTAATTGTTGTAAATGTACTGTAATTTCTGTATCCATTCTTTGACTGAGGGACATGTAGGTTGTTTCCAGATTCTGGCTATTACAAATAAAGCTGCCATGAACATAGCTGAGCAAATGTCCTTGTTGTATGGTTGAGCATCTTTCAGTTATATACCCAGGAATGGTGTAGCTAGGTCTTGAAGTAGCACTATTCCTAATTTTCTGAGAAAGTACTGTATTGGTTTCCAAAGTGGTGGTACAAGTGTGCACTCTCACCAGCAATGGAGGAGTGTTCCCCTTCCGTGAACATCTTTTGAGATATTTCTTAGACATTTCTCTCTAGTTTTCTTTTTTTTTTTTTTTTTTTTTTTTTGAGAATTCTCTATTTAGGTCCCAGGCCCATTATGGAATCATATTTTGTTTAGTCTTGATTTTTCTATTTTGAGTTCTTTATATATTGTGACTATTACTCCTGTCTGCTGTATTACTGGCAACTTATTATACAGACACTTGTATGTATTAATATACATAAATCATTTAAATGAGAATTTCAAGAAAACTTCTCTTTGCAATAGATGGAAACCATGACAGAAAACTAAAAGCAATCAAAATGTAGATTTGTGGAGTTCATTCTCAACACATACATCTATAATACATCTCGTGAATCTAAGGCTCAGGTATCACTGAGACCCAGGGAGAAGAAAGACTGTAAAAGACAGAGAATCTGGAGTTTGCTGTGAGATATTTGTCTCCTAGGAATATAAGAAGCTGTATCCATAAAGTCTTAATAACAGAATAGTCTAGACATGAACTGAACAATGATGACATCAGTAAATATGTTAATGTGGAAAGCTCCCGAGGTCTCAACCTTACACAAAAACTACAGGAAACTAAGGAATGCTGAGAGCTGGAGAACTAGTCTTCTCTAGGGAAGAACACACCAATTGGTTATCTAATACCAAATGGACAATCCTAAAAACATACATACAAGTAATATTCAGACTAGTACGTTGTATTTATGTGCTTAGGAAAATATATGTATATGCACATATATATGTGTGTGTAACAATTAATGAAAACACAAACAATATATATGAAAAAGAACAAGGAGAGGTATATGGGAGGGTTTAAAGGAAGAAAAAGAGGTAATAATGTAATTATACTATAAACAAATGATTATATTATAAACTAAAAATATTAAAAATAAATAAAAATAATTGCTATCCAGCTTTTAAATAACCTGATGCAAATAACCCAACTGCTATTGTTTCTCATGTATGTATACAAATAAAACCAGTTAGGGGAGGGGCCATAACCTATACTAATGAGTTTTCCATAGAGGGGTTATTTCTCTAACTATTTGGAGTCCCAGTGGGCTCTGCTCAACTATTCGAAGTATGTTAAAGCCTTGAGATTTTTGACAGGATAATTGGGAATTAATTAGGATCCACCTCCTGTGTGCTTGTACCCACAATAATAATAGCATGTATGTGGCCCAATTATGTCAGCACATCCTAGAAAAGCAAAATGCTTTTGATCAGATTGGGTTCCTTTATTAATCCTGAAATGATTTGAGGCTTCAATCTCTTTAACTTGGGAAAAGTTAAAAGGTTGTGTACGTGTGTGTATGTGTGTGTGTTTGGTTTTTGTTGGCAAAAGCTATTGTGTTATTCCTTTTTTTCATCACCCTTGAAGTCTGGTGTCAAGAATTGCAGCAAACTATCTCTGGACTAAGCATGAAGATCAATTCTGAAAGTATAAGGAAGTGGGTGATGTAGGAAGCCAGTGAACTCCTGAATGAATGTATGTATTGTTTGACATGGGTATGACCATGTCAAGAACTCCAATGTTTCATACTCATGGGAGTGGAAATGGTTTTTCCAGGTGAGGCTCAAAGGGATGACAAAATCGAGGTATGAATGGTGATAGTGTAGCTTTCTCTCCCTGGATGTCTGTAGCCTGAATATTGTTTTCCTACATAGATTGCTCTTACTGGGGTTAGCTAAACCTACTTCTTTGTTCAACTGTATACCTATATCTTTCTTTTCCATTCTGCTCTGTGTGATAACCCCAACCCCACCTCCCTGTTCAACCTATATAGCAAAAAGGCTGAGCTTCAGGCTATTGTGGTTTTCTATCAGAGAGCCCAAATAAACAAATCCCAGCTCTTCTATGTCAAAGCATCTGTGTATCTGCCTTTTGTTCTTCCCTTATCACCCTAGTAAGGTCAGTATCTGGATCTGTATATAATTCCACAATTTATATTATGGAGCCATCCTAGGTATCCATCACAAGAAAGAATAAAAATGTAGATGAGAGTATATAAATTGGAGTAACTTCACATATTAGGAAAGTAAAAAGGGACCATGGTAGGGGGTGGAACAGGGAACACTAAACTGGAGAATAATAGGACACAGTTGCTATAAAGGGGGGAATGGGCAAAGTGGCTAGGGAAAACTTGACCAGGTTAAGAGGTCATTCTCACAGAAAGAAGAGGAAAGAGGAAGGATAAATAACACTAAGGATATTTGAAAAAGCCAAAGAGCATTATATTTCACAACTACTGTTGGACTCTAACCAGCAGGGTATTAAAGCAGATGCTGAGGCTGATAGCCAAACTTTGGGCAGAGTGCAGGGAATCTTATGAAAGAAGGGAGAGACAGAAACACCTGGAGAGGACAGGACTTCCACAAGAAGAGCAACAGAGCCAAAAAATCTGGGCCCAGGGGTCTTTTCTGATAATGATACTCCAACCAAGGACCTTGGATAGAGATAACCTAGAACTCTTGCACAGATGTAGTCCATGGCAGCTCAGTTTTCAAGTGGGTTCCCTAGTAAGGGGAACAGTGATTCTCTCTGACATGAACTCAGTGGCTGGCTCTTTGCTCATCTTCCCCTGAGGGGGGAGCAGCGTTCCCAGGCCACAGAGGAAGACATTGCAGCCAGTACTGATGAGACCTGATAGGCTAGGGTCAGATGGAAGGGGAGGATGACCTCCTCTATCAGTGGACTTGGGGAGGGGCATGGGAGAAGATGAGGGAGGTAGTGTAGAATTGGGAAGGAATGAAGGAGGTCCCTACAGCTGGGATACAAAGTGAGTAAACTGTAATTTATATATATATATATATATATATATATATATATATATATATATATATACATATATATATATGTATATATAATTAAAATTAAAGTAAATCATTACTTCTTAAATAATAATTTTTACAATAAAATAAATCTTCATAATAAAGAAGTGGTATATTTAAGAGCCTCCATATCACCTCTATATCCCCCATGCCATTATAGAAAACGTGGGTTGGTTATAGTGGCTATGAGTTCTAAATCCAAAGATTAATATGACTCAAAAATTGTCTGTCTTTCATGTGCTCCTATGTCCTTCACCACAATATGATGCAACAAGAAGATCCCTACCCTACTTTGTGCTAGGACTATGTTTTGGAACTTCTTAGCTTCCATATCTCCAAGAAATATATTTATTTTCTTTATAATTTATTCTTTAGAAGGATAAAATGGATCATGCTGTCAAACAACCAGTTGGTAAAAGAAAAACCAAAAAGTAACTTACAAGAAAGCCTCAGGAAAAATAAAAGTAAAGCATCAATAAAAACTCACAGGCATACAAAACTTGGAATATATCATTTTCACAAAAAAAAAAAATCACAATTATAAAATCTCTGTGGAAACAAAATAGATTAAGAATAGTCAGCCAAAGAGTCCTAAAAAGAAAAAGCATGCAACTGACAGCTTCTGGGTGAAAGAAAGTCAGTTTTCTTTAATGGAGTGGTACTAGGTCTATCAACCACACTTCTGGGAAGGCTCCATGCACAGGAGTAATTGGCCAACATCAATAAAATCACATGTTTAAGAGAGAAAAAGAATGTAAACTTGGGTGGTAGGATCTTGGAATCGGAGGAGGGAAACACATAAGACTAAAATATATTGTCTGTCATTTTCAAAAATAAATAAAAATATCTTTCAAGAAGAAATCAAATGATGGCAAATGCTAGCAAAGATACAGGAACAGTAGTTCTGTTATTCATTGCTGGAATATAACTAGTAGTGATATTACTGAGTCATTTGATAGTTATACTTTTTACTAGTATATACCTGAAGGAATCTAAATCAACATACCACGTACCATAGAACTACCTGCATATTATTCTGTTTCTGCTCTATTCACAATAGCCCGGAGATAGAATCCATACAGATATTCACCAATAAATGAATGTTTTTAAAATGTAGTACAAATATAAATTAGAATTTTATGGCGCTGTAATAAAAATGAAATCAGAACATTTATAGGAAAATAAATGAAACTGGAAATCATTATGCTTTGTGAAATAAGTCCGAGACATAATTTCCTCTCATACAAGGAATTTATATAGGAAGTCCGTGTACATATGTGAGTGTGGATGTTAACCAGTAACTCAAGCAGATGCCCCAAATTTTCACCAGTATATTTGCTGTAAGTCCATGGCTCCTTTTGTTACACTTGCCCCTTCTTGTATTCTAGTTCTGAAACAAGCATACACACATGTATGTTGGGGGGGTGGGCTATGAAACTAGAGGAGGATCATAAGATGAGTCAGAGATGTCTTAAGGGGAAATTGGAAAAGAGGGCAACAGAACACATATGGCATGAAAGGAGGAGGGCAGAGAAAGTGAAGGAAGGAAAAACACAAACAACAACAACAACAACAACAAAAAACCAGCCAGAGGGTTATAGGAGCCACAGGGAATGGCAATGTGAGAAAGTAGTGAATTAGAACAAAGTAAAATGACACATATATGAAAAAAAAACATAAAAAACCTCATTGCTTTGTATGCTAACCTAAAAAAATTCCTTACAGGATTATTTAAAACCGTAATGAGATACCATATTCTACCTAATGGAATAGCTAATCATTTTAAATTGATAATAACACATGTTGATAAAATCACCTGAAACACTTAGAATATGCCATTAAAATATAAAATAGTATCACATTGGAAATGTTTTAGCTTTATAAAATTAAGGGAATATTTGCAATGTATGAAATGCATATAACCTAGCTTTTCTAATCTTAGATATTTATCCAAGGAAAAATAAAAATTTATGTTCTCATCAAACTTTATGGTGGAATATTCACAGGAGCCTTACTTATAATAATTTATAACTGGGAGCAACACAGGTATACTTGAATTAGTGAAAAAGTAAAAAAGATCGACTACATGCATCATTCATGAATGGTATCAAAGGCATTATGCTAAGTGAAAGAAGGCAAAGACAAAAGATCCTATTGTTTGATTCCATTCATATTACATTCTAGAAAAAGCAGAAGTATGATTATGAAAAACAAATCAATGTTTAGAGATAGCAGGTATTAAAATAGAAATGAAGGAAAGATCTCCAGTATAGTGAAAGAAATAAAATATTCTATTTCTTGATTATAATGGTAGTTATATAACTACATGCAATTTCCAAAAAAAAAAAAAAAAATCCTTGCTTGGACTCTCCTTGTTACTTAGCTTCTTTGGGTCTGTGGATTGAGGTATGGTTAGCTTGTACCATATGGATCCACTTATGAGAGGAAGGATGCTTGAATCCCACTCAGGAGGAGAAATAGAATAGACATGGGAAATAGATGAAGAGAGGGAACTGGGTGGGAGAGGGTATGGGGAGGGGAACTAGAATCAGGATCCAGATATGGGGAGGGCAGGGGTCAGAGGTGGAAAGGACTGGGAGAGAGAAGGAAAAATCGAGCAGGGGAGGACATCTATGTGACAAGCTGGAGACTTGCATAGGGTAAGCTCCTGAGAGGATATGGAAGTGACTCTAATTGAGACTCCTAGTTGCAGGGGACATGGAGACTGAAGTAAGCACCTCCTAGCCAGGCAGGACTTTCAGTGGAGGTGGATACCAACCCACCCACAAAACCTTTGACTAGAAAATTTACCCTGCCCCCACGATGTGCAGAGAAAAAGATGAAGCAGAGATTAAGGGAATGGCCAACCAATAAGTAGTCCAACTTTGATAACTACCCCAAGGTAGACAGCCAACCCTTGTCACTATTAACGACACATAGGAATTTTTTTCCTGACACAACTACATCACTCACAACAATGAATGCGATCAACAGTTTTGTGCATGATCATTTTAGATCTCTCAGAATGTTTCTTGGCTAACATTTTTGGGAATAAAACTAATAGATTACAAACATGTTTAATATTTATAAAACTACTCAAGTACCATGTGAAATGGCTTTGCAAAAAGAGTTATCACAACAGGCCTGAGAGTGCTTAGAATCTACTTGAAAAATATGCCCTTCACAAACATTGTAGAACTTGAATATCAAGAGGGATCTCAACAGTGCCATGGTTACAATACTTCATTGTGCCTAGTCAGCAGAAACAAGATGGTTTATATCAAATGTTTGCTATATAAATGGTACTGTGTATTCAATCTCTCATGGAACCTTGGACACAGAATCTTTAGTTTCTCTGACAGACATTTCTTGTTCATCTTTTTTGTAATTAATTTATTTTTATCGATTACAATTTTGTTCACTTTGTATCCCAGCTCCCTCCCTCATCCTCTGCCAATCCTACCCTCCCTCCCTCTTCTCCACCCATGCCCCTCCCCAAGTCCACTGATAGGGGAAGCCCTCCTCCCCTTTCCTCTGACCCTAGCATATCAGGTCTTATCAGGACTGGCTGCATTGTCTTCTGCTGTGGTCTGGTAAGGCTCCCCCCCTCAGGGGGAGGTGATCAAAGAACCAGCCACTGAGTTCATGTCAGAGACAGACGCTATTCACATTACTAGGGAAACCACTTGGATACTGAGATGCCATGGACTACATCTGTGCAGGGATTCTAGGTTATCTCCATGCATGGTCCTTGTTTGGAGCATCCATCTCAGAAAAGACTGCTTTGTCCAGATTTTTTGGTTCTGTTGCTCTCCCTGTGGAGTTCCTAACACCTCCAGGGGTTTCTGTCTCCCCCTTCTTTCATAAGATTCCTTGCACTCTGCCCAAAGTTTGGCTATGAGCCTCAGCATCTGCTGGGTAGAGTCTTTCAGAAGCCCTCTGTGGTAGGTCCCTATCCTGTTCCCTGTTTTCTCCCTCTTCTGATGTCCATCCCATTTGTCTTTCTGAGTGAGGAATGCTCATCTTATCCAGGGTCCTCCTTCTTGCTTAGCTTATTTTTTTTAATCCTTTATTAATTATACTTTATTCACTTTGTATCCCCCTGTGGTTCCCTCCCTCCTCCTGTCCCAATCCCTTCCTTCCTCCACCCTCTGCACACATGCCACTCCCCGAGTCCTTGCTTAGCTTCTTTAGGCGTGCAGATTTTAGCATGTTTATCCTATATTATATTTCTAATATCCACTTGTAAGTGAATATATACCATGTGTGTCTTTCTGTTTGTGGGATACCTCACTCAGGATGATCTTTTATAGTTCCCACCATTTTCATGTAAATTTCATTATCTCCTTGTTTTTAATTGCTGAGTAGTATTTCATTGTGTAAATGTACCACAATTTTTGTATCCATTCCTCAATTGAGGGACATCTGGGTTGTTTCCAGATTCTGGCTATTATGAATAAAGCTGCTATGAACATGGATGAGCAAATGTCTTTGTTGTATACTTGAGCATATTTTGAATATATGACTAGGAGTGGTATAGCTGGATCTTGAGGTAGCACTATTCCTAATTGTCTGAGAAAGCTCCAGATTGATTTCCAACGAAGCTGTACAAGTTTACATGCCCACCAGCAATGGAGGAGGGTTCTCCTTTCTCCACATCCTCTCCAGCATGTATTATCACTTAAGTTTTTGATCTTAGCCATTCTGATGGGTGTAAAGTGAAATCTCAGGTCGTTTTGATTTGTATTTCCCTGATGAGTAAGGACATTGAGCATTTCTTTAAGTGTTTCTCTGCCATTCAATATTCTTCTATTGAGAGTTCTGTTTAGCTCTGCACCTCATTTTTTAATTGGATTACCTGATTTTTTGCTGTTTAACTTCTTGAGTTCTTTAAATATTCTGGATATTAGCCCTCTGTCTGATAAGACTTTTCACATGACTCTTAGAACCTTTTTCAAGGTGTTCTCTTTTTCCTTTTTTTTCTTTTGATTGTTTTAGTTGTTTCATTATAACTAAGCATAGCTGTGGATAGGCTACATATTAAACCATGTCAAATTTCTTAGGAAATTACTGAAATCACTGAACATAAGTGTTGTCTAAAAGACCCCTTCACACACTTATAAACAAAGCAAGCCACCTCCTATATCCTGAATTTTGATACACGTATATATTTTATGTTACAGGGCTGGAAAGATGGATTAGCAGTTCAAAGCAAAAGCTGCTCTTCCAGAGGACCCAGATTCAATTCCTAGCACCCACATAGAGCCTCAAAACCATGTGCAACTCCAGGATGAGAAGCCCTCTTTTGGCCAATTTGGGCACTGCACACAAATAGAGTACGGAGATATACATGAAAGTAAGACATGTATGCACATAAAATAATAAAATAAATTTAAAATACTTTATAAAAATTAGATATAATTTTTATGACAGATACACAAAAGAGAGAACCACAAAGTTATTGCTATAAATTTTTCTCATATTCCACATGAAGCTGTTGAAGTTCAAATAGGGTAATGGACAGAGCTGAAATTAGCCAGTAACCTCAGGCTCAAGTCCCAAATCCTCACTAGTTTGTTTATTTTAGGCTCATGGCTACTTTTGTTAAACTTGCCATTTCTCATACTCTAGTTCTGATCCTTCAATACCTTTCAGAAACTACTTTTTTGAAACCTATGCCTTCTCTTATTTCTCCAATTATACAGTGAATATATTGAATTCCTCCCCAAATATTTTGAGTTTGATAGAAGCTAAACCCAACACGAAAGGAAAAGCAAAGTTAGAAAAATAAAATCCCTAACCCAAAAAAATTGGGGAGAGAAGTGATTAGCAAAGAATAGCAAAGAAAAACAATCCTAAACAAATTATAAATCTTCCTAACCTGATTAAATATGAAGGGTCAAAAATCAGAATCATATAAAAACTCATCCCCCATTCCAGTACATCACAGCTGGCTAGAACCAGAAAGCACACATGGTTTTCTATTGTTTCCTAATATTTCTTTAGAACTGAAGAAAGAAAAATGCTTACGTGCTCTAGGAAGCAGGGTCCTATCTCACTGAGGTGGGGATCATCATTGTTGTACTGCTTCTCCAGGTCTCTCACGAAGCCCATCTGAAATCTGTAGATGTCTTCAATATTCCCAAAGATGACCTTCAGTTGCTCATCGCTGAACATGTCTCTTCTCTTTCGGCACTGCTTCAGGTACCCCTGCAGACAAATGAAAAAGCTCTGGGTGAAGATGTCCCTCCTACTGCTTCCTAAGCATGTGTGAATCCTTTCAGTTCCATGAAGTAAGCAGGTAATTCTTATTTTCAGTTTTCATAAGGGGACATGGAGTTCGAGTGAAGGAAGTTAGTACACTAGTAAGTCTTCAGAGAGTGATTACTCCAGAATGCTTGTTTTCCCACTGTTTGTACAAAAAATAAATAAATAAATAAAAAATAACCCAAAACTCGAAGGGCCATTTCCCAGAGCCTAGACTGTTCTCAGCATTAACTGTATTAAGAATTTTAAAGAAGGGGCTTGAGGGGTGGCTCAGACATTAAGAACACTGGCTTCTCTTCCAGAGGTCCTGAGTTCAATTCCCAGTAACCACATGGTGGATCATAACCATCTATAATGAGATCTGGTGCCCTCTTCTGGTATGCAGGAATGCATGTAGTCAGAACCCTGTATATATAATAAATTAAGTAATTAAAAAAAGAATTTTAGAGAAGATGGAAATATAGTTCAGCAGCAAAGCAATTGTCTAGAATACACAAGATCCAGGTTCAATTTCTAATACCAAAAGGTATTGATTAAAAAAAAAAATAGAATACCAGCTAAAGCAACAGTTACTAAAATTAAAAAATAAAAACAAAACATTTGTTCAAGATTCTAGTAACTGAGGTCAGAACACAAAAAGCACCAATAAAGAGACAAAAATTTAGAAAACAAACCTTGTTTTCTTAATATTTTGAGAAAAGGGCTGGCCTTGAATTCATAACCTTTTTGCTTCACATTCACAAGGACTTGATACGTCACAACATGCCACTATATCTGGCTGCAAACTATTGTTTTTTAAAATTTCTCTGCTTTCCAAGGGAAAGAGTATAGATGATCTCAGCTACTAAATCAAAGAGTAACTGAACATTGTATCTGAAACATATACTGACAAATTCTTCCAAGATGCCATTGATAAAAGGAGAACTGACAAGAGAAATTAATTGCCTGATGAGAAATCACTAACACAATGGTGACAAAAATATTCAGCCTAGACAGCACACTTCTTAGATTCCAATTCAGAAAATAATTAACGGCTATGTCCATTCTTCCCACTTGAAAGGTTAAAGAATGATCCAAACATCACACAATATCCATAATGCAGCAAGGATGCTAGAGATAAAAACCAGTATAGAAAGTAATGACTATAAAAGAGAATAAAAAGAATTGTCAGTGAGGCTTCCCAATTGTTCAAATGTATTCATTATCACTGTGAAGGAATTTGTTTCTTTTCTATTATGTATGTTGAAATTTAACTATATGTTAAGAGGAATGTAGGGTGGTAGAATGCATTCTTAGAACTAATGGTAGAGAATAAATACACATTCAATTTAACGGGATCAAAGCCATTAAAGTGATTGAAACATACTTAAGAAACATGGAAGAGGTTTATGATATAATGTCAAATACAGGATATGAAGGATGTATCAATATGATCAAAATTTTATACATGCATATACCTTAATTTTTCTTGAAAATAGATTTTCCCTCATATAATAAATTCTGATTTTGGCTTCCCTCCTCCTACTCCTCCCAGTTCCTCCCACCACTCCTCCTACCCAGATTCACCCCATTTCTGACTCTCATATTAGAAAACACAAGCATCTAAGAGATAATAATAAAATAAAATATAAGAAAACTAAGACAAAAACTAAGACATCAGAATAGGACGATACAAACAAACAGAAGGAAAAAAGCTCAAGAAAAGGCACAAGAAAAAGATATAGAAGCAGAGACCCATTCATTACCACATTAAGGAATCCCATAAAACAACAAAACCAGAAGCCATACTATATACAGAAAGGACCTGTAGTGTAAAAAAAGAGAATATATGTTTTCAATTTCTAATACCAAATTGTTCATTTTATATATAATATATAAAACAAATATATGTAAATATATTATATAATATATATGTGTAAATATATAATATTATAAATATATAATATAATGGATCTATGTAAATATATTACATATTTACATATATCATATAGTATATATTTATAATAAATAGAAAATAAGTTTTAAAAGAAGCCCTGATATATCAGTATGAGATAAGAAACCACCAAAGATGGCAAAGATTTTGTTTTCTATTGGCCACCTACTACTGAGCATGTGTCCTACCCTTTTAAGTAGTTTGTTTCCCCTGTGAGACTAATCTGGATAAAACTAAATTTTCATTTTCAAGTAGTTATCATTTGGACATAGCTTTTGAGTTAAGGATGAGGGCATGTGTCTACTGTCCTTTCTGCTCTATGACCCCATCTTGTATAGACCCATGCAGGCCCTGTGTGTGATACCTCAGTCTGTAATCATATTTATGTCTATCCTGTTGATTTAGAGGGACAAGTTTTCTTGGTGTCTATGTCTTTGGCTCTTATACTCTGCTGGCCTCTTCAACAGGGTTTCCTAAGCCCTTAGCAGAGGGATTTCATAGAGACAACCTGTTTAGGGCTTAGTGTTCAAGATCTCTTACTCTCTGCATAGTAATGTCCGGCTGTGGGTCCCTGCATTACTTTCAATCTGCTGCAGGAGGAAGCTTCTCTGATGATGACTGACCAAGGCACTAATCTATGAGCACAGCACAGTGTAATTAAAAGTCATTTTATTGCTATCTTCTTTTCATAGAACAGTAGTATTTGGTTTGACCCCAGAACTCTGGGGAATCTACTTTTAGGTTTTTAATTACCTGAACTGATTTGAGTATGGGTTTCATGGGAGTATGCATGGGACAGACATAGGCGCCAGCACATACATAACAGTTGTGCAGCTGGGTCTTCATATGGTACTCTTAAAGAGAAAGCATGGGCTGTCTCTTACTACAATGCCTGCCTTTGGATCCCTTCCTGAAACTGGGCTGCCTCTTCTATTATCACTGAAGAAGATGTACCTAGTCTCTTACTGCAACTTCATATGTCAAGGCTGGTTGGTATCCATGGGAGGCCTCCCCTTTTCTGAAGATGGAGGATGAGGTGAGAGGGAGGGACTGGAAGGAGGGGAGGGAGAGGGATGTAAAATAAATAAATATCATAATTAATTAAAAAAAAAGAATGTAGGAGGGAGAAGAAAGGCCAAAAGAGACAATTATCTTTCTTATTTTGGCTGCCTATTAGCCATCAAATTTTATATATTAGTGGATATAATATATAGTATAATGTATAACATGTAATGTATAATATACAGTATAATATAATTATAAAAATATAATGCATTAGATAACAGATATTATATAAAATATAATATAGTATGTATTTTATATATAATATATTAGATCCACTAATACATAAATTATATAGATAGTGTCTCCTCAGTTACACATTTTTGAAAGTATGCTTATTTAAGATGAGTTTGTCCTGCAATATAATGGCTCAAAACATAAATGCTATCTTAAGCTTGAAAAAGAATGAGGTAAACAGAAGAAAGAGGTAATTGGAGATCAGTACCATGACTGGGAGAGCAGCATTCAGTTCTGAGAAACCCATTCAGAGGAACAGCAGACAGGAACACATAAGAGATACTCTACAGCCTAGGGTTTTATATGTTGGTAGAGTGCTTGCCTAACATGCTAAAGGCTCTGGTTTTGATCCTGACCACCAAGTAAACTGGGAATGGTGTTATATGCCACTCCCAGAACTTGGGAGGTGGAGGCCAGAAGACAAACTTCAAGGCCAGCTAGGCTATAAGAAATACTGTCTTAAAAATAAAAATGATTACCAGAGAGTATTATTGAATTGTTTAGAGTGAAAGATAATTGATGTCTCATATAACAAGACATCACTCCTAAAAGACACTGAGTACCTTGAAATCTCAAAGTTCTAATTTTTACTTCTGAAATTAATAAGGATAAGGAATACTCTTTTGAGAAATCTCTTAGCTGTTTTTATTTCTTCTTTTGAGACTTCTCCGCTCAGATCAATACCTCATTGTTAAGTTGATTTATTTGTTTTTGTGACTTTGTTTTTTAAGTTCTTCGTATATTCTGGATAATAACGTCCTTCTGTGAGATTTCAACTAAACAGAGTCAGAATGGCTAAAATCCAGAATACAACTAACAACAAATGCTGGCAAGGATAAAGGGAAAGAATAACCTATATTTACTGTTGGTGGGACGGCAGGCTGGTACAACAACTCTGGAAATCAATGTGAAGAATCCTCAAAGGATAAAAATAAATCTATCATATGCTAACCTATACCATTCCTTGGTAAATATCCACAAGACTGATATTCAACTTCAGAGACAGATACTTCCTCAGCTATGTTCATTGTTATTCTGTTCACAATTCCTAAGAAATAGAGACAACCTAAATGTCCTTCAACTGATTAACAGATTATGAAATGTGGCACACAGTGGGATTCTATTCAGCTGTAAAGATAAATTAAAATAAAAATTATGAAAATTTCAGATAAGTGAATAGCACTAGAAAATATTATACTAAATGAGGTACTCCAGAACCAGAAGACAAGTGCCTCATGTTCTCTCTCATTTCCATGTCCTAGCTTACATTACCTCAATTAACCACACACACACACACACACACACACACACACACACACACACACACAC
>NW_026596381.1:837523-841970 GCF_907164565.1 Psammomys obesus | reverse complement strand
ACACACACACACACACACACACACACACACACACACACACACACACAAAAAGACTGTAGAAAGGGACTATAGAAAGGGAGCTGTAAAACGGGAGTAGCAAGGGACAGATGATATGGATGGAAAATGGGAGATCACTTTAACTGGGGATGACAGATAGAACAAAATATAGAAGAGGAACAGGGGAGGAAAAATTATCACTAAGGATGTTTGAATTATGCATAAGAAATCATCTTATTTTTGTTTACCTGAAATTATATACCATATATTATGCAGTTTAAATGAAGTTACACTACTAGAGATGATAATGCTCCCCCAAGAGCTATAGTCTATCCAACAAAAATCCCAGTACTAGGTATAAAATATTTTTAAACAAAACAAACCCTTCTTTCAAATTTCTGGTTGAGGGAATGTTGTACAATATAGGTTATTGCTGTTGCTCCCGGTTGCCTCTCAGAGACTCAAGATAACTTCTTATTGCTGAAGCCACAACACACTTCAGACAGAGTGCTTGGAAGAATCCAACTGTAACTAAATTGGAAGCCTGTTCCACGAGGACTAGCTCACAGAGTACTGGAGATGCAATGCAGACTGCAAAGGGGAAAAAAAAACAAAAAACAAACAAACAAACAAAAAAAACCGACCAAATAGTCTTATCTAGCTGTGATGCCTACAAAACACAAAAATTACCATCGTGGGAAGATATCCCCAAAGATGTATTAGTGACACTTATAAACTGAGGGTAACCAGCAGGCATCTACTTGGACTTACAACTTAGTGGCTAGTGAGATCGTGGATCTTAGAAAAGAACTGACTGCTGTTACTTTCTCAAACCAGTATATTTTCTAACTACATTCTTAATACTTATCATTACACCTATAGATAAGTGTAGTTCTCATTCCTTATCAATGAAACTTCTTTTGGCAGCAGAAAGAGACCATTACAGAAAGCCACACTAGTCAAAATACAGAGAACAAACAGTGGAGTTCCCAGCCCCACTTGATATATTTGTAACAAAACACATACATATATGGTTCAGGGAACATAATAGAAAAGGGACTAAAAAGACTTTATTAAGAGCCAGAGGAACAGAAAGTCTGCTGTGAGACTATGTCTTCTTTATAAGACAGGGAAACTGTACTAATGAAATGAAACAATATAGTAGCATAAAGAAGAACTGGATGATGACAATAACCACTGGCATGGCAACATGGCTGGGGGAAATATTGCAGGGCCCTACCCATAGATAAAAACCAATTAACAAATGCTGAGATAGAATCAGTCTTGCCTAGGGATTTGCCCTTAACTGGTTATCTGAGATGTCTGGGTGGGGTAGGGACTGGGCATCAAGTTCTGTGCTGATCATTTTAGGTTAAGTAGCTTCTCATCTGTTTATTCAAATATACTATATAAAAATTACCACACTATACAGCATGTTATCATTTACCTACATGTGCCAAGACATGTTATCGTTTACCTACATGTCTTGGCACATGTAGGTAAATGTTGAATAACTGGGTGAAAATAACCATGAAAAAGAGAAAATCTAATACTTTTGAAAGCTCAGAGTTTTTTGCTGCTGCTGCTTGTTTGGTTTTGCTTTTAATTTATGTCTCACTACATAGCCCATACAGGCCTCAAATTTATGATCCTCAAATTTCAGATTCTGAGTGATGAGGTTACAGGTACAGGTTACAACTAACACATGCAGCTTAAAACCAAGGTTTAATCATAAAAGATAGAAATGACTTGAAACTATAGTATGATAAACCTTATTAGAGTAAAGGGGAAGAATTTTCTTATGGTGAAGCATCTGACCAAGGAGAGACAAGCAAGGTTTTCTGGAGGCATTTGAGAAAGGAACTGACTTCATATTTATATTATGCCTGAGATAATTTCCCCCAAGGGATAGGAACAACATCATTTTGAAGCATCTTTAGCTCTACTTGTTTAGTCCTTAATTTCTCCTATTGTAAAATTAGTACCATGGTTACAAATGGCAATGTCACACATGATTAGTCATAACGATCCTAAGCTAAACTGAGTTTTTATCCCCTTGGCTAAATTTAGAAATATGTGGAGTGTGATAGATTGTCATATTAACACATTCACACTTGAATAAGATGTGCTTCCTTGAATGCTAAGGAGGAAGAGGAAGAAGTACAGAGGAGAGCTGTCTCATTACCATATATTTCTCCAGTGAAAATATGTCTACATAGTACAAAACCACAGAGATAAAAGCCACAGATCACTTAAGGAGCAAGCTCCCACCCACTTATTTTAGAGATGGGAAACAAGGTCAAGGGTAAAAAGACTGTGTTGAGGTTTCTTAGCTAGTCTTCAAAATATGACTTGATCCTGGGACTCTCAATTCTATCACTGGTATTCTTTCTGAAAACATTTTGGTGCTTGAGGATTTTGGTTTGTAGGTAATACAGTCTATAGCTAGGATACTGTTCATGGCCCACCTAATGATATCTATTGATAGCTTTGATATCTATTACTGTAAAGTAGAACAAAGAGATAGTTTCTAATGTCTGCAACAAAAGCTCTGACTAGGTTGGCTGCACTAAACAAATCCTCAAAGCAGAGTGATAGCACTTTTCTTTCTGAAAATATTAACATATCCAATGTTGTGTCTTGTGTTTTGAGGCCATGATGTTTGAGAGTTGAGGAAAATAGAGAGTACTTCTAAGACTAAAAGGACTTCCATGGGGTTTGAACCTGGAAATACTAAAAAAAAAAATTCTAATTAGAAATTATTTGCTGATACAGAAAATAACAATAATCTTTCCCTTCTTTGAAGATAATGAAAGTATTACATACAAACAAACAATTATATAAATACTTTTTTATTTTCCAATAGTTTTTAAAAATCCACTATGTGTCAGACACTGGATTATGGATTTTATATAAGTGATTAACAAATGAGATCTTCTTACACTTGAAATTCACATTCTGATAAGACAGACAAGCTATAAGTAAATGAATACAGAAATGTACAATGTATCCAATAGTCAAAAGTATACTGGAGAAACGTTAAATAGGAAAAGGAAGAAGAAATGCGAGTTTGAAATTTTGAATAGATTATTTGAGTAAAAACTTGAAGCACCTAATTGGAGGAAGATTTCTCTAGGCAGAAAAAAAAATAGTTTTAAGGTCTCTGTTTGTGAGCATGTCTGGCATTCTAGGTGACTAGAATGGGTAGGTTAGTAAGAACAGAGTAAAGCAGCAAGATATGAAGTCAACATTGTGGGGGAAGGTGGCCCTAAATGTTCTTGCAAGTAATGACAGTTTTCATTTTTACTGGAAGATAAATTATGAGCACTGGAAGATTTTGAGCAAAGAGGAAAAACTGACCTTAGGTCATGATAGCCCTGCCCTGGTTATCAAGTGGTGAACAGATGCTACTTAGTTTATTACAGATACAATAACATCTGTAATTATCATCTAGCTCTCATTTTGAAGTACTACTTTTCAAACTTTTACATTTGTAAATGAAATGGGTGAATTACTAGAATGCACAACCTTATTCAGTAAGTCTGAGATAGAGCCAAAGATTTTACCTGTCTAACAAGGTCTCAGTTGATGTAAATAGTGCTGGCTACCGTAGAAATCTAAAATATCTGGAGCATATTTAATTATAGCATTACAGTAATGTTCTGGGGATACAGTCAGTGGTAGTAGATGTGCCTAACATCTACAAGGGCCCACGTTCAAACCCCAATACAATTCATATGTAAACAACAACAGGACGTTGACTTAGTTCCCTCAACAACTTTCAGACACAGCTATATAATGAAGCCCAAAAGACAAATGAGAAAATTGAGCTCAGAGTATGTGTATGCTTGATGTGGGATGACCTTTAAGGCTACAGGGTTAATTTTGACTAAGTTGAGATATAACAGCCAGAAGAGTATGTTTCTAGAGCTGGTGTTCTTTCCACCCCATCTTCCTGTTTCATGACATAAAGAGAATGATTTATAATGTACTTAACTGAGAAAATAAAATGAGTTGAAGTGAAAGTTAATACCCATAATCATCTTTCCATAGGTGTAGTGTCCAATGTGATTTCAAATAGTAGTGTGGTCTTATTTAAAATTAAATTAATTCTATTTAAATAAAAAATTAAATTTTCCTTCTTAATAACACCAGCCATGTTTCAAATGTTTGGCTGGCTAATGGATGTATACTGGAGAGAGGAGATAACACATTTAAATCACTGAAGAAAATTCTTTGGATAGCTCTGCTCTAGGGAAACAAGGACTTTGAAAATATTACAACTATACTTTCAACCACAAAGTAGGCCCTAGAGTATGAAAAGAAATTAGCGTCTGATTTCTCCTAAGAGGAAAAGAAACAAGACGTGTTAGTCAAGTTTTCCCAAGCTCAAAAGAAAGCCAGTGTGTGTGTGTGTGTGTGTGTGTGTGTGTGTGTGTGTGTGTGTGTG
>NW_026596381.1:689410-837513 GCF_907164565.1 Psammomys obesus | reverse complement strand
TGTGTGTGTGTGTGTGTGTGTGTGTGTGTGTGTGTGTGTGTGTGTGTTTGTAAAACAGGGCTAGAGAGACAGCTCAAAGGTTAAGAGCACTGGTTGCTCTTGCAAAGGATCTGAGTTGAATTGCTATCACCTTCAGCTACATAGTGGATCACAATCATCTGTAATTCCAGTTCCAAGGGATCCAGTGCCTCCTCAGGTACCAAACACACACAGGGTACACAGACATACATGCAGGCAAAGCACTCATACACATAAAATAATAACTTTTGAAAACATTCTTTTCTCCATTTTCTATTGGTTTTCTCTTATTGCTTAGTAATAAACCCTTTGAAAATGTTAACCACATTAAGCTAAAGACAGTATGTGAGGGCAGAGAGGCTCCTAGTCTACAGAAATAGAAAGCATGGAGTTAGAGAATAGAGAGACACAAACTAATGGAGATGAGGCTCATTGATCTAGCATTCGTCTTCTGTTGTTTTCTTTTACAAGTACTTATGTATTCAATTATACATAATGTTCTCCAAGTGAGAGAAGAGTACCAGTATGTCAGGATCATGAGCTATTCTTTTGAAACTTAAATATGCCCATGAATTACCATAGCCACTGGTAATTCACAACTCAACTTAGGTGGCAGGAGTTAAGAGTCTATGATTTGCATCCTTAATTCTAAAAAAGAAAATCCTAGGGACTCTTTGATATATTCAAGTCTCTTAACCTCTGGCCTATATTTGCTTTAATGAATGAGGTAAGTTAGGTCTTTACTGGATCAAAAATCAAGAGGATAAGAGTATAGATTCAGGAAAGGAAAGGAGATAGACAGAGAGGTAGAAGGATGGAAAGTAAACATTAATGAATGAATGACAAAAGGAATAAAACAAATGAGAGAACAAGAAAGTGAAAACCCAAAGAATACAATTTCATTCCACTGAAAACAATCTGGAAGGTCAGTCCTGCTGCCTCTTCTGACATTTTGGGACTGCCACAAGCAAGCTCATGCAAACTGTCATCTCTTCCTAGAAGTGCTCTGTATCCCATCATACATGCTCCCACATGCACCACCATGGCTACCTCACAAATATCCTTGAGGTGCTTGATGTAATGACGTTCCGTGCTCATGATCTCATTGATGACATTGGCCCGCATCTGGTCCCGGTTCTGTAGTGGCCGGCCCAGACAAAGGCAATCTGAGTTGGGGTCCAGGTGCCCATTCTGCACGTCACTGGGCCCTTCCTCCACCCCATCCTCCTGGTTCACCCAGAGCTGTGGAAGTAGGCAAAGAAAAATAATAATAATGTGTTAACCTTTGAGAAATTTCCAGCTAAATAGAAACAAGGATAAATGAGTAACTTTATGTATTCACAAAGCCTTCAATCAGAAGCTTTTGAAAACAGTGCCAGGAATGACTCTAGGATGTCTTGCTGGCCCTAAGCATGCTTCTAGTACTCTCTAGGTCTCTAGAAAGCTATCTGTAAACTGGAACATGTTAAGGATAACTGAATCATTTTGAAAAGGGTTATTTTCCAAGAAGGCCTCAC
The DNA here is from genome assembly GCF_907164565.1 of Psammomys obesus. NCBI lineage: Eukaryota > Metazoa > Chordata > Mammalia > Rodentia > Muridae > Psammomys > Psammomys obesus. The sequence goes on along the minus strand of NW_026596381.1, from coordinate 835,978 downwards.
AAGAGAGAAAAGTAATAGTAAACAGAAATTAGTCCTGCCTGAACATATTTATGTATCATCTTGGTTTCTAAAACACTGAAAAAAATGTACATTTATAGATAGATTAAAATAGATATATCAGTACTATCTGTTCTTTAAGGGGCAGATGAAGCCTTGAGTTAATGTTTACGGAATATATGAAATCTTGAGTGACTGTATTACTGACAAGGACCAATGCCTTATCCCAGGTAAGAGTACACATAAGGCATGGATGGCAAAGCCCTCCTCTGGTCCAAGTACAAGTATTGACAAATGATTGACCGGTGTGTGCAAAACTTTTATTTCCAAAGGAGCATAGTGTCATAATATGGCATTTAAGTACTTACATTTGGGGTAACCATAGTTGAATACAGAAGTAAGTATCTCAAAATCAGAGTTTTGATATTGATTTTCACCAAAGGATAGTGAAACAATAACCAAACTTTGACTGTAAAACTACTTGGACCTGAAAAGACTCCACCTCCTCAAGAGTGGAGAAAGGCAAAGTTCTAAGTGAAGGTAAAGAAAATCTCCTTTGAGGAAGCAGAATGAAATGTTTAAATTGTGGATGACTTAGTTTGTATCAAGATGATGGCTCATTTCAGTCAAGTTCTAGGAGGAGAAGTCTATGTAGAGAAGGAAGCAAAGATGGGTGACTTTACCAGGAAGAAAGTTAAAATCTGTCATGCATAATTAGCCAAGAAACTTGGGAATTATATTTAAAACTTTGACCAGTTTAATCTTTATGTTACAACTTTTAACATTCCTAATTCAAGAAACTGAGATCAAGCAATTTAGATATATCAACACTACCTGTTCTTTAAGGGGCAGATGAAGCCTTGAGTTAATGTGTGAGGAATAGATGAAATCTTGAGTGACTGTATTATTGACCAGGACCAATGCCTTACCCTAGGTAAGAATCCACATAAGGTATGACAAAGCCTTCCTCTGGTCCAAGTACATGTACTGACAAATGATTGAAAAGCGTGTGCAAAAACTAGCAAATGGAACTTTCTCCTCCAGGATGACTGCACAGCTCACCTACCAAGAGACCTACAGAGACTAGCTAACCCTTCCTCACTGTGCTTGCTGTATATAATAAACTTGATGAGGTTCTGGGTTGTTCCATAATAAGTGTCACTCCCTCAGAATAAGCATAACCCACTTGATCCCAGCATTTCCATACATGTGTCTATTCTTTCTTCACTCCATTGTTACCCGTCAGGTTTCCAGGACCATGCCATGCAAGACATAACACTATTGAGGCATATTTTTACAACAGCTAAGTCTTTGAGGTAGAACTGCAATAGTAGGTTTAAACTCTGTATTCTTTCTTACTTTCATTCCTAGTGGGTAGGAAGCATGATTATTACTCAGAATATCTAAAGATATCACCAGCATATATGGCAATTGCTTGTTGTATACCAAAAGAAATAAATGACCAAAACTTATGTTCACCTAGAAACCTAGAACATATCATCTTCTGCAGATATGTTATCTCTAAGCAAAACATCAATGTGTGTCTTTTATTTTCTTTGAGACAGGGGTATCACAAAGTAGTCCTAGCTCAGTACATAGACCAGGCTGGCTTCAAACTCAAAAAGGCCTATGTATCTCTGCCTCCTAAGTTTTAGGACAGAAGAGCCATGCTTGGCTCTTTCCTTCTTGTTTTGTTTTTTTGTTTGTTTTTTTTTTTCTTTTCAATATGTGTAACTGATCCCTTACTACCTACCCTTTAATTAATTAATAAGTACTTTCTTGAGAAAAGGATCTGGAGGTAACAGGAGCTCCACAAGAATGCCAACAGAGCCAACTAACCAGGGCCCAGAGGGGCCTGCTGAGACTGAAACACCAACCAAGGACCTTGCATGGGCTGTACCTAAGCCTTCTACAAAGATGTAACTGATGGGAAGCTAAGGTCTCATGTGGGTTCCCTAGTAAGGGGAGCAGGAACTCTCTCTGACATGGACTCTCTTGCCAGCTTTTCAATTACTTCTCCCTGGAGGGACTTACCTTGCTAGGCCACAGGGGAAGAGGACTCACTCAGCCCTGATTGGATTTGATTAGCTAGGGTAGATAGGAAGGGGAGCTCCCTTTTTGAGGATTGTGGAGGGGGACCAGGATGTAGCATAAACAAAAAATAAACAAATAAACATTTTTAAAGTACCTTTTTCCTGTCTTCCTAGATGATAGACTGTATCCTGTGACATGAAATTTTCCTGGCACACAAACAATCAGCACAGTGTAAAGAGTCAGGCACAGAAACTACTCCTAGTCCCTCAAGGGAAATTACTAATTAAATAAAATTAGCATCATTACTAATTAAATAAAAACCATCATAAGAAAGCTGTTAACAAATTGTTTTCCCATTCTAACATACACATAATTAGAAGTAATAATTGCCAATAAAACAATGAAAATTTTTGTTACATTACAAATGGAGGGGAGAGAGATGGAAAAAAGAGAAAATACCCCTGGAAATAAAATTTATTTGCATTCCTAACTGTATATCAACACACTAAATCAGGACTTATCCACTGAGTATTCCTGTACCCATGACACACCTATGACATCATCCACGTCTTTCCAATACATACTGTTTTTTCTCAGCATCACGTCATTGTATCTTCTAATATGAGAATAGTAATTTCTGACCAAGAAGAATTTTTCTACTGTTTTCTGTCATTCTTCTTTTATTCCACAGCATTTTTTCATTGAAAATATTTTTTTATACAATATATTCTGATCATGGTTTCCACTCCTATCTTCTCCTAGGTCCTAAACCAAATTTAAGTCTCTTCTAAAAGCTCTCTTACATTAGCTTTAAAATTATCCACCATGGCAAGGGGTTGAATATGCAGTGTTTCTCAAAGGCTTGTGTGATAAATGCATAGTTCCCAGTTGGCAAACTATTTTGAGAAGTGGTAGAAATTTTAGGAAGTAATGCTTCATTGAAGAAATAGGTCACTGAAGCATGTATTTAAAGGTCATAACTGTCCTCAATCTCTACCCCCTCTCTCTGCTTCATAGTTATCATGGGATAAGTAAAGGGCAGCCCACAAAAATGTGAGAATATGTTTGCCAGCTATGTATCTCAAAAAACTAGAAATAGCTCTGCCATATGACCCAATTATGCCATTCCTGGACATGTACCCAAAGGACTTTATATCTTACTATAGAGATGCTGGCATATCCATGTTCATTGTTATTCTATTCACAATAACTATGAAATGGAATAAAAATAGATGTATATGTGCTACCTATAAAAAGTAGAACATTACTCAGTTGTGAGGAAAACTTAAAGTCATAAAATTTAATGGATAAAACTGGAAAAATTAATTACTGAGGTCACCCAAGTCCCAAAAGTGAAATGTGTATCTATCTGTCCTATGTGAGTACTAGCTTCAAATCGTGTGTACTATGGGTTTAGCTTAGGGTATATGTGGTAGTTAGGAAATTTGCAGTTTCCCATTGCATGAAGGAATGTATACTAAAGAGTATGATTTATGGGTGAGATAAAGGCAGAAAGATGCAAGCAGGTAGTGGAGAAATGGGGAAGCTAGAGGACAAGGGAAGAGTTATTCAAAATGAATAACCTTTGTGGAAACCTATAATCTTGCAATCCAATTAGAAAGAATAATAAAAGCTGATTGTAGAACACATGTGATTTCAGACATTGTGGCAATACTGGGAATTAAAGTTTTAAATGGGGCTAGGGACAGAATGGGAGAGAAATGAGAGGCAAGTGAGAGTTACCCAAAACTAAGGATGTGTGAAGAAGCCTTAATGAAACCCCACTAGTATATGCTAACTAAAGCATAATTTAAAAAGAAATGAGTATAAACAGAAGTCTTCCACATGGGAGAATAATGCTGCTCCCAGAAGATGTAAGTTATTAAATAAAAATCTCAGTGCCAAGTACAGGTTACCTCCCTATGAATTATTGGTTAGGGAGGCCCTACAGAGACCCAAAACAAGCCAGTCTATTTTCAAAGCTATCTGAAGAGACAGCAGAGTATTACACAGGAAATAATTTGTACTTGACACTGTAAAGACGGTCAAAAGTAATGGCTAGGGAATCGATAGGCTGTGGGGCAGAACCTACTAGTGGTTTCCTTATGGTCATGTTATAAAATTCCTTTATAATATTTGTGTTTCTATCCATAGGTTTGTGCTGTTCTCAATCGTGCTCACAGAAGCTTCTGATTGTAGTTAAGAGACTCAAACTCTTCCAAATGCTGAGAATAATGAGTGCTCATCCACAGATGGGACATCTGTAACACCACTACCACCACCGCACCTCCAAGGCTCAAGAGACATCACAGAAGAGGAGCTGGAAAGAATGTAAGAGCTGGAGAATGGAAAGAATATGGCATACTATGTATAGGTGTTACATGAAATCGCAGCAGCTCTGTTTATACACACAAGTCCTCCACAAAAGTCAACAAAATAAAAATTACAGCACAGAGCAGGGAGGGATTTCCAGTGTACCACCAATGGCAATTGATAGCTGCTAAGAAAAGGAAAGTCACTTATTTTTGATGTGGGGACAGCGATTTGCAGGTTATCCATGCCTTCTTGGATGACTCCACACACATGCACAGGTGGACACCATTAATTGGACTTAATAGGTTTTAAAAAAAGACACTATTTTAGGAGAGATAGGAATCATGAGGGGTGTGGTGGGAGCTGGAGAGAGTGAGGGAGATATGTGGGATGGATATGACCAAGATGCACAATAAATATATGAAAAAATGTAAAAGTCCTTTTATTTAAGATATCAAATTTGAATATAGAAAGTCCAGCCCCACTTGTTTTTATGATGGAATCTACATTTAAAAAAAAAATCAATGCTGAAAATCAACATGACCAAATTACTCATCTTCCAGAAACCAGGCAGGTTTTTTGATTGAAATTTAGGAACAAAAAATTTAACACAACTGTGGGTGGTGATTTGGTAAAGCATTGTCTTTGGAACCTTAAATATTCACCTTAGAAATCTTTGTCATGAGATAGGACATCGTTATCCCTAGCCTGGGCTATAATTCTCCCCTTGTTAGTGGTATAAGGAATTGTTTAGAAACCAGCGGTGAGAAAAAAAAAGTAGGAAAACAAATACAAAAATACTTCCTTAAACACGTCACTGACTATACAGTACAAGTTTTTTCTCAGATGTTACCTCATAATTCTAGAAGTAGATGATGCCAGCCTAAGGGATAATAATAACCTAGTGAAACATGTTTTGCGCTATGCCATCTATTTGCATAGGTAGGTCCACTAGTATCACACTCACTCCCCCCTTGCAGAATGCTACAGATATCGCAGATCGGGATTGCTCATGTCATGTGTTCTCTTGGAACACTCTCCTTGTAGTTTTACCTTTTGGTGCTTTTTATAGAGGCTTTGGTATTCTCTAATGGCTACTTGTCATCTGATCTTTCCTCACCCCAACTTGAGCTGAATCACATCTTTTCCCACACTAGCCTCTGTATTTTACCTGCTATCCCTTGTTTGACTAATGTGAGGAATTTATAGGTCTGCTATTATAGCACTGTTCCCTGATGCAACGAATCTGTTGTTAGACTCCTATCGACTGCACTTCTCTACAATTGAGTTGCTTACAAATGAAGGTTAAGTGCTAAGGTACTACTGCAGTAACATTATGTCAGGCTTTCAAGTTAATAGTAATAGCATTGTGACTAATGAGCCTGCTGAAAGCCTGACATCAGTATCATGTTCAGACCTCTGGGTAGACTATGGCCTTGAACAAATGAGTGAGAGATGGAACATAAGGTCCGCATGCCCAGTTAACCTTAGCAACATACACGTATGAGCAGCAAGAAGATGATCCAGATGGAATAATTTATCCATATGATGTATAAATGCTGAAAGCCTAGAAGACAGATGATAGGAGAGGCTTAGAAGATCTGATCTTGGACTCCAGACAGTCAAGTAGACAGACTGTTCTCAAGTGGAGGGTGTGAACAAGTGAAAATAAACACATTATTTCTGACATTAGCTTTAAAAGTTTGCTATATCCGTACTGTTGTTGAATGCTTCCTGTACAATAAGACTGTCAGTACCTTAATTGCATAATTGTGTTGGTTCTCCTAACAAAAGATTCAGCTCTGTGCTATTATATTATTAGTTTATAAAAATATTGTCACTGAAGCCCCAAAAGCAAAGCTACATGTTCACAGACAATTATTAATAAGTGAGAGGGTCTAATACAACCAAGAAAAATGTTCTCCAGAGCCAGTGATCTTGGCCACATACACACATTTTATCAGTAGAAGCTCCAGAAAGACAGAGTACAGTTTGGCCTAAAGAGAAACATCTCTTAAACCTTCCCTAAGCCATAAGAAATTATTTTAAGAGGCAGGGAGTTCACTGTCATTAGACTTGTAAGATTAGAGACAAGATAAAGCAAAGGAAATTATGAGGCTATTCAAACATTAGCACATGGGCCAAACTACTTAAGTTTAAGATCTCCCCCAAGAGTTGAAATTTTCTGGCCCTGATTTTCAATAACCGTTGCTCACAGACACAGAAAGGATCAACAAATTCAAGCCTAGCAGTATCCAACTGAACCAAATCCAACTAAATGAAGACTTGGGCCAGAACTTACTTTCTTAAACAAAGAATACAAGCAGTTGCAAATAATGATTCAGTATAGCATATGATAACATAACAATACTGGCAGCTTCTCTTAGATAATTCATGGGAATAAATGTAAGTTTTACTGGTAATATAGAGGATTTTATGTTACAGAAAGGAAATTTATAATCAGACCATGATGGTGTGTAGCAATTGAAACACTGAAACAGGAGGATCATAAGTTCAAGGTCAGCTTGTGTTATATAATTAAAATCGCTCAAAAAAGAGAAGAAGAACATTCAATTTCCACGCATATTTAGATGGTCAAAAAATCTGTAATGAGTTATGTACTGTCATATAAATAATGGTGAATAATCAAGCAAAACTGCTAATTGGAGACTGGTTCAACATTGTAACTCTAATTATCTATAGGATCTTTGCTGGGTCACATAACTATCTTGAAGCCTTCATTCCCTCATTTTATATCTGTAACTGAGATGGAAAAATGAGTGATTACCATTTTCCATAATATATTAAAGATCAAGTAATACCCAGTGACAAAGGAGAAAACAATGGAAGGGTAATGGTGGTACAAGGAAAGTGGCATGAATATGGAATATCTGGATCCCCTAAATGTCTTCAGCAGCTTTCAGACCAAGAACTCTAGGCTCTGAGTATTCCACATGGAAGCTTTGTATGTGATAGTTTTGGTGTCTGAGCTAGATACTGTCACCCCATTATAGTGTAATTCCATTTAAACTATTCACATAAATATACATATATGCATGTTTTAGGAAGCTTCTACAGCCGTAACTTTCCGTATGACTTTTTTATGACTTATTAAAATATGATAGTTTTAATTATCCCTCCCCATACTAGGTTCTCTATCCTTCTGTTCCATTCCATGCCATGCATAATATTTCTTGCCCCATTTCCCATACTCCCTTTATTTTACCTACATCTTATATCCCCTCTATTAAAAGATTACTCTTTCAGGCCATTACTGGTTTCCTGTCATATGTAGGTATTCCATTTAAATACATATATCTCAAGATTCAAAGCTAATATTTTCATATGAGAGAGATAACATTCAGAATTTGCCTTTCTGAGACTGGGCTCACTCAGAACGTTTCCAATTCAATTCATTTAGCTGTAAACTTCATAATTTCATTTTTCAGCACAGCTGAAAAACATTCCATTGTGTTAATACAATAAGACATCTAGGCTATTTCCATTTCCTGGTTATTGTGAATAGAGCAGCAATAAACAAGGATATTCAGATGACTTTGTGGTAAAATATAAAATCCTTTGGGTTATGCCCAACAGTGGTATAGGAGGATCATGTAGTAGATCTATTTGCAGTGCTTTGATGAACATCCACATTGATTTCCAAAGTGGTTGTACTAGTTTGTACTCCCACTATCAGTGAATAAGGTTTTTCTTTCCATATATTTATGCAGACATCTGTTGTCATTTTGTTCTTTTTGTTGAACTTAGCCATCCTCATTAGGCTAAACTACTCCAAGTAGTTTTAATTTGCAATTCCTTGATACCTAAAGTTGCTGAACATTAAATAAAAAAAAAATATTTGAGACATTTGTATTTCTCTTTTTGAGAACTATCTGTTTAATTTCGTGCCCCAATTTTTTAACTGAGTTGTTTTCTTGGTATTCAGGGTTTGGTTTGGTTAGTTGTTTGGGGGGGGGCGGTGTTTAGTTTTTTTGTACATTCTAGATACTAACCCTCTGTCAAATATGGAGAGAACAGCCCAAAGTGACTCCATTTTATCCTAGCTTATGTTTCACCCAACTCCTTCTCAGACCCTGCTATCCACATGTTCTGATTAGCAGAACATTCTAATTCTCTCCATATGGCATTTTGGGTTTTGGGACATCCATGCTTTATAACAGAACAAATTATTTAATCAACTGAAGTTTTCCTATTCAATATATACCAATAGTTTTGGCTAAAATCAAATGGTCTCTGCCTTAGAACAAGAGAGGTAAGACCTTGAAAAGAGTTGCTTACAGTAAAAGTAAACTGGTAAATCACTAAAACACCTCAAATTTGAATATATTAACATCTGCTGAGTGGTCAATGAGGTATATCACACTATGTTATACTGAAGAAAGCGTAACATAGTTCTAGACATATATCTGCCATTAAGTATTTTATCGTTCTGCTTGATTACAAAGGTTTTTTTTTTTAATTTTTGTATATGGGAGTCAAACTGTTGCTAAATCGTCAAATTTAATTTAATTACAAAAGAGAATAAGCATCACAATTTTACTTTCCGCAAATAAAACCACAGCTGCTGAAGACTGGGAAGATAATTTGAGAGAGAAATTAGAATGATAAAAAGAATGAGGATAGGGGGACAAATATATCTTACAAAATTAGAAGTGTGTGAGTGAAAAGTCAAGGGATAAAGTATAAATATGATGCATAAAGCAGCACGGTTGAGTATACATGATACCAACCAATGACAGATTTTTTTTAAGAGTGGGTGAAAGAAACGAATCATGGAGGAACGATTTAAAGTTTATTTTGAACTGAAAGTTCAAAGATCATGTACCAATTTCTGGTATATAAAAGTTATAATATACTTATAGTATACTTATAGATTTGAAGACCATCAAAAGAAGGTATTAAACCAGAATGCAGGGACATGAAAAGCGGGGCTCTTATCTATAATGCCTATCAGTAAGGGATTGAAGCAGAAGGATGGTATGTTTGAAAATGGCCTGAGATGCGTAGTGAGACTTTGCTGTTACCTACCCTTGACAACATGGACTTATGTCAAAAAGCCTAACAGTGCACCCTGGAGGCATTCCCAATTCAAGAAGTAATCTTATTCTCCCTGAGAACTCATCACAAACCCAAGTAACCCAGGCTTCCTGTGACTCTCTAAACTATCAGGCTGAGGAGACCTGTCCATCATGTAACCTGTCTGATAAGTAACCTGCCTCCAAGGCCCTTCTCTGTCTTAGCCCAGTGGGTTTTCTCTCCAGAAGCTTCTGAACTCAAGAGGATGTAGACTTGCAGCTAACCCAGAGCCTCAGAAAGGTCAGCCCAGCCTGTTGTGCCCACACGCATTGCACCCAGTGACCATAGACCTGTCCTAATGTGTACCTACAAGGCCGTTATTACACAAAACTTGAAACTATTTTTTACTACTCATTTTTGTTCTTAATCATGTATACCTGTGCATGAGTATGTACATGTGAGTTCAGGTGCTTAAAGAAGACAGAAGCATCAGATCTCCACAAAACTGGAGTTACAGGAAGTTGTAAGTTACCTGAAGGGGATGCTGGGAATCAAACTCAGGTCCTCAAAAATGCTGTACCCTTAAGACACTGAGCCATCTCTCCATCTACATAATTTGCTCCCATCTTTCTTTGTTGAGAAAGGTCTCTCACTAAACCTGAATTGAATCTAGCTCAGTGGCTGAGCTAGATTTGCTGGCCAGTGAATTTCCAAACCTGCCTATCTCCTTGTACCCTATCACTGGCCAAGCTTGATAACCTGGGATTTCAAGCACACATGACAATATGTCCTGATTTTTATATGGAGTCTAGGGATCCAAACTTTGGTCCTCATGCTTGTAAAGAAGGCACTTTACTGTGTCATCTTCCAAGCCTCCAGGAAAGTGAGATACCAAAGAAATCTAGAACTAAAAACAAAATCACAACAAATGAAATATAGATTTTATGGGGAGTGAATTGGGTACCTCACATGCATGTGTATAGAGGATAGAGAACAAACTGCCAGAGTCAAATTGTTTATCTCCTTTCATCATGTGGGTTCAAGCAATCAAACTCAGGTCATGAGGCACAGCAGTAAGCACCTTTATCAGCTAAATCATCTTGCTGGCTAACTGTTTATTTTCTGAACAAACCTATTCCTTGTGACACAGACCTCACAACTCATTAATAACAATGTGTTAAGTATCCTATATAAAAACTGCTCTAACATATGCTCTCTGCATGCTATGGCCCAGTGTCAGAACAAAGGCTCCTTTTCTGCACAGCATCAAAAGAAAACAGACTGAATGACTTGAAATTGGTGCCTAGCAGGGAAAAAAAACAACCACAGGCTACTTAGAAACACAGTCATGTATCAGCACATTTTTCACAGCATCTGAGAAACAAGCCCAGGGAAGCAGGTAACAATTTCTACAGCCAGATATGGGGACTGATATTCAGTATGATCTGATTCACTTAAACCTGACCAATGAATGAGAAGATACATTGACTATTGTGTTGCTTTTATAAAGCCAAATTCTCATTACAAAAGAAGTGAAACTGAGAATATATAAAAGAATAAAATTCTAAATAATGAGGAAGACAGATTTGATTGGAAAGAAGACATAAAGCTAATAATTTCTCATAGAAGCCAGTGACACGTAGTTTCTATTTTCATGTAACTAGAATATCATAACTTGGAAAGCATTTACCCAAGATACATTATACCAAATTTACAAGAAGGAAGTCAGAGCTTTGAAGACACATAGGAGGATGGTTGAGTTGTTCATATAATGACAGAACTGAGGCCAAGAACTTTAATTTCTCAGATTCTACACCTTGCTTTTTAACATATTAACAAGAGTCTAGCTTGAACAGAACCACACTAATGAACCCCTGATTATTCATCCTAAGACCTGTATGTTTGCAAAAAAAAATAAGACATCTGGGTAGGAAATAGGGATTTTCTGCTGTTTCAGACATCATTTTACCTTGATCATCTACAAAAGTATCCACCTGATACGTGGTTTGGGGAAGTCTTTTCTTTTATACTATACTTTTTTTAAAATATGGAACTCAACATAGGGATCTGTTTTTAAGATAGTATTGAATCTCAGCTTTTAGTGAATCTCAATAAATTCGGTAACTACTCTGCAATATAGAGTTATAGCATCCCAGGAAATGGCCCATTCGCCAGCCTACTTCAAAAGTGCTGATCTACTATTTCTGTGTACTGCTTAAACATAGACTAGACTCTAGAGAGTGTTCCAGAGTAAAACAAGAAAATAGAGGCCCATTATCATATATCACATGAGTAGTATTTCCTAACCCAGGCAGTGTTGGCTTTCACAATACCATTCAACATCAACTAAAACCAATATAAAAGAATGGGCACAGTAATTCTATATTTTGAGATCTCCTGGAAGGGGGGGGGGGACTTTGCAACCTTCACCACGGAATTTCTTGACTATAACACGAATGTAAATGTAAGCATAAGCATAAATATTCATGAGAATTTAAAGGACTACCTTGGAGCAAATATCAATCATCAAACATTTCTCTATCATTTTTTTACAGAAAAAAAAATGTTTTTATTCACTTTACGTCCTTGTTGTAGCCCCATCCCTCCTCCTCTCCCAGTCCAACCCTCTCTCTTCCTCCTCCTCCCCCTGTCTCTTTTCCTCAGAAAAAGGGAGCTCCCTTTCCAATCCACCCTAGCTCATCAATTTGCATCACGACTGAGCTTGTCCTCTTCCCCTGTGGCTTGGCAAGATGGTTCCACCAGGGGAAAGTGATCAAAGAGCTGGCAAGAGAATCCATGTCGGTTGCAGTCCCCACTTCCCTTACTAGAGGGCCCAATAAAAATGACTCGAGATTTCAACCCACACTGGTCAGAATGGTCAAACTCTCAAGGGACAGCACATACTAGCAAGGATGTGGAGAAAGGGGAACCCTCCTCCATGGCTGGTGGGAGTATAAACTTGTACAACTACTTTGGAAATCAATCTGGCAGTTTCTCAGAAAACTAGGAATAATAGTGATACCTCAAGACCCAGCCATACCTCTCCTGGTCATATACTCAAAAGACACTCCACTATAAAAGAAGGACACTTGTTCATCTATGTTCATAGCTACTTTATTCATAGTAGCCAGAGACTGGAAACAGCCTAGATGTCCCTCAGTTGAAGGATGGATAAAGAAACGGTGGCACATTTACACAATGGAATACTACTCAGCCATTAAAAACCAAACTGTTTTGTTTTAAACAAAAACAGAAATCTTCATCATTTCTTTAACTGGCAAGAGCACTGTAGCTGACCCTACATTTCCATGGTACTCCCGAATAGTGATGCTAAAACCAATTGATCTTGTTCTTAAAACAACAAAAGAGATCATAAAGGTAAAGAAAAAGTTCAAGCTGAATACATTATGACACAGACATGGGATGCTACTTTAAATATTCAAGAAACACTGTATTGCAGAAAATATTTGACTTTTCAAATATGAAAAGTTATGATTTATGCTCTGTCATCAACATTCCAGGTCTCTAACTACAATATTCACTTGAAAATAATATTTGTAGTTATTGAGAAAGTAGTAATTAGGCACATGTATGGCTTGTATGATTTGAGATATCTTCTATGTATACAATAAATACCATATTTCCAAAAGCCTTAATAAAATATCATTAATTTTATAGTGATATATGCTATTCTATAATATTTTGAATATACTAGAACATATAATAAGAAACTTAATTTCACTTATAACTTTTTTTTTTTTTTTACTTTTTCATGTGACTACTAGAAAATGTAAATATCTGATGTGAGGATATCTGGTATGTGACCCCAAAAGAGTCACAACCCACAGGTTGAGAACCACTGATGTCAGTGTTCTTTTAAAGAAAAAAAATGTAATTTCCAGATCTTATCTTTAAAGAGTCTTATTAAGCTAGCTTAAATTTTAGTGGAGCGCTTTTAAAATTTGTTTTCTTTTATTTAGCATACAAAGTAACAGTTATTATACAATTTTCATACATACTATATTCTTATATTCTTTCCTCATCCAAGCCTCTCTCCTACCCTTCTGACTCTTCCTGCTCATTTTCTTCCTTGGCATAGCATATGCCCTTCTCCTCTCACATTGTATGTATTCTATTACCTTCTTTTTCTTCTCCTAGGACCCTTAAGAAGTCTTCTTGCCTGCTCATGGTCCCGTTTCTAGTTTCATCCACTACACACATACCCCTGTATCTAAGTATGGCTTATTTTAATTAACGTAATTCTTTCCAGTTCTTCCTATAAACTTCACTGTTGTTTACAGTTCAGTAAACTCCCATTCTATATATGCTTTCCTCCTGTTTTCTTTGTAGAGTCATCTGTTTATTGACATCAAGGCTGGTTCTTTTTCTTTCTTTTTTTTATTTTTTATTTTTTTTGCTTTTGTGAAGAGTGTAGCACAATAATAATGTGGATGTGTGCATACCTTTGTGGTAGAGTTAAGAGTGCTTTAGGTATTATTACGGCTAATTTCCATTGTCAATTTATCAGGATTTACATTCTCGATGGAAACATCCCTTTGGGGTTGTATATGAGGCTATCTTCAGAGACGTTTATATGAGGAGAGAATACGTACCCTGAATGAAAGTAGCACTATCCCATAGGCTTGGATTCTGGACTGAATAAAAAAGAGAACGTTAACTTAGCATTAGCATTAATCTTTCTCTGCTTCCTGGTGTGGACAACTGGAGTCTCATGTTTCTGTCACCCTGCTGCTATAGTTGACTTCAGTTTTCAACTTAAACAGACCTAGCATCACCAGGAAAGAGGGAACCTCAACGTAAGACTTTCCCAGATCAGATTGGCCTTTTGCCTTGTCTGTAAGGTACTGTATTAACTGATAATTGACATGTTGGGGAGAACCAGCTCACTGTGGGTGGTGCCAACACTAGGTAGTTGGACCTGAGCTGTGTAAGAAGGCAAGCAAGGCTGTAGGCAGCATTCCTTCATGGTCTCTGCTTCAGCTACTGTTTCCAGGGTCCTGCTCTGGTTCTCCTCAATGAAAGCCTAAAACTTATATGATGAAAATACCTTTCCCGATGTATTTTACTGATAGTGTTTATCACAGCCACAGAAGGCAAATGAAACATATGCCTTCCTTGTCATGATGGATTATATTTCCTTAAACTGTAAGCCAGAAATGAACCAACTCTCCATTAAGTTACTTCTCATCAGGTATTTGATCACAGCCATGAAAACTAACACAGCTACGTACACAGGATTAGATAGTAGCTCTTTGTTTCGTTTTCAAGAAAGATTAATACTCATTTCCATAGTGACTACACAAGTTTGCATTCCCAATTAGCATAGACTTCCTCTTCCTCATATTCTTACCAGCATTTTTAGTAATTTTTGTACATACACATGCATCTGCATCTCTCTCTCTCTCTCTCTCTCTCTGAGGAGGGGGGGAATTCCAGTCATTCTGACTGGTTTGAAATGTTATTTTAAAGTAGTTTTACTAATGACATACATTTGAGAATATTGAACATTTGGAAAAATATTTATTGACCATTTATTTGCATGTCTTTTTTGGAAAATAGACCATGGGAAGACCCTATTATTCATTTCACTAAGTCATTCTGACCTACTCAATATTTCTTCTCATCCCATGGTCTATTTTTCTGCAAACATAACACATTAATATTTGAGTGCAGTTTAGTCATCCTTTTCTAAAAGAAAGGCTGGTCATCACACGAGCCACAAGCTCTATGTGCACAGGAACTTACACTAGCTTTTATGTCTTGTAGTTATTGATGGGTTCATTCTGAATCCCCTAGGGACTGATTCATCAACCAGTAAAGCTATATTGGAACATAGGTAACACTTCAAGGCATTAATTAAATAAACCACATAAACAGAGAACAAATGATTAGATATTTCATTAGAAAACACTCAGCAGAGAGGCAGACAAGAGGCAATTTTATCTATTACCCTGCTTCAGTCAACACCTAAAGCCTGTCAATCAATTAAGTGTACTTTATAAGTTGATTACCCCTACAAGAATGTGTTTCTCTTTCAATCAAAATGGCCAGCCTCGATATGTGGACCTTGGTAGAGCAAGTAAGGTGGTAAAAAATGATCACAAGAATACTTAATGATAAAAACATAAGTAGCCATTTCCAAGTACTTTATACTTGTCAAACACTGGGTTAAATCTTTTATTAACATGTTAGCTCATTAAATCCTTATAGAAAGTCTTCTGTGGTTTCTATGTTTCAGTTGAAAACCTTTCCAAGAAGATAAAAATAAATAAATATTGGTAGGAACTAATAGCTGCAATCTAAGTTGCTAACTCCAATGCTTTGCTCCTTCCTTCAAACTACATGCTACAAGGATAACCTTTCAATCTTTTGATCTCCAAAAGTCCACGCCTCTCTAACCTTTTGTTTGTGGTCCATAATATTCAAGTCTTATCTTACAGAAGAAACAATGAAGATGATGATATAGCTTAGTTGGTAGAGCACTTGTCTGACATGTATGAGGCCCTGAGTTCCCAAGTACTGAAAAAAAAAAGTTTTTCATCATATGCATGTATGAAATTCTCAAAAAATTTCTTTTTAAAAAATTATATATATTATAAAGGATATTCTATTCTACTTCTCCTTCTGAGTAATGAAATGGGGAGGAAAAGAAGGATGGAGATCAGATGTGGAGAGAACAGGGGTGGAAAGTGAGAGGTCTGAGAACAGGAAGGGAAAATGAGGAGGGAAATCTCTGTCAAACTAGAGGCCTACAACAGAGTAGACTCCTAGGAGGATATGGATGTGACTCTTGCTGAGACTCCTAACAGGGGGATGGTTTGGACATAAAAACTGAAGAGACCACCTCCTAGCTAGGCAGGACAAGTGGAAGGAGGGGAACAACAACCCATTGACAAAACCTTTGATCCAAAATTTACCCTGTCTACAAGAAGTGCAGGGATAAAGAGGGAAAAAAGATTGAGGGAATGTCTAAGGAATAATTCGCCCAACCTGAGACCCACCCCACAGTAAAGAGCCAGCCCCTGAAACTATTAATGATGTTCTGCTATGCTTGAACACAGGAGCCTAACTTGACTGTTGTCTGGGAGGCTCCAGCTAGCAGCTGATGGAGACAGATCCTGGGACTTGCAGTCAAGCATGGGGCAGAGCTCTGGGGGTTCTGTGAAAGTGTTGGAGGAAAGATGGAAGGACCTGGAGGGGGACAGGAACCTCACAAGAAGACCAGCAGAGACAACTAACCCAGTCCCTTGGGGGCTTACAGAGACTGGGACATCAACTAAGGAGTATGCATGATCTGGATGTAGCCTCCCACACACATATGTGGCCAATAGGCAACTTAGTGTTCATATGAGGTGCCTGTCGAGTGGCAGGGAGGGAGCTGTTTCTAACATAGACTCTACTCTCTGATTTTAGATCACTTCACCATGGACTGCCTTGCCTGGCCTCAGGGGATGAGGTTATGCTCATTCCTGATGTGACTTGATGTGTTGGGAGGGTTGATATGGAGGGGGCCTCCCCTTTTCTGGGGGGAAAGGGAGAGGGGAAAGAAGAATGAAGGGAAGGGGGACTGGGAGGAGAGAAGGGAAGGGGTACCCTTGAGAAGTAAAGCAAATAAACTGAATTTTTTTTCTAAAAAAGGGATATTCTAGAAGGAGCAAGAATATCAAAAAGGAAAGGCTATAGTAAGGGTGCCCATAACAGACCCTCATGAGCCTTTGCTACTTCTCTTGCCATAAAAACTGTTACTGTCTTTCATTCACTGTGATATCTCCTGGCCAAAAACCAACAACAAAAACAAAACAGATTGCCAGGACCATTTTGCAGATGGGAAAAACTAGCCCTTCCAATAATCAAAGAACAAATTCAAAATGACAACCTCAAGGGAAATCAAGAGCTGGGACACATGGTCAGTGATAATCCCCTGTAGCATCCTGCTAAAAGGTGACCTGGTAGAAACAGAGGCCTCAGAGGAACACCATTATTAAAGGCCACGTTCATTATGGCAGTGTCAAACCATCCAAAGCCTCCCAAACCTTAACAGGCTTCCTGTTTCTACACACAGCATGGCTTAGATTCCTGACATTGGACTTTATTGTAAGAAGTGAGACCTGGGATTAATAAGCTCTTGCCCCTAGAAAACAAGGAATACATATTCTGACATTAATAACCAAAGACTATGACAGTACATAATAATTCAAACTTTCAAGGAGAGAAACAAAAAAGAAAGAAGTATAGTTGATGTAAGGAGAAAAAGAAGAAAATAAAGTAAAAATGAAGAGTGGAAGAGACAAGAAAGATCTAGAATAAAGGATCAAAATAGGAGATATAGAAAATAAAGAAAGTAGATAGTGGAAAGAAGGAAAACAAAAAAAAATCACAGACATAAGTTGAAGAAAAAGATTTCAAAACCATCCAAGTCAAATCTAAAAAGAAAAGATCAGACAGAGGAAGTGACTTATGAAAAGGTGAGCAGCAGAGACTGCAAATAAAAAAAAAAAACAAGAGATAAAAGAAAGGTCTAGAGGATAGAAAAATAGAGCTTTAAAGAAAGGGATAGGAGTGAAGCAAAAGAAGGGAGTGAAGAGACAGGAAGGGAGAAAGAGAAAAAGAAATGAAAAGACAAAAGGAACCCTATCAAGAAAGGAATGAGCAGAACAAGAGTGCATGGAGGGAAAGCCAGGGTTAGGCAGCCAAAGAGAGAAGAGCAGAGTGAAGGTTGACACTCACCCTCACAAAGCTGGCAGGAAACCATCCCTCCTCATCGTCGATCTGGCCCCACCACCAATCCTTGTTGGAAGCATCCAAGACTTTGATGACGTCGCCAGCCTTAAATGCCAACTCCCGGTTGGCCATGGTGACGTGATCCCATACTGCCTCAGCACTAACGATGGAATCTCCAGTGATCAGCTTAGGAGACAAAATGAGAATGTGTTCAGTCCATACATCTGACTAGTCTACTTAAGCACTCCCTCACCCAAAATGCTCTACTAATTAATGGAAAAGCTTACATGTTTCAGTGGTGAAAGGTGGCAATAAAGGGAAATGACAGCAACATTCAAGCCATATTGGACTACAAGACAAACAAATACTTTCAGTTCTCTATAAGCCAGTGCATGAAATAATCCAGACTATGAAAAAAAATCATACTTTTGTTTATTTTCATGAACTCCTCTTCCCAAAAATGAAAACAAACAGCAAAGCCTCTATTCTCTTTCCTTGGCGATTTCAAGTAGTCCTGGATCTTTAGAGTAGAAAGGCTACTATGACTAAAATGAAATGCAGGCAATTGAGAGTTGGTAGTTTGTACATTATTTAGCTCTTTTCACCTACCATATTCCATGTGGTCAGAGAATATGACATGTTTCAAAAACAGTCCTACAGCCCTTGCCCTCACCCAGGCTTGATTCCATTTAAATAGATAATGGATATGACTGTTTGATAAACTCAATTCTGGAATAGATTCACTGAGAACTTTGTCCAACTGTCCTGTGGCATATATAGGGAAACTGTGTTGGCATCATATGATAAATAGATTTTAAAAACTGATAATAAAAAAATTAAGCCAGAAACTGAAGATCACTTAGTAAGGTGTACAGAGTCCTTAATCCTAACTGGGGTCACTAAATTTCACAGAAATTTGGAATGGGCTCCACAAACAAACAGCAAACATCTATTCCATTACCCCATGTACATGAACAAAAACACATATAGCCATGACAATTATTTAAGCACATAGGTAAGAATGGAATGAGAGGCAGACTGCCTCTTTCTAGCTACTGACCACTGTGTTATAGATTCATTGTGGGGTTTTCTTTTTCCCTGAACTCTTCCACCTTGTAACTATTGGTCTTCCCAGCATTAGTAGAGGTGCATTTTGGAATTGGAGAACATATGGCCTCCCTGGCAAAGAGACCCAAACACTTTCTCACTGTACTGAATTACTGAACATGTCATTTATAAATAAGTTTTTTTTTTCCTGAGCCAATTTGAAGAATAAATGTCTGCCTAAGGAAATCATGGTTCCATAAGACCAAGATGAAACATTTCAAAGATAACAGAAACTGTCATCTATGGAATATGAACCCTCAACAGACCTGTCATATAACGAATTATCCAGAGAGTTAATGCTACAGTCCACTCAGGAAATGAATATGCAGAACATCACACACATATGAACACATTCATATGAATATACACTAATGTTTTGTCTTGGCTAAGGTATACTATCCCTTAGACTCTGCCTAAGACATACTTCTTAGCTCAGGATTCTAATCTCTATATTCTCTACAGAAGTAAGGCACTGGAAAAATCTAAGTACAGAAAGAAGTCTCCAGCAAGACCTTTGCTAATGCATTTCAAATACCTTGTGTTTGTCTATTCACAATTTTTTCTCAAATTCCATATCACACAATCTGTACTAAATAATCTGTGTTTCATTATTGTCCATATTTTAAACAAGAGAAAGTTGAGGTTCAGTGAAGTAAACTTGCTTTTCAGCCAGTAACAATGGATAAATTACAGAAATAGGTCTTTATACCTCAGAGCAATCAAACCATACTAATACAGGCTCATGTATATTGAACCTACAGAACTCTATCATAAAAACAGATGGTTTTAAAGAACCCCAAGACAGGAGATTTTAATCTCCTCTCTGAGGAGGTTCCTTTTTATATGTATATCTTGTTTTCTTCTGAAGAAAAATAACCAGTTTCTGCTGGTTCTTGTTTCAGTGGAGAAAAAATTACTAGTGCTTGCTTGGATGTTATGGTTTGAATGTGGTAGCCCCACACAGGCTCATGTGTTTGAAAACTTTATTTCAGTTGGTGGTGCTGTTTTAAGGAGTTTTTGGAACATTTGGGACATTGAACCTAGTTGGAAGATATGTCACTGGAGGCAGACCTTGGAAATTAAACCTACTTTTAATGACAGCCCAAGCTCTCCACTTCCTGATCTGCTAAGATATGAACAAACTGCTCTATGTCACTGCTGTTACAGAAAGAGCCATTGCACCTTCTATGCATTCCTTGTCAAGAGAAAGTATACCCTTTAAAAACATGAACCAAAATAAAATTCCCCTAGTTTGTTTCTGTCAAGTATCCAGTCAATATGATGTGAAAAGTAGTCTCAATAAAAGAAATATTTATAGATAAGTTTCCCCTCTCCCACAAAAGATGGGTCCCAACTGAGTGTTACTGAATTACACAATAGTCCCAGACAGACCAAGCCTAGAGAGAACATGGGGGTTATAATTTGAACTATATCCTCAGCTTTGGATCAAGTGTAAAGAATTTGTTAGCTTTGAATAACAACCCTCTGTTCAGGACACCATCTATGAAAACCAAATTCAAATGCAGATATACCCATTCTCTAGAGAATCTACTTTTAACTTACAAGCTTTGCTACGTGGTTCTACACTCCTACTTGCTGTATGGGTTATAAAACACTGAGCCAAGACCTAGCAGTTGTATGTGCAGAGATGTGATGAATATAATGAATCCAGAGGGGCTTGAAGTTATATGTAGCTCTTATGCTCATTTACCATAAATACCTGTCAGAGTAAAAGAATGTTCTTCTCCCATCTTCTGGATATTTTAATAAAAGTAAATTAAATTTGGGCTGAAACTGGTTATATGTATTTCTTTTCTGCAAACAATTAAATTTTATTTTGCTGTAAGGATTTCATACATATATGTACTTTACACATTCATTTTTCATCCAGCATTCATTCAATGGCCTACTATTTACACAGATCTGCTCACTATGATTATTACCACTTAAAGATCAAAAGGCCCCTCAAATAACGTAAAAACCTACCTTTTATTCTGAGCTTTGCTACGTTAGAAAATAGTAGTGGTGACATGGGGTGAAAAATGGAAAAGTCGGAAGAACAAACCAAGATGGAACTGTCAGTACTTAATAGGGATACTGAGGAAGGTGTACAATTTTACAAAAGTCAGAAGTGAGAGACTCCAACTGTGTCATACTGGACTTCAGTTTCTTTAGCTATGAAACAGAATAATATGTGCTTCACAGGCAAGATTATAGAGAGGGTGAATTATTATCATGATGGAAATACAACGTCTAGAATGCCTTGGACTTAATAGACTAGAATAAGACTTCATGGGTAGGAATTATTATACATAGATATTGGGCTCTAGGAAGGTTTTAGGGAGCCTCGAGTTATAGCTTAAAAGATAATGTAGTAACATATGCTGAAGGAAATAGAAGGGTATTTGAAGCTGAAGAATGAGGTTAAATAAACTGGAAATTAATATATATATATTTCCAATTTATTTATAGATAGATAGATAGATAGATAGATAGATAGATAGATAGATAGATAGACAGACAGACAGATAGAAAGACAGACTTGAATTTAGTTTGAAGGAAATGAGGTCAAAAAGTTGATTTTCAGGGTAAGTGTGAGTATAAGGAAAAGAGTTGATGGCACATACGCTTTTAAATGTGTTAAATATGGAGGATAGTTATTGAATACATAAAGACGTTGGAGTTTCAAGTGAAGTCAGAGGAAGAGAGAAACAGAAAGTTCTAGGAGTTAAAAGAAATTGTAGAAACCAAGAAATTTTATCTCAGAGGATAGAATTATAAGAAAAAAGCCATAAACCTCAAAAATTAATAACAAAGGGAGATGAGGACCAGAAGAACAGCCAAAGAAATAAAGCTGGCAGCAGATCATTATAAAGAAAGCCAAGAAAAGTCATTTGGGAGTGGCTCTACCAGGAATTTTATTCTCTATTCTCCTTCTGCTTTATGCCTCACTTCCCACAGAAAGTCCTAACTCTCAATTGGCCCCACTCCTGAAATCCCAAAGCAAGGAGTTTTGCTTGCTTACTCTATCATGGAACACACGTATTTCTAGGCCATGGAATGACACACCTGTGATAGCTAACAAAATAACTTTCAATTCCCAGGACATGCTGGATGCAGCACCAAATATAAATTGATTCTTCTTCAGATTTACCAATATGTGGAACACATAGTGCTTCCAATATCCGCTCCAAAGATGCTCTGGTTATGAATAAAAAGATGAAGAAAGGCTTATTTAATTTAGTAGGTCTGAACTGCAGCTTGAGACCGTGCATTTAAAACAAGTCTTCATATGATCCAGGCACGGCTGATCCCTTGTCCTTTTATCTTCTGATGTCTCATTCACCTCAGAAATCCATGCTATTATGGAGTTTAGCTTCTCTGCTTCCAATATTTTCTACCTATCTACAAGGCTTTCATCAGTGGTTGTTATGAGACTGAGAATCTTTATGGTCATGTAAAACATATGCTCAATAGCAAGTTGCAATGACAAAGATAAAACATCCTAAGATCACAGCCTTCACTCAGTTTTCAAGAACTATATCACTTGTTCTGTTCTTTTAGTTCTTGCCTTCTAGGTGTAAAATATAACCCTAAAGTAGATATTTAATTAGCCTGACGGGCTAGCAAAATATTAAATTTTAATGTCAAGAAGCAGAATACAGTTAAAAACTAACTACTGAGGCTAGAGAGGTGTCTCAGCCACTAAGAGCACTGGCTGCTCTTCCAGAATATCTACTTTGATTCCCAGCACACACATGGGGCTTCCAACTGTCTGTAATACAAGTCCGAGGGGGATCCAATGGTCTCAAGTCACCTCCATAGGCACCAGGCACATACATGGTATACACACTTACATGCAGAGAAAAGACCCATACACATAAAACAAAATAATTTTTAAATTTTAAACATAAACCACTATGCATTTTAAAGAATAACAAATGTTCTAACTGTTGTTATGGTAACTGAGCAAGTCTGTCTTCTAGAAATACACACAGCAGCAAAAAGTAGGATATGAAGAGAGGGTATTAACTCCCTCTGAGGTTTCTTCTGTCCTTTTCTCTCGGATGGCCCTCTTTCTCAAGAGGCAAGCATGAACAATAGTCAAGTTCCATTTCCTGGTTCCCTTCAAGTATATCTAAAGCAAGCTGTGATTTTATGTTTTCTCAGAGTAGATAAGTTATCCTTTTAAACCAGCTTTGTAAGTAGACTCTTGACTATTTAGCCAAAAGAATTGAAAGACGATCATCCCCATTTTATGACAAGTCATAACCAAGGCTGCTGCAATAATAGCTAAGAAACATCATGTAAGTACATAAGAAGGGCTCCAAATGGTTATTGAACAAAACTTTGCCAGTAACTCACAGAATGACTGTGTGTGTGTGTCTACGGGTGCATCTTGCTTTACTTTTTTGTGTCTGTGATAGCTTTAGGCACATGTGTGGGGTTGTCTGCAGAGGACAAAAGACGGTCCTGAATCACCTGGCACTGGAGTTTCGTGTGGTTGTGAGCCACATGACAGAGATACTGGAAACCTAACACAGGCCCTCCATAAGAGAAGCATAGGCTTTTACCTACTGAGCCATCTCCTTGGACCATGAACCTTATTTTGACATACTGTCTCTCAGTGAACATGGAGCTCACAAGTCTAATTTGACTGACTACTAACAAGCCTTGGGGACCTCTAGTCTCCACTACCATAAGAATGATATTCCATGTGTGTGGCACAAAGCCTGATCTTTAACATGGGTGTTAGCATCTGAACAGAGTTCCTCATATTTACAAGGTAACCGCTTTACCAACTGAGCCATATACCTAGCCCTCACTAGGTAGATTTAGCACTGAAACTAAATATGATCCCTCAATTCCTTCTGGGGTTTAATGGATGTTTTTATGGTCCATTGCTGAGGAAAATAAGAACCTATGCAGGAACTGGCTGGCATTACATTAAAGCATAGGCTGCTGCCTGTATTTTCCCAGAATGTCTAGGAAAACTGAGGACTGGGATTTACACTTTAGCCCTTGGCTGCATCATAAAAAAATTAATAGGTATTTTGGTTTTTCGTTCTCTACTTAGGTCCCCAGAGAAATAATTCTTTATCATGACATTAGCTCCCATATGCCTTCAGTTCCATCCTTCCAAATGCCTGTTGTCATCTCCAATGAAATGTAAAATCTGTCATATTTCTTTCCTTCCTAAGTTTTCCTAATTTACAAAATTCTACTGGACTTACTTCTTTCTTCCTTATATCTCTCTCTCAGACATGATATTTTTCTTTCCCCTCTATCCTATCTCAGACCTGGTCCTCATCACCTCAACCTGCCTCCTAATTAGTTTTCGACCTCCCACATGCTTCTCTCTTCTTTAAGGTATTTTAAGGAGTATCTTTATGTATTTTTCAACTTTCCTTGTTGGTATCACTCTGTGCTCATGAAGATTCAGCAATTCCCCACCTTCAATCTAGATAAGTTTGTCCAATCTCTGAATCCAACCCCTGAGCAAGGGCATTCTTTTTTCTTTTTCTTCATGTGCTGCTGAGGATTAACCCTAGGGTTTTACATAGACTAAACAAGGTCCTCTGCCAGTGAGCTACAATGCCAGTCTGGATTGTCAAACTGAATTTTATAGGAAGACACAATCGTACATTTGTGCCTCTGATGCAGACGTACTCTACAGCCAGGCTGCTTCTTCCTATGTAATCTTGGGTCACCTGCTCTTTAATCCTTTTCACTGATACTCCAACCAGTATCTTCTCTCCCTCTGACTCTGTTAGTAATTTCTACTTAGGATAAGGTGAAAATAACAAATAGGGGAAGTTAAAGTTGTCAATTGCAATTCTACAAATAATATCACTTGTGCACTGGCTATAAAACCTATGCTTAACCTACAATAAACAGTATTGTTAATCTCTTTTTTAAACTTCTGTGACTAGCACGCATCCTAAAAGTAGGCAATCTATCAAGAGGAAGAGTTAGCACCTCCCTCAGGTTGTAAAACATGATATGTGGCCAAATAATCTGTTTATACAATATGTGGTTTACAGGCTTGCTAATGTTAATTGGTTTTTACATTTGTTTTTCATTTTTACACTAAATTTTATTACAGCATATGTATCTTGTGGCCATCAGATAAATAAACAGCGATGGCACGTAAGAAAAACTCACTTTTAATGTAGGAAACAATGACAATGGTTGGTTTTTCTTATCTATAGGACACTGGGACCTGCTTGGTTCCAACTTCAATCTGGTTGTTGTTAGAGGCAAGCTCGAAGAATTCAAACAGTGCCACATCACTTAGGTAACCAAAATGACCTTAAGATCCACAGTTGAATTCTATTATTCCCCCTGGGGTTACTATGAAAAGTCTTTGGAGATTCAGTTTTTTTCCCAGTCTGTGATTTGAACTTCAGTCTTCGAGTTTCCTGGCTAGAAGGCCCATAGGCTTCCAGAAGGATAGGAGGAGGGGGCTAGAACTGCATGAAGAATTTGTCCTCTGTACCACCCACATGCATAGCTCTATAATCATCAACACCACAGCCAGAGGGTGGGTGGGCAAGGCAAAGAGAAGAAGTCATTTTTCATCCATTTGACAGATGCCGTGTTAAAATCTTGCTAGGAAAAGAGGGTTGGAGGTGGAGAAAGAAAAGGGGAAAGAGCCAGGTTGGAACAGAAACTAATGGACCCAATGCCCAAATGTGACCATCTGGCTAAGGTGGCTAGAACAAGAACATCATTTATTCAACATAGTAGTGCTTCTACATTTGGAGAACAGAGAGGAAAAACATATTTTACTCCACTAAAATCACCTTCAAGTCTACTTGATATGATCTCCTAAGACAAAAGTTTATGAAAGCTCCTGACCTTGGTACTCATTTTCCAAAGACAATGTGTCTCCTGCTCAAAGAGGAATCTGCAATTAAACAGTCCACCAGAAAGTAGACGATGGTTTCCAGTGGTTCCTTGATTTCTCTCTGCTTATAGACTTAGGAGAGGAAAATCCAACCTGGGCCAAAGTACCTGGCCCTTGTCAACATGCCCAATAGATGATGTTTCTCCAGACAAAGTCTAGCAGTCCTGGGTTTCCAGCAAGTATTCAGTGAACGGTAGATGTCAGAGAGGCTGAAGCATTCCGTGAGCCTCAGGTACTCAAAATGGCTGATCTGGCTTCCCTCAAATCTTGTTAAAGATTTAGAGATACATTTTCAAAACCTAGGCTTCAACAGAATACAACAGAAGCAAAATCAAGCCTCCCCCAGGGTCCTAGAGAGATAGTACCAAGTCTAAGCCTGAAAATAAAAACTGGCTGTGCTTAAAACAAAGCACAAAAATTATGTTGACCAAGCTTATCTAAGGCAGCTTGCTGGAGTAGGCAGAGGACATCAGAGTAGAGAATATAGGGGAACCAGGGCCACTGGTTAAGGAACAAAGCACCTCAAAATGTCCTAGGGCTCAAACTTGCTCAATATGACTTTATCTGGGGCTCCAGAGCCTAAAAGTAGTGAATCTACATAGAAGTGATTATAAAGCAAACTCCTTCAAGCTATCAGAAGTAATTTGGCCCTCTATTTTACAAGTAAGAAAATGAAAGCTCTAACAAGAAAATGTTCCTATGGTGTCAATCCAGTAAACAACAGAACTAACATTAGAAACTAAGCTTGAATCTTTCAGAAGAATGGCTGGCATTTGTTTTTGTTCCTCATAACTGTTATAAAAAAAACTAGAGTGAAGTGTTTTAACTGTATGTAATTAATCATACATCAATGTTTATCATAATGTTAACATCTATATGTAGTCCATATCATCATATTGTAAACCTCAAATGTACACACTTTTAGAAAAAGAATGTAAGGAGAAAGAAGAGGCGTTAAGGGAACAAAAAGAAAGGAGATTTAAAAAAAAAAGAGCAATAGTAAATATATAAGACATTAAAGCAAGAGAGGGGCCATTGGAGGGCAGTAGAGAATTAGTAAAAGATACTGAGAGTCTAAGAAGGGAATCAGGGAAGAAACAAATAAGAACAAATTGTTTATGCATAATTAAAAACTAAAGCAGAGTTTTTAAAAATTAAAAATACAAAAGCATACTTACCCCCATAACTAAATACTACGTATATTCCATAAAGTCTCCAAACCAATATAAATTGTAAAACCAATGAGATTAAGCAATTAATATATGAAGAATTTCTAGGCTTGTACTCATTAGCATAGCCTCCTACCTTACTTATTCTGGTCACCCCTCAGCTGCTTTCCAGAGAACCTGACCTGATCCTGACCTTCCCTCCTCTTTGTAACTCATCAGCTCATAGACTTCTTTCTACCAGAGACCCTCTGGAAAACCACCTGAGCTTCCTAGCATAGCCCTTCCCACTCTGTTCACCATGACTGCTTTCCAGGTACTGTAACATCCTACCAGCTCCTGCTCCTGTCTTTGGCACTGGCCAGATCATAGACTGTTCCCAACAGAGACCTTCTAGTCTACCCAATAGCACAGGGATGGGGTAACGAACCTGTGCTCACTAGCATAACCTTATATTTGCCCACCTGCTGCTTACCAGAAATCATACAACTCTTGCAGGCTCCTCTCTCTCTCTTGGGACTGGCCAGATCATATACCTGACCCTATCAGGGTTACTGAAATTCTCCCACATAGCATAGAGACACAAGTAAGCTATGCATGCTCCTCAGTACACGTGCCCTATTCTGGTCAACCCATGGCACGGTGCAGGAGGCAGAGCCATCCTCCAGGTCCAGGTTAGATGGTGTATCTACACAGCCTAGTAAGTCTACCTGCTTCTACCTTGCCTACACTATTTTGAATTCCTAGATATACTCAGGATCTCACAACAAGGGCCTCAACCCTGACTAGTGAGCCTCACCTATACATTTCATAATCTTCAGGTTTCTGTCTAGTGGTACATCCTACACACCAGCATAGCCTGCTATGTCCACATGAAACCCACAACCAACAAAAGAAGTACATATGCCCAGGTCTCATCACAAAAAAACAGTATGAAAATTTAGGACAGGATGTTGTTCCTCAAAATTCACCAGTCCTATAGAAATGTTCTACAATGAGAATTACCTAGACAAACCCCAGGACACCCTACCTAAAAAGATAGTCATAATATTGATTAAAGAATTCACAGAGTTTTAAAAAGACACAAAGCAAAAGCTCAGCAAACTTAAAGGGAGAGAATTCAAAGAGAATAAATGCTTGATTGATACCCAAGATAACAGAAACATAAGTCTGAGTGAAATGGCAAAGACAATCCAAGATTGAAAACCAAATTCAATAAATACATATGGTAAAGAGAAATTAAAACTGAAATTATGGTGGAGTTGAGAAACTCAATAATAAATTTTGAAAAATCAGGACAAAGTCTTGTCAGTAGAATGGTTCAAGTAAGATATGAAGATAAATAGACGAATTAGACCACAAGGAAAATAATATATAAAATTACACACACACACACACACACACACAGTGAGAGAGATGAAGGGAAGGAGGGAGGAAGGGAAGTAAAGGAATGTGTAGGATATGTGAGATGCCATGATAGGAAAAAAAATCATTAAATTATAGACATAGGTACAGGAGAAAAAATCCCATCATACACTAAATCTGATCAACAGCATAGACTAAATCTTCAACAAGACTATAAAAGAAAATCTCCCCAAACTAAGGAAAAGCACACCCATACACACATAAGAAGCACATAGAATACTAATATACAAGAACAGAAAAGGAACTTCCCACAGCATATCACAATTTAAACACTAAAGAAACAGAACAAAGAAACAGTATTTAAAGAAGCAAAAGAGAAAATCAAAAACAAACAAAAAAAATCACAAGACACATATAAAGGAAAACCCATCAGAATAACAGATGACTGACTTTCCACAGAAAACTTTGAAAGCCAAAAGAGCTTGGAGCAATGCATTCCAAGGTCTAAGAGCCCACAGATGCCCAGCAAAACTATCTGCCATATAAGAAGAAAAAATAATACAATAGACTAAAAAAAGTTTTATAAAATAAATAAATAAAAATAAACAACCTCAGCCCAACAGACCACTGAAACCAATACTTCAGACTGAAGAGAGGAATAAGGAGACACAAGAGGCTCCAGGAAAAAAAAATGAATATACAGTTACTGAACCAAAGTATGATTAAGAGCATAAATAGATTTTTAAGCTTTGTTGGTCTTGTTGTGGAGCTCCTGTCACCTCCAAGTCCTTCTATCCCTCCCTTCTTCCATGAGACTCCCTGCACTCTGCCCAACGTTAAGCTGTGAGTCTCTGCATCTGCTCTATCCCCTGCTGGATGGAGTCTTTCAGGGGACATCTATGGTAGGCTCCTGTCCTGTTCCCTCTCATCAACTGCTTTGATGTCTATTCAATTTGCCCTTCTGAATGAGAATAAGCATGCTCCCCAGGAACCTCCTTGTTGTTTAGCTTCTTGAGGTTTGGGGATTTTAGTATGGTTATCCTGTATTGTATGGCTAATAACTTCTTTTAAGTGAGTATAAACCATGCATGTCTTTCTGCTTCTGGGTTACTTCACTCATGATGATCTTTTCTAGTTCCATCCATTTGCCTGCAAATTTCATAATTTCCTTCTTTTTAATAGCTGAGTAGTATTTCATTGCTTGGGCCCAAGGGGGTTGATGAGAGAGGGGTCTTCAGAGGTTGATGCAACAACCGAAGACCATGCATAGAGAGGACCTAGAACTCCTGCTCAGATGTAGCTCATAGAGAGCTCAGTCTCCAAGTTTCCCAAGGAAGGAGAACTGGGGCAGTCTCTGACATGGACTTGGCAGCCTGCTTTTTGATCACTTTCCCCTGGTGGGGTAGCCTCACCAGGCCACAGAAAAAGAGTATCCAGGCAGTACTGACGAGACTTGATAGACTAGGGTCCGATAGTAGGGGAGGAGGACTCACCTTTTGCAATGAACTAAGGGAGAGGGATGGGGGGATGAGGGAGGGAAGGTGGGACTGGGAGGAAATGGGGGAGGGGCTACACTCAAGATACAAAGTAAATAAATTGTAATATGTAAAACAATAAAAGTATTTAAAGAATATAAACAGAAAAAAATGAAAAAAGAAGCAAGAAGCAGTACTACTGCAACCAACACAAGCTTTTCAGTAATAGCTTTAAATATTAATGGCCTAAACGCTTCAAAACACATTGAGAAACAAGATTAAGAAACAAGACTCATTTTCCTATTATCTACAAGAAATACAGCTTTAAAGATAAGAACAACCTTACAGTGAAAGGATGGGGAAAAAGTACACGAAACAAATGTGACCAGAAAACTAAACAGGTACACCTATCTTAATACCTGATAATACAGACTTCAAACAAAAAATAGTCAAAAGAGGTATTTTTTAAAAAGGACATTTCATTCTAATCAAGGAAACAATCAACCAAGAAAACAATGCAATACTAAATACATTTGCATTCAATTTCAGAAAAAGTATACTACTGGAATTAAAGACACAAATTAATATCAACCCATAAATAGTAGGTAATTCCGATACTCAACTTTCTCCAATACACATTTCATGTGGACAAAAAATAAAAAGGAAACATCAGAATTAAATAATGGCGTGTATCAAATGGACTTAACACATATCTACAGATTACTACATCAAAACATTCTACTTAGAAGCCAATGGAAAGTTCTCTAAAATACATCATGCTCTGGAACATAAAACAAATCTTAACAAATTCAGAAAATTAAAATAATTCTGCGTATCTGATCTGGCTATAATATAATAAAACCTTAAACTGACAGCAAATAAATCTGTAGTAAAAATACAAACTCATGGAGATTAAACAACTCATTAATGAGTAATAAGTCAAAAGAAAAAAATCAAGAAATAAATTTAAAACAAAAGTCCTGGAACACAACAAAACCTCTGGGTCACATTAAAAGTAGTCCTACAATGGAAATTTATAGTTTTAAGCACACACCCACATTAAAAAACCAGAAAGTGCACAAAGAAATGACTTAGGGATGCAACTCAAAAATTTCGAAGGAAAACAAGCAAAACCCAAACCCACTAAACTGAGATTTAAAAAAAAAATCAGAACAGAAATTAATGAAAAAGGGAAATAATTTAAAAAAAAATCAATGAATCTAAGAGCCTATTCTTTAAGAAGATAAGAAAGAATGGCAGATCCTTGGTTAAACTAAAGAAGGAGGAGGACATAAACCAAATGAACAAAAATGAACAGAGAAATTTAAAAACAAAGCTCCAAGTAAATTCAGAAAATGTACATCATTAAAAAGGAAAACCTAAAAGAAATGGAAAACTGTCTAGATTCATAAACCAACAAACAACAAGCTAAACAGACCTATAACAAATGAGGAGATTGAAACACTAATTTAAAAAAAAGGTCAAACCCAGATGGAGTCACAACAAAATTGTACCAGATTTTCAAACATAATCTGCAACCATTTATTCAAAACAATAAAAACTGAACAGCACTCCCAAACTCCAGAAAGGCAAACCAGGTAAACACACACACACACACACACACACACACCCCAAAAAACAAACAAACAAATAAAAAACATAAAACTATAAGCCAATACGGCTGATGAAAGGTAAGACTTGTTCATCCACAATGAACAAGTTGGCTTTATCCCAGAGACACAGAGATGGCTCAACATATGTAAGTTAATAAATATAATAAATCATACAAATGGACTTAAAGACAAAGTCACATGACCATCTCAAAAGAAGCAGAAAGGCTTTTGAAAAAATCCAATGTGTTAAATATCCTAGAGAATTGGGAAATAGTAAGAGCTGGAGAGGACAGGGTCTCCACAAGGAGAGCAACAGAACAAGAAAATTTGAACACAGGGAACTTCCCAGAGACTCATACTCCAACCAAGGACTATTCATGGAGATAACCTAGAACCCCTGCACAGATGTAGCCCATGGCAGTTCAGTGTCCAAGTGGGTTACATAGTAATGGAAAGAGGGACTGCCTCTGACATAATCTGATTTGCCTGCTCTTTGATCACCTCCCCCTGAGGGGGGAGCAGCCTTACCAGGCCACAGTAGAGGACAATGCAGCCACTTTCGATGAAAATTGATAGACTAAGATCAGAAAGAAGAGGAGGACCTCCCCTATCAGTGAACTTGGGGAGTGGCATGCATGCAGAAAGGCGAGGGAGAGTGGGATCGGGAGGGGAGGAGGGAGAGGCTTATGGGGGGATACAAAATGAATAAAGTGTAATTAATAAAAAATTTTAAAAAAGAGAATGAAGGACTGGAGAGAACATAACTCAACAAAATAAAGTCTACATGTAACAGACTCACAGCCAGCACAACCCTAAAAAGAGTATAAAACTCAAAGAAAGTTCATTAAAATCAGTAATCAGACAGAGCTATCCACAGTCTTCACTTATTTTCAATATAGTAATCAAAGCATTAGCTGAATCAATAAGGCAGGAGAAATGTACAAAATATATAAAGAAGTCAAATTATCCTGAGTTCAGGGAGTTTTGTAGAAGAGTTGGAGGAAGGATTGAGGGAGCTGGAAGTGATAGGAATTCCACAAGAAGACCTACAGAGTAAACTAACCTGAGCCCATGGGGGCTCACAGAGACTGAACTACCAACCAAAGAGCATGCATGGACTAGACCTAGATGCCCTACACATATGTAACAGATGTGCAGCATATTCATCATGTGGATCCCCTAATAAAGATAGTACACGCTGCCTCTGACTCTGTTGTCTACCTTTGGACCCCTAGCTGAACTGCCTTGTCTGGCCTCAGAGAGAGAGGATATGTTTACTTTTGCTGTGACTTGAGATGCCAAGGAGGATTGGTACCATTTAGAGCCCTCTCCTTCTCTGAGAATAAGGAGAGGGGGGAATGGAGGAAGGCATGAGGGCAAGACTGGGTGGATAGGGGCAGGGGCTGGTATCAGGCCAAAACTGCTATATGAAAACATAGGCAATACCCTCAAGATATAATTGTAGGAAGAAATTTTCTGAAAAAGACTCCATTTGCCACAGAATTTAGGCAAACAGTTTTAAATTGGGACCTCATAAAATTGAAAAGCTTTTGTACAGCTAAGGCAACAATCAGCTGAGGGAATAAGTCCCCAACGTGGAAGATAATCTTTGCCTGTTATTCATCTGACAAAGGATTAATATCCAGAATATGTAAAAAAAAAAAAAAACTCAAACACAAAGAAACAACAACAAACAACTATTAAAAAAATAGTTCTGGGACCTGAAGAGAGTTCTCAAAAGAAGAAAAATGGCTAAGAAATACCACAAAAGGTGCTCATCATCCTTAGAAACTAGAGAAATGCGAATTAAAACAACTTTGAGGTGGCTAAAATCAAGAAGCAATTGACAACAAATGCTGGAGACGATGTGAGGAAAGTAGAACACTTATTAACTGTTGGAGGGATTGCAGCCATTGTGAAAATCATTGTGAAGACTTCTCAAAAAGCTGAAAATAGGTCTATCATATGATCCAGCTATACAACTTCTTGATATATGACCAAAAGAATTGAAACCTGTCTCCACAGATACTTGCGCAACAATATTTATTTTCACTTTACTCACAATAGCTGGGAAATGAAAACAACCTAAATGTCCTTCAGCAGATGAATGGATAAAAGGTGGTACACAAATACTATAGAATAATATTTAGCTGTAAATAAAAGTGACATCATGTAATTTTAGGTGAATGGATGGAACCAGAAAATATTATATTGACTGGGGTAACCATATCCAGAAAGACAAACGGATTCTCTTTTGTACATGGTTCCTAGCTCTAAATCTTCAGGTTTGAATGTATAAATTATCACAAAATCCAGAAAAGTAAAGGGGAACCATGGGAAGGGGCAATAAAAATAGTATAAGCGGTTTGAAGGAGGAAAATGAGATGGGGGGTCACTTTAATTACAGAGGAGAAACAAATACAAAAAGAAGGAGGAGGGTAAAAATAAGAGTAAGGTTGTCTGAAGTACCTATTTACCTAAAATCACATATAATACATCTGTCTGTATATCCATATACATGAATAGTTCAAATAAAATTTTTTTCCATCTCGGTAGGTAATGCTCCCAGAAAGACCCACAGACTATCAACAACAAACCCCAATACTAAGGATAAGAAGTTCCTTTATGCAGTGTTAGTCAGGGCAGTCCAAGACACTCATAAAACAATATGGGTTATTGTGGCTGCCCTTGGTTGTACCACAGAGGTTGAAGGTAAGCTCTTATTGGTGAAGACATGCTGAATTTCAAACATAGGGCCCAGAGGCCCCTAAGCTGGAACTTACCTGAGAGCCTTCCTGATGAGAAATAATGAGCTTTCATAGTACAAAAAGATGCCATGCACGTGCCATGCCATTTCCTTCCCAAAGGATGAAAGCAACTGAAAATTACCAGCTATGATGTGTAATTTCAGACCTGCTCAACAAGAGAGAAATTATGTCTGTATGGAAACCTAGCCAGCCACCTGGGGACAGTGAGGTCATGGCTCCTGGAGGAGAATGTAGAACTACCACCTTTACTAAACTAAAACATGATTGCTAAATTATTCTTTACTAAAAGCATAATTCCTTATTACATTCTAAAATATTTTTCTTTTACCCACAGATAAATATAGGTCTCACCCATCATCAAGAAAACATGCCTTTTCAAACAGACGGAGACCATTACAGAAAACCACAACTGATCAAAATGCAGAAAACAAATGATCCTGTGGTACTCAGCCTTACGTGATACAGCTACAACACAACTGCACCAAATTCTCAGAGATCATTGCAGAAGAAAGGTCAGAGAGATTATAAGAACCAGAGAATCTACAAGTTCGCTGGGATTGTCTTCGAGAAATGTCAAAGGGCTGCATGGTAGTGAGGATTCTGAATGTTGGTTTCTTTTAAAGCTCAGAAATAATATGAGAATACATTTTCATTTTAATCCCTGGTGTGGGTAGGCTACAGGGCCTACTTTGGATAGTCTGCAGCAACTGACTATGATTTCTCTTGTACTCTAGCAGCAGCGTGGCTTTGCCATCTACAGATAGTTTTTGTGATTGTGTGACATTTGGAATTCTGGGAACTTTTCAGAGGGTATGTAAATGCTAGATCTCTGAGAGGTGATTGGTTGTCATTCAAGGCAGAGCATTTGCGGCAATTGTGCTCAAAGAAGAAACAAGAAGAAATTAAATTCAAAGATCTCTCTCTCTCTCTCTCTCTCTCTCTCTCTCCCCCCCCCTCTGTCTCTCCTCTATGCTTTCTCTCTTACCTAGTCATAGGGGTGAAATCTAGGGGATAAAGGGTGGGAAAAAGAAGAACACACTAAGTAGCAAAGACCAGTTACACTACACCAATGAATCCCATTCACATGTCTGCCTAAACAAGACCTCAACAAGGACGCCATCAGTACACAAGCTGACATAAAAAGAAGAAATAACATGTAGTCCCAAACCAAAAAAAAGAAGTACAAGTAACTCAGGAATGTTGAGAGTGGAAGAAATACCATTTCTCCAGGAAAGAGGCCCCAAATTGGTTACCCAAAAGCAACAGGTCAGTCCTGAAATCATGTACATGTGAAAGTAACATTGTATGGACTGAGCCAGTCGTCTACACACACACACACACACACACACACACACACACACACACACACACACACGCTTGTTCATGAGTGCCTGCATGCACACACATTTTAATTTGGGATGATAATGCGTGCACCTAGAACGAGTGACTATCTAACAAAAATCCCAGTACCAGGCATGAGAAACTAACTTCCTTTTGAGTTGTTGGTCAGGAAGTCCAAGCAATTCCCCAAACAATACAGGCTACTGATGTTTACCCTGAGAATTTGAAGGTTAATCCCTATTGCTGAAGACCCCATACAGTCTGGGCAAAGGACTAATAGAATTTGAGCTGGACCTTAGCTGAAAGTCTATTGAAAGTAATTGGTAGTCTTACACAACTATGATACCTATGAACCACAAGCATGACCACCAAGGAAAATATCCTTAAAGGTAAAATAGTGGCATTTCATCTTGATAGTAACCAACTGCTTCTACTTGGTCTAAGCTTCTTCCCCCCAACAGGAAGGAATTCATAGCCAACTACTCAAGGTTAGTGAGATCATGTATCTGGAGGAGAACCTACTACCGCCACACTACAGAAAGCCACACCTCGTCAAAATGTAGAAAACAACTAACTTTGGGGTGATGTCAACTGATCATCTGCAACTGATACCTCCCCTGGAGTTAAGGTTCAGGAAACATGAACAAACAAGGAGCAGAAAGATTTTAAGAACCAAAGGACCAAGAAATCTGTTGCAAGATCATATCACCTAGATGTAAAAGAAAAGCCGAATTTGTGAAACCTTAGCAATATAGTTGCCTAAATAAGACCTGAACAATGATAATACCAGTTCACGTGCCAACATAAGTGGAGGAAATGTCATAGGCCCTCCTCCTTGATGAATAGCTATAGGCAATTATTAACGACTGCTGAAAGAGGGATGAGTACCCTAAATGGTTACACAAAACCAAGTGCTGAGCCTTAAAAACACGTGCATACAATCAAACACTAAATGCATTCAGCAGTCTGAATTTATATGTTTATTTTCACATGTATAATAATTTAAAACTAAGATCATGAATTTGAGGGGGAGCATGAGGTGGGACACCATGACCTGGTTTCTAGCTTGAGGAATTCTAAAAATAGTAGATGCTCTTTTTTAGAGGGGGCAAATGGCCTAAGCTGCTGTACTTGGGGTATGAGTTGTGATCATTAAGGCTGTGGCTGGTATCTCAGCCTAGCTCTAATGCAGAAGTTGGGTCACTGACCAACGTGGCCTGCCTTTATGCATCTTACCACTTACCCTCACACATTCCCATACACAGTGCAGATAAACTTGTTCTGATCCAAGATATTCTTTTAGCTCCAAGAAAAAGAAAAATGAACTTTATTACTAAGTTGCTTTATGTTTTCTAGGGCACTGCTTTACAAGTTTGTCACTCTGTGATGTTTTGTTAAGTAGACAGGGATGAAGGCACAGGTTTTAGCTTTCTACATCGATCAGTGCCAATTTGTTTTTTCCATTCTTCTTTCTGTATCTGCCCGTTGACTCAGAAGTGAGGTCTCAGATCTGAGCCTTGTTTTCTTTGCGGAGGCTGCTATGACATGCCCTCTTTCACATCAATTTTATTATTTCTCTTCCTGCCCTATTATGCCTGATAGCAAAGATGAAGAAAAGAAGGTCAGGACAAGCTATTAAGAGGTCCACCTGGTACAAACAGACGCCTGTCATGCCCACTTAGAAGAAAGGTACACATCGAGGTTGGCCCCAGGGTCATGATATATTCTATACAGGTGTGTCTGGTACATGCATGTCCTGTAGATGTATTCAAATATGTCTCGTGTTGTTGTTTTAGAGTATTGTTTCTCCAAGTATGTCCTTAGCACTCTTTCTTTCAGAAATCTAAGTGTGTGCCCAGACTTTAAAGCATATCCAGGTATGCAACTCAGTGTTCTCCATGTGTACATAGCTATGTAGTATGCCTTATATGCAGCCATACAGGTTCAAACATAAAAGCCTATACAAGTATATCACATGTGATCCTGTGTATATCTTGCTTTTGCTGAAAATGTTTAAGTGTTAGGATGTCCCATCCCGTTCTTTGGTGAATAGTTGTGCTTTAAGTATGCATATGTGAAAGAATGCACCAATGATATATGCCCTGTGTGTCCCAAATGGGTTTTATGTGTATGCCTAAGTGTACTGTGTGTAATATGAGTGACTTGACTGTGCATGTATGAATTGGTGTGGATAAAGAGCGTTAACAGACAACAAAGCAGAACCAATTTTACTTCCCAACAATTTGTTTTTAACAGTTTTCTTCAAGACCCCTGGGTCAATCTTCACACAGTTGGACAAAGAATATGGGTTCAAATTTTATCTCTAAAGAGTTTCACAACTGAGTCAAACAGCAAGTACTGAATAGATAAGTCACTGATAAAATAACAACTTGAAGTCTTCAACCAGTTGCTTGCCTCTGTTTATATCTCAGTGTTCTAAACAGTGCTATAAAGGAGCAAGCTTAATGTACGACTTCTTTCTCAGTCATTTAGTGACTTCTCACCTTAAATATGAAGGGTTAATTTTGTTTCTCCTCATCACAATGTATCAGTATGCAGATATGTAACTGTCAATTAATTGGCCCCCAAAGTGTCTTATCCCAGTTAAACCACTTCTAGACAAAGGCAAACTTATAGAATCTGTACCTCTCAGACATTCAACACTCTTTTCCCCAGGAGCTTTAATAAACAAGAATGTAAGCGTAAACAAGGCCTCAAATATACTATACTTTAATATACTTCAGTAAAGCTCAGAAAAAATAATGTACAGTTTATCTCAATCATTGTACCTCATCCTCTGTAATAACTATAGGAGGTGAGGCAGCATTTTGTTTTGTTTTGTAAGAGAGAGTCTCATACTGTAGAACATGCTGTCTTTAAACTCACTATGTAGTCCAGGCTGGCCTTTAATTCACAGCAATCCTTCTGAGTGCTGGGATTACATGTATGAGCCACACTCCACCTGGCTTAATGAGCAGCCTTTAAGCTCAAGGCCCATTCTTTAAGAGCAAATCTAGATAAATCTACAGAGAAAACATCTCAACTAATGAGAGCACAAAGGGCTACCAATTTAGAGTCAGTTTTTCTACTTGTGGTAAGGCTTCTCAAACATCATTAAATGATATATATATCTAGACAGACTTAACATATATGGAGTATGAAATGCTAGCTAAGGGCTTAATGTTAGCAAGGCTAGAGCAATCCAGTGGCGTGCTCCACTTAGTGCTTCCTGCTGTCTTGACTAGCTTTTATTTAAAAAATTAAAATGCCTACATAGAAGCAAAGGGCATAAACTCCTTGCTCACAGT
Source organism: Psammomys obesus (assembly GCF_907164565.1). Lineage (NCBI taxonomy): Eukaryota > Metazoa > Chordata > Mammalia > Rodentia > Muridae > Psammomys > Psammomys obesus. The sequence goes on along the minus strand of NW_026596381.1, from coordinate 796,802 downwards.
ATTCACGGACTAGCACACCACTGTTTAAAGCAGCACTGATCTGAATCGATGAAAGCAATACAGAACTACATAATGGCTCCTTATTTATTAATTATTGGGGGGGTGGTTGGGGTTTACTTGTGTTTCTAAAGAAATCATTATCCTCCTCTCTACTGCTCTCAGCTGTTTTTATATTTTTTTAACCGCTCTCAGAGCAGGGAGGAGATCTTTACAAACAAAATGGTAAAGATAAAGGTAGAGAATGTCTATCTCTCCCTTCTTCTGTAAGATTCCCTGCACTCTACCCAAAGTTTGGCTGAGTCTCAACATCTGCTTCAATACCGTAATAGGTAGAGTCTTTCAGAGGCCCTCTTTGGAAGGCTCCTATCCTATTCCCTGTCTTTTACTTTCAATGTCTATCCTGTTTGTCATTCTGAATGAGGATTAAGCCTCTTACCTAGGGTCCTTGTTGTTTAGCTTCTTTTGGACTGTAGATTTTAGTATGTTTATTCTATATTATATGGCCAATATCCACTTATAAGTGAGTATATATCAAGTGTGACTTTCTTCTTAAGACCTAGAGAGGACATGAGCTCCACAAGGAGACCAACATAGCCAAAAAAACTGGGCTCAGGGGCTCTTGAAGAGACTGATGAATCAACCAAGGATCATGCATGTAGAGGACCTAGACCCCCTGCTCAGGTGCAGCTCCTGGGTAGCTCAGTCTCCATGTGGGTTCCCTAGTAAGGGGAGCAGGGGCTATCTCCGATATGGATTCAGTGGCCAGCTCTGAGGTGGTCTAACTAGGCCACTAAGAAAGAGGATCCAGACAGTGCTGATGAGACCTGATAGGCTAGGGTCAAATAGTAGGGGAAGACGACCTCCCTTATCAATGGACTATGGGAGGGGTATAAAGGGGAAGACAGAGGGTGAGTGGGACCTTGCGGACTGAGGGAGAGGGCTACAGCTGGGATACAAAGTGAATAAATTGTAATAAATAATACTAATAAAGAAAAAATTAAAAAGATGGAGAACATCCATTTATTCTATGTAGGTCATTGGTAAAAAGCTTTTTATTTTAAAACATCCTCTAATTATATTAAGAAAACCTAGTAATATTCAAAACAAATCCTAGCCAAAGATCTAAGAGCCAAGAACTGTTTTTTAACTGCAGCGTTCTTAGGTAGTTCAGGCTTGAGGGACTTGAAAAAGGTGCTAAATAATAACACAATTAATTTGGGCTGGCTTCCAAAATCTTCTTTTAGCTTTGCAGGAGATACAGAGAGTGCAAACTGTTTTGCTATTCATAGCAACATGTGTGTGGCTCCATGGAGAACAGAGCTGGGAATAAATAAAAGAAAGCTTCTTGCTTAAAAAAATATATTTTAGCTTTCCACCAAGAATACAAAGCATAGGATGGATCATAAGACCTCTTTCCTTCCAAGAGACAGACCAGTACTAAGAATCCTTTCTGCTATGGTGGAGAGAATTTAGCTACAAAGACAAAGGGATTTGTTGGAGGGCACTCAGTGACTGACTTCCTATTAGCATGCCCTCTGCATTTTCAGGCAAAGAGTATTGAGTATTAAACCCCTCCACTGTGGCAGTCATCCACAGATCTCTGCCTTAGGGAGTTCTGAGATTATCAGTCTCAAATTATAGACAAGAAAATCAGGCAGAAAGGTTGGCTTACCTTGCCTATTGTCACGGACCCCTAATTTCCATAACACAGATGTATTCCTAAAATCACCTCCGGAAGGAAAGACAAAGAGTGAGGAGCACAACTTTGGGGTTCAGGAACTCACATCATTATCCTGCAACCCTCTAGCTTTAGCCCAGCAAATGTATTGTGTTTCCCTAGGCAAGCTTTGTCCTCCCTAGGTCTAGTTCCCAAGTTTCCACAATGAGAGGATTAGACCTCAGACAGCTCTGATGTCTCTTTCGTAGGAGATAAAGTTGTCTGGAATGACTAAATGACACTTTAACTTCCAAAGTTTGAGTCTAGATCAAGCTGAAAGCAATTATATAACAATTGAGTCTTTGCATCTCATTTTTCTCAGTCTCTAGCAAACCTCTATGACAAAGTGACAGGGATATTCAGGTGACAAAGATTATGAAATCCACTGAAAATATAGCCCAGCACTCAAGAGGGAAAGTCAAAAATCGAGTATCTACTAGTGCCAGTTCCCTTTTCTGGAAGTATGTTCGTGGTCTAGTAAATCTTGAGTATTCCTGTGCAGTTTGATCCAGATTTGTGCATCACTCAGCTGGTTGCAAGGTCCAAAATTATTAATAAACCCCTCCACTATTTTTGTGTCCTAAGCACGCAACAGTGTCATCCTTTTGCCTCTCTTCTGAGCTTCACCTCAGTGCTTAGTTTATCAGAGGCCCGCCTAGAGACACCTGGATCCTCCTGTGCCTTTATCCTGAAACCAAGGCACCCACTACTCAGACCTCTTGCCAAACAGCAACATTTGATGGGAGAAGAGACAGGAAGAAAGTGGGTGGAGGAGAGGCTGTGGGAGGTTCAGCTAAAAGTAACTATTGCCTTTAGGCGCCACTAAAGAGTAGGTGGGGGTGGGATCTTAGCACATCCTTTCTGCAGCCAGCTGGGCATGGAGGTGCATGGCTTCTCCTCCTCTAATGAAGGCAGGCAGGCGGAGAAATCAGCTGCCAGAGCCATTCCAAGAGCTGGCTGTAGATGAACAGTACTGGCCTGCTCTGGACCCTGAGGGCGAGATTACTCAGCAGAGGGCTGCATCCACAGCCTCTTTGCCCCAAGAAAGCTAATGTGGGTTACAGGCGATTCTGTGTGTCTGCCACCCTCTTCCCACTGCCTAGCACCCAAAGGCCAGCTCCCCTTTGGGAGGTTACATAATACTCTTCCTCTCTGTTCAGCTTTCTTACTTCAATCAAACCTGGAAAAAACAGATCTCTGGTGAGTACAGATCCAGAATACTAGAAAAGGGTAATAGTTGACCAATGGGCAAGGGCTTTCTATTAGGAGTCATGAGCCACCCATCACTACAACCTTAGACACCTGTTCCCTTCTGTGCCTTAGTTTTTTTACTTGTATAAAAGGAGCGAAACAATGTACTGCAGACATCTCTTCCCCGTGAGCAGTTCTTGGAGAAGCCTGGTCACTTAATAAAAGACTAACATTTGCCATACACCCATTAATGGGTATTCTGACTCCCAATCATTTTGGCTAATCTGGGAACAGTCATTCCCTTTTCTAATTCCAATTTCCCCAGTTAAGTAAGGTTTGCTTTAACAAAAATAGTTACCTGGACCTTTCTAATCTATTCTTTACTCTTGCCATAAGGCCCTTTTAAAACAGACTTGTTTGACATTTTCCTGTTTTAGGTAGATTTATTTTCTTCCCTAAAAACCATTATTCTTCTATTAAAAACATTCAATTTTAGTGAAATAAAAACTGAAATAAAGACCTTGATCAAGATCTGGCAGCAAGGAGGGTAAAGAGTCAAGGTCTGAACCTTTGGGTCAAACATTTTCCAGTATTTTTTTTTTCTTCTATAGGTCTCTCTTCTGCATACTGCTTATTCCTTCTAAGCTTCACTTCCTAAACTACTTTTAGGTTCGGAAAAGGAACCAATGGAGTAATTAGGGAACTTTGTTGCGAGTATTACATACTACTAGTAGTAAGTACTATTACTAATCAAATTAGTTACTTCTTAAAATAATGTAGGGAGTGTCTCTAAGCTGTCAAGGTAGCTAGACCTTATCTCCTAGGTTTTTCCATTATCTATGAGACTGTTTCTGTATTTATAGAAGACAAGTAGTTCAACTACCCAGACAGCAGTTTTTTTTAACAACCTGAATCCCAAACTGGTGTACTACTACTCCTCAAGTCACTAAAGGATTCCTTTATTTCTTAATAGCCAGTTGCTGGCTCAAAGAATGCAACCGATGTTTCACCTGCTATAGAAAAACCTAATCTACTGTCTCCATAACCACCCTATAATTCTAAATCTGATTAAATGAATCTTTGTATTGCCTATAGCAGTTAAATAATATTAATCGGAGAGCGAGCATTGATCATTTGAGCTGGAAGAAATCTCTGAAACCATCTTATCCAATGAAACCAACTTACCCTTACTTTGAAGATGAGAAAAACAAACTTCAGAAGGTAAAAATAATTTATTCATAGTCATAGGAAACTAGGAAAATATGTATCAATACAGCAAATAAACAGGAATTTAATTTTTTTCCTAAAAGATTCAAACCATCAAACTGATTACTGTTGTCCCCTGGAATCTGAGATATTGGTTCCTAGACTCCGTTCAAATACCAAAATCTTATGTTGTTCAAGACCCTTATATAAAATAGTTTTATACCCTATGAATGTTCTTCTTTGTACTTTATTGTTTTTACTCTAGTACTCTACTCTATGGTTTTTCCACTAGTATTCTAGTGAAAAGAACCCAGGGACTTAAACATATTGAGCTGTACCACTGAACTATACCAGAAATTTTGCCTCCCGAATTGATTGAATTTGCAGATCTTTCCCATTCATATGTCTAACAAAGTACACTCAGGCCAAGCTAATACTTCCTCTGAACTATTCCACAGCAGTCATTCTTAACCCTGGTCACACATTCCTATCCTCAGGTTGCTTTCAGAAAAATACTGATGTCAAAGACCCACTATAACATACTCAAAAAGAGAGACTCTAGAAATTGTTAGTCTTGTTAATTCCCCCTAGTGATTCCAACATATAACAAGGCAAAGAACCACTGGATTAGTGGAAACAATTTGGCAAAGCAACAAGGAAATCATGCAGTTTTCAGAACTCTGAAAATAAAATATACTCTGTTTTATTCATGATGTCCTGCATTCCCCAAAAGGAAAATTGCAATCGTTAAGACTGACCTTCAGCTAAATTCTAAGACCCCATGAGAAAACACTTTGTTTGTGGATACTGAAAACAAACAAACAAAAACAAAACAAAACAAAAAATAACAGGGCACTGTGGAGCCTGCAATATCACTTACTACAAGTAAAATGCCATGTAACATTTTTTTTTCTCATGGGAGCACTAGTTTGACAGACAATAGCTATGAATGGGTTGTATCTTGATGCCCATAAAGGATACGACAAATCTCATGCAATGTTATCCTCATCAACACAGTGATAGGACAGAGATATTGGCACTGAGAGATGAAGTCAGCAATAGTTGACCAGATACACAGAATAATTAGCAGACTCCAATTTCAAAAGGATATTAAGATATCAAATTGAGTAACATTAATCTCATCATACAGAACTTTCTTTGAATCAACTTGTGTGATACTTTTACAAATTTCAAATAGTACAGTACTAGACAGTGCTTTTTTGACATGAAGAACAAACTTAAAAACCTCAAAAGTCTAAAACAATACATAAACAAAATAAAATATAAATTATACAGCGCTAGAAAAAAACTGAATTTCTTGCACAGGATGAAAAAAAGTAAAACTCATAAACAGTTAAGAGAATAGATTAATAAAAACAAAATATGGTAAAAAGACCAATTTCAAGAGGGGACTGTACCCAACACAATAGGATATGCCGGATATTTGAATCATCTTGAAAATGATTTAAATTTAAATTCAACCAGCCATTTCACAGACAGATCTAAGAGTCCCTGCATATTTGATATTAGTTAGGTGCTAGGTGGAGCAGCATAATCAGTTTGGTGTAACACTATTTTGTTGTTTTTGTTGTTCTTAGTTCTACTTTTTGTTACAGTAAGCAGGATCAAAGGAGTATGGTATATAGTGGACAAGCTACTCAATCTTGGACAGCACATTTTAAAATAAATACATAAAAGTAGATGTGCCTCCAAAAGGACGACTGCATGAAGACTTAGTACACCCCCCAAAAAATGTATTTTAGGTTTCAGCAATTCACACTGGCTTTTACCTTGAAGATTCAAAATACTGACATTTTCTTTTCATAAGACTGACTAAACAGAACTGTTTGATGATTGTTGAAGATATTTTATGAACTAAATTTTTTTTCAAAACTGCTAAGCATTAAAAAGCACTAAAAATGTAAGCATGAAAATCTAAAGAAGCAATGTGACTTCAGGAGTGACTCATACACACCTCCTTCCTCATGTGACCCCTTTCAGCTTCACACTAACTGGAAAAGATCAGCTCTGTTGCTTCTACATCACTGTTAGACAGGCATACACACCAACAGTTCTCACCTTTACTCTTCTCAGTTGTAAATCTGGGAACAGCGAGCATCCCTACCCATTTCAAATGGCTATTATGATGTAAAATTAGAAAAGATGTAAAATCACTTTGCAAGCTCTATAGGCCCATATATTGACAAAGTGTTACTGACATAGCCATTAACAACTTCTTTCCTGGAGGCCTTTCTCCTTTCTAGTTTTTCCACGTTGTACTTTGGTGCCAGGGCAAAGCATAATGAATTAAATGTTCTAGAGTGCTAGATCCATGGGGACAGAAAGAGACACTCTGGGCACATATTGGAAGGACTAAGCTTTAATAAGGGATTCTTGGAAAGCCAGAGACACAGCCTAGAGAAGTTGCAAAGCTGTAAATAAGGGCTAGGAAGTCTAAGATTTGCTTCCTTCATTACACTTCTTATGAGAAAGCTACTAGAGCTGTACCCAGATGCTTTGCAAGAGGTATTTTGGGAGCAAAGGCTCTGTTTTCACTTTGCACACCATGGGATCAGATGCAATGGTAGCAGACAGGCTAAAGAGGGCATATTTAGCAGCGTTGCTGCAACTATCAGAGTGTATCCTCTGTACAGTCAATCACCCTAAATCTAGGCCTCACAACAGAGTAGGGTGCTTCACTCACAGGTTTATTGGGATCCCTCCGCTCTGTGGAAGCATGCTCTCCCCCCCCCTCTCTCTCTCTCTCACACACACACACACACCAAATCACACACAAGTAAACTAAACCAGGCGCCAAGCCCTTTTCAGCAAATCAAAAGTCAAAGTGACTTTCCTAATTTGCTCCATTTCGCTGTCAGAAACTACTGAAACATAGGAAAAGAACACACACATACCTGCCCTTCACTCCAGCTGGGCTGGCAAGCTTCCCTGAGCTACAAACAAAATTCCAGCCAACTACAGTAGCAGATTATTGCAGGTTCTGACAGGTGAGACTTGTCTTAATGAATGAAATATGCTGGTCAGTTTTTTCATGACAGACTATCACTTCACTGTCTCACTTCCTGAAGCTAAAATTTGGGGTAAAATATTTCCTTCAGAAACTTCAGATTTCCTATACAAAAGGCAGGCAGTGAACTGGCTCAGTTAATCTTAAAAATAAGGGTAGTGACTAAAGAGAGAGTTGAACTCCTAAGTCATTTTCTAATCAACAGTCTCTATGGATACTAGGCTGGGCTCTCCATGCCTACAGTGAATATATTTTCTAGGCATTTTCAGGCAATGAAGACTGGGTTTTTTTCTTGTTCTTTTCTCAGGAGCATCTCTTCCAGTTTTGCTGGCTTACAGTTTCTGCTGAACAGAGACCATGGTGCCTGTTCCTTTAAAGAGTGGGTTCTGAAGCTCAGTGGTTGTGGGGTGATTCATGGGTTACTAGGATACCAGTATAAAGCATTTTATTAAATTCCTGGGTGGGGAGCTGAGGGCCAAAATCCCTTAGCTTGGATTTAGCACACTCCTAGCTTATCCTCTACTCAAAAGGATAACAGTGTAAGGATGGGAAATAAACAGCTTTAGAAGAAAAAGTTGAAGCAAATCAGAGTGAAAAAGCTCCACCCTCTTTTCTTAAATCTCAAGCACTTAGAGTGACAGATGAGACAAAAAAAAGAGGAAAAGAATAGTTACGAAAAAAGGCAGAAAAGAGCAGAAAAAAAGAAGATAAGTTAATCGCATAGACTTTTACTCCTATGACCTACATTTCTCATTTTCTTCTCTTGCTGCATGCATTCACATATTTAAAGAACTATGAAGGCTTTAGGATTCACTCAACTAAAGTCATACTAGCCCCCCTTGTTGTCTGCTACCTCAACTCCCTTCAGGCTGCTCTGAAGTGGTTTGCTATCTCACTAGTAACATCTCCTCAATTTGTAATGTGCCTTTATAGCTTCAGTCGCTGATGGCAGGACTCATTCAAACCACCTCTCTACTCTAGCCTGAAAGGATTTAGGTGATGAACATAGGTGACATTCATCTAACCCTAGACAAAGCTATTCAGAACTGTGGGACTTGATGCTTCCTTCACAGATTCCTACACCACACACTCTCCATCTACACTCAGGGAATATTTATAACCAACCAACACACACACACACACACGAATATGCATATAGATCCACAAATAGAGTGGCACCACCCTACCCACATACATTCCCAAAGGCTTTCTTTTAAGGGCTTGTCAGGCATTTCATGACATTACTTAAATCATAAAAAAAAAAATCTGGGTCAAAAAAACTAGCTATAGATATTCCTTTTTCCCTTTAGGATAAAATAAATCAAAAGTCAAACGCATTCCAATGTTGGAGTTCTCATTTCTTGACCAGGTAGCTAGAAAAAAAATCCCTTAAGCAAAACAACAACAAAAACCAAACAATTATTCTGCAGATACCAGCAACAAGACATGTCACAAAATATATAAATCTTCCCCTGCCAGGCCCTTTGGTTAATAATTCATCTTCTTTTTCATTTGTCATTCCAATTCATTCCCTCTGACTTCACATCCTTATGGGTATCCCAAATCACAGAATGCAATAACCTAGAAGTCACCTAGTCCAAAGATTTCCAACTGTCAATATTATTGGGAATCCCAAACACACTGAAGGAAAAAAAAAAAAAGCCCACCATTAATCAACCAGTGAATAGAGAAAAGTTAGATCTGTAGCTACTCAGCACTGAGCCTTTCCCTACTCTCCAACATAGTCTGAAAAACGATATGCAAGCTGACTTTAAATATTTTTCTGAAGCAAGCAGGTAATATATACATATATGTGTATATAAACATATATGTAATTGTACTAGATTCTCATTTCAGAAAGGTTCTTAGTTCTACCCAAAGGACCCTCACAAAGAGACTAAAGGGTGATAAATGTGAAATCACTACCAGCAAGCTTCTCAGATCATGCTTCTACCTTGGTACCAAGGAAGGAAGGAAAGAGGGAGGGAGAGAGGGAAGGAGGACGGAAGGGAACGAACGAACGAATGTTCAGCTTCTCACCCACAGAGTCACCTGGAGCACACTTTAAAGTTCAAAACCTCAACTTTATGCCATTAAATAATGTTCTCTCGGTCTATCAGGACTATTCCAAGGCCCCCCTCAATAAGCATTTTCAAAGAGACTGAACAACACCTGAAAATTGACAGCATAATGCTAGCTGATTTGCACATCACACATGAGCAGCCGCCCACATGAGTATAGCTAGAAGCATGTGTGTGGGCGTGTATGTGGCATGATTCACTGCTGTATGAGCCAGAAATGGCACCGTTTCAAGTCAGGTAAGCAACAGAATGAGGAATATCTGCCTGCATCAGCAAAGAAGAAAAAAAACAAAAAACAAAAAAAAAAAAAAAGAGAGAAATATGTACTCACTGGTACTAGAAACGACTTTTTACTAGTCTTGCCAAGAAGTATCTCAGCAAAAACAGAAATATAAAAATAATAATAGTAATAGCAGCAAGTACCACCATGGCTATATAATACAGACATTTCACAAACTGCAACACTGTGTCTAGTTCATGTTTCCCCAGCTCTCATCCCATTACATGTCTTTTTCTGTGTGTTCAAACTCTTAATTAAGTACATTACATACTTACAGTTACATGCATGTTTCAGAGACCTCTGTTCTTAAGCAACAAATGAGAAAATAAATCTCATCAGTTCTCATCAACTTCTATTTGAAGTAGTTCACAAACACCATTGCAAACGAAATTAACTATTATTCCCAAACTAGAGAAAAGGCTGGATTTTGTTTTCTCGCTAAGAAATAGAAAAAAAAAAAAAAAAAAAAAAAAAAGCTCAAACTCAAATCAAGGGTATAGTATCTGGGAAAAGGAGCTCAAAACATCTTGTCAAAATCCTCTCTTGCTAATTCAAAATACAAAAGAATACTTTTGTTCTACTCCATGATTGCAAAGAAAATGACACTTACTGCTTTAACAAATGTTTTAATCATGGCAGCTTTCCAAATCAGAAATTGAAAACCCTGAACAGCAAAATTGAAATTCAAAGGACAGAGTTACTGAGTGCCAATTCCAGGCACCCCACTGTGTCAGTTCCCAAATTTTTGCGCCTCATTTACAGACTATTTTCCATAAACCCAGTTCTTGCATAGGTTTGTCTTCCTCTAAACAACCAGTGCAAGACTTTGACGAAATGCCAAAAATTCATCATGCTCCTCCACAAATCCCTTTCTGCAACCCCAGCCCCAAACAAATCCAAATGCATTCTCAAAGCAAGAGAGAAATTTTGATTAAAATTCCATAATGGAGTTTAAAGGTACTTTTTAGAGAATGAATTAACGAGACATCACAAACTGCGAAGCCACCTTAACAGGACACAGCTTGCCCCACAAACGTCACATAGAGAATGCATACAAACATGCACACTTAAATAGAAAACAATTCCTTATCAACAATTTTACTCAAGCAATAAGCAACTACGCTCACAGGCACATTTAAAAGACAAGACATGACAAAAGATTTAGGAAGAGATAATATACCAACGTCATACATATCACAGCGAGGCCATGTTGAAGCTCAAAACGTTTTCCCCCCTGAGTAAGAAAGCTTGTTCTTTCTCTTCCTCTCTTTCCCTGTCTCAGACTGTCTCTCTTGATTTTCCCCCCTCGGAGTCTCTTGGGATGAAATCAAAGTGAGAGTTCGCAACAGCTCAGGTGGCTGGACTCCATTCAGCGCGTTCCCAAGAAAAACATGAGTATGACATTGACAAGCAGGAGGACTACAATAACGGCAAAAACGACTACAGTTTGCACATCCAGGGTCATGGTGCAATGCAGAACACTGTAGTGTTCCAGGTGGGGGGCCGGCAGATTGGGAGATGTCAGTCTCTGTTCTGTCAGACTGTCCATACAGCCACCATGCTAAAAAGGAAAGGAGGAAGTCAGATGGTTAGGGAAGGTCTGGGTTTGTCCCCCTAGTTTGGTCCGGGGGAGGGAAGGGGGTTGGAGGCAGGGGCTTTTGCTTCCCTCCCCCTCTCAGGACTGGGCTGATCTTTCTTCCCTAGCTGAGAAATCTTAGCTTGAGCTGAAGGTAGCAGAGTCCAGCATTCTCTCTTGGGCGCCACTGAAAAATCAAAATCTTGCTTTTCAAAAAAAAAGAAGGGAAAAAGAACCTATAGGTTCTCCAGAGTCTTCTGTCTGTCTGGGCATGCGTCCGTCTGCCTAGCTGGCTACCGGTCAGTCTCAGTCTCCCCTACTCTTTCTAGTTCATTAGCTTCGAAGATGCCTCGTCTGCTAGCTCTCTTCAAGGGATTCCAGGCTACCAGCCACTCTTCCTAGCCTTTCCTAGCTGGCCCTCTCCCTCTCCTCTCCCCACCCCCACCTCAGCTGGTAGGTTGCTTTTTTATTCACGTAGAGACTGGGGGTGCCGGCGTGAGTCTCTGACAGAGACGCTGACAAGAGAACAAGCCAATAGCAGACGCTGCAGCTGCGCATTCAGGGCACGGAGGCGTGACTTGAGCTGTTGTGCTAGCAACGACAGCCAATCGGAAGACCCAAAGCTCCGAGTCCGCTCTCTCTCCTCGGGAGCCACCAACAGCCAGTTTTTACGTAGGGGTGAGAAGCTTGTGGGGGAAGGGAAGGGTAAGAGACTGGAGGATAGGGAAAAGACTGAGGAAGAGGGGAGGAAGCAAACAGGATCGAATGAAGGGGAACAGGCATGATAAAGGAGGACAGAGAGAGTCTATGGAAAGGAGAAAGAGAAGGAAAGACGGCATGGAAAGAATAAATCGAGGATATGATGAAGATGAGAAAGAAAAGGGAAAAGGCAGGATAAAGAATGGAGAGAAGGAATAGGAAATGCAGGAAGGTGGGCTGGAAGGTAGAAGGAGGTATATAACTTGTCAACCCCTCTGGAACCTAGGCCAATAGGAAGCAAACGTGTCTTTGACCACTGCCTAAACTTGGCAGGCCACGCAAAATCAGCAACAAAATCTCACAGATCAGTGCTGCGGACACAACCATAGAGGCACCAACTTCTTCATAACGCAATGCTCCAGTTTTCCCGTCCTTCCCTAATTATGGCTTATTCACATTACAGTTAACATGCACTATCCCAGCCTTCTGAATACGAAAAAAGAAAGCCAACTCTGGGTTAAATATTTTCCTTATATAAACTTTTAAAGAACTTGCAATCTGCTTGTAAGCATTCCTCTATTCAGTGTTTACAGCTTTAGAGGAAAAATGTCCTGAAGTAGGGACCAAAAGGGTTCAAATTTACTCCTACTTCTTTTTGGTTGTGCAACTTTCAGGCAATTCATTTACCTCCTCTGGGCTTCCATCTCCTTTCTGTTGCATGAGGACTTAAACTTCTCAAAAAATAAAGTGAAATCTCAGAACTCCAACTGCAGAAAAATACATGTAGTTTCTACAAATTCCTGGGCTCTCAAGAGAAGGCAAATAATCTTATGCAAATAATCTCTCAGACCCTTTCCTGTTCTTAGATTCCTATAACCATATGAATAAGGTAGACGGCAGTGGAAAGAAGACACTGAATCAGAGAGAGGTATAACAAACTAAATTTTAGAACTGTTAGCATATTGTGGACTCTAAGTGGAATGGGACTTGTTTGCTATTCTCTAGAAGTCTTTGAGACACAGTCATTATCTTAATTAAATTATTAGAAATTCTGAATAAGTGTAAGTCATAAAGAAAATAGTCTCAGGTTCTCTGGGATAGAATAAACGCCAAGTGAGACCACACTTGACACATTTGGCCCATAGAACAATCACTTGTGAGTGATTGACAAAACAGCAACAAAAAGCCTGAATCACATCAAACATTTAGGTCAATTATCAATTACCAAACACGAAGAGGACCAAAGGGGGGAAGGTTACTACAGTATAAGAATTCTGATTATAAAATGTAGACTGTGAAAAGCTTCAAGATCAATAATCCAGTGTATCGCAAATAAACTGATCTCATCACAAACAACTCAGTTGCTTGATGTAGAATCTGGACACATACAGATACATGTTCATTTATGGCACGTGAAACAACAAGAAATCTGAACATAAATCGAATACCTAATGATTTCGAAGAATTACTATTAAATGTTTAGATATAATAGTAACTAATACAATATGAGGACTAAGGGTAAACCTTTGTGATTATGGATATGGTTTCCTAAGGGTGGCAAAAACACCAAGGAGAAATTAATTAAATTCAACTGTTTCAAAGGATGCTATCACATGTGTGGAACCCTCCTCCCCTTGAAAAAGGGGAGAAATTCTTACAAAAAGAATCTGACTGTAGACTTGTATCTAGAATAAATAAAGAGTTCTTGCAATTCACAGAAAGAAATATAATACAAGGGTTGGTGAGATGGCTCAGAGGGAAATGCTCTTGATGTGAAAGCCTGACAAGTTTTATCCCAAGATCCCATGAAAAGATAAGAGACAGGAACCAAGTCCACAAAATTGTTCTCTGCTCTCCACATGAATGCTACCGCACATGTATTCACACAATAATAATATTTTTTAAGAGAACTATGAGCCAGCTTGGATGCTCAGCAGATATCCTGATAGACTGTACTTGATCTCTGGAGCCCATGTATTTAAAGAAATGAACAAAATCCCACAAGTGTCCTCTAACCTCCCATATCCCTCCAATAAATTAAAAATGAATAAAATGTAATAAATTATTAAAAAGAAATATAACCTTATTTAAAAATCATTACAAGATCTGAATAGCATTATATGAAGATACTCAACATGGATAGCTATCAGAAATGCAAACCAAATGTAGGAAATGCAAATACAGGATATTCATTACATTTTTTTTTGTAATGAGATACAAAATTTACACTAACTAGAACAGTTTCAAACAACAAGCCAGATAATGAGCTTAGGGATAGAGCTGAGTTGGTAAAGTGCTTGCCTGGAATGCAGGAGACCCTGGGTTTGATCCCAGAAGTACCAAAAATAGGAACCTTCATGTAGCTGAAAAGAATGCAAAATGATACAGCCAGTATGTGAGACAGTCTAAAAGTTACTCAAAAAGTTAAAAAATAGAGGAATAATTTGATTAAAAAAAAAAACTCTACTCTTAGATATGTATGTAAGAGAAAAGAAAACAAGCCCACATACAAACTCATACATAAACATCCATAGCAACTTATTCATAATAGCCAAAACATGAAAAAAATTAAGTAGCCACCCACTGTTAAATGGGGAATATTCATTCAATTGAATATTCAACCACAAAAAGAAATATGGGGAGGGTGGGATTGGGAGGGAATGAGGGAGTGGAATACAGCTGGGATACAGAGTTAATAAACTGTAACTAATATTTAAAAAAAATTAAAAATTAAAAAAATATTATTCCATGGAGGAGTACACAAGGTTTTGTATCATTCCATTTGTTTATTTGAAACATGCACATATTTAATGTAAATGCTATCCCATAAAGTATCTATTTCAGTTATATAAAAACATAATTATTACTTTTTTCAGCACCATGTCTGCTTCTGTCTCATGGTAGCCAGACCCTTTGCTGGGCTGTTTATTTGGGGAGGGGGAAGAGGGTTCTTATGCCCTCTAGGAGGTGCCGAGGGTCTCTGGGGTAAGGTTTTTGTGGCCATGTACAGGGGTACATGTGGCCAGAGCAGGGGTGTTAGAAGATGCTTTGTCTGCATACTCAGTGACTGTAGGGTGGTTAGGGGTCCTTATATGATCAAACAATGAATGAAACCTGATGATTGTCAGGGTAGTCAGTTCTTAGTAGGGTTAATGGTGGGGGAATTAGATTTGTAGGAGCAGTCTGGAAAGGGGGAGAGAGCCAACTCCTGCCATCTTCATGTTTGAGGCATCCGGGGTTAACGCTTCCTCGACCCTTCCTCCATAACTCTGGGCCATTACAGTCCCACAACTTTTTAATGTGAAATGCACTTTTTTGACACATAATCACAAAAACAATTTGAAATCTACTTTCTCTATCTTTTCCTTCCCTTTAAAAAAAAATCTATCTATCTGTCTATCTACGTACCTACCTACCTACCTACCTACCTATCCATCATCTATCTAACCACCTATTTTTTTTCAGAGGCAGGATTTCTCCATTATGTGGCTCTCACTGTCCCAGAGATCCACCTTCCCCTTACTCTTAGTGCTGGGATTAAAGTGCCACATCACCACACCCAGCTTGAAATCTACACTTAAAGATGATATTGAGACAGGTACTGACTCTCATAGCTG
Organism: Psammomys obesus; assembly: GCF_907164565.1. NCBI lineage: Eukaryota > Metazoa > Chordata > Mammalia > Rodentia > Muridae > Psammomys > Psammomys obesus. Next base: position 781,407 of record NW_026596381.1, on the reverse strand, counting down.
ATATATTCCATGCAACTAGAATCTTTCCCTAAAATGTTTAACCTTCTCTAGCTCTACTTCTGCTTGCTGGTTAGTTTTTCTTTTCAATTTGTCACAAAAAGAATCGCCAGGAATTAAAAACCTCAGTTGAAGAATTGCCTGATCAGATTTGCCTGTGAACATGTCTGTGGGACATTTTCTTGATTGCTAATTGATATAGGAGAGCCTAGGATATGGTGGGCAATTCTATCGCCAAGCAGGTGGACCTAGGCTGTTATAAGAAAGCTAACTGATCATGAGCCATTGAGCAAGCCAGCAAGTGGGATGCCTCCATGATTTCTATCTCCTGGTTCCTGCCTTGAGTTTCTGTGTGACTTCTGTCAAAGACCGACTGTGACCTAGAAATGTAAGATGAAATATATTTGTTCATTGTCTAAGTTGTTTTTAGTCATGGTGTTTGTCACAGCAGCAGAAAATTAATACAACTTCCTTGTTTTCTTTGACCCTTCAACCTATGATAATGTAGCTTTACCCTAGCTTCACATAGAAACAAGTTATTGCCAAAGTTTCATCCCTGTCTTTCTCCTATGGCTTCCTCTCTTTCCTGAAATGCCCTTAAGTATACCATCTGCATGACTCATCTTCAATTCTTACCCGGGTTTCTTCATTTAGTCATTAATGTCATGGTTTCTTAAAATCCTTTTTTTTTTTTTATTTCAGTCCTTTTATGTTTTCACTTCTACACTTCCCCAGATTACCACCTATATTACACACTCATATACCTCTTTTCAACAAGTTTGCTGGGAACAAGTTTGCTGGGCAGAAGTGGAAAATAAAACCAACAGAGAGGCACTTGATTGAAAATAAGCAGAGAACTTCTTTCTCTGCTGTTTATACTCAAGGAGCTCTCTTGAAGTCCAGAGATGGGTCTGACTGCTTTCTGATTGTGTACTTCTGTCTCACAGGCACCTCAACGTTAGTAAGTCTAGAAGTAAATTCATTTTCCAAATCTGAAAACACTATTCTTCCTTGTGAACCCCCTGACTCTTGAGAATGGCATTTACACAGCAAAAAAGACAGAAACAAACCTTAAGCCCTGTCTCTCCTTCATGTCTCCAAAAGCTAAACAGCATCCAAAGCCCATTAATTTCCCTTCACCCTTAATTTATTTTTATTTACTTTTGTCTCTTTTGCTTCCTGTTGCCATTACCTTTAATTGGTTCTTCTTCACTTCTTGTCTATTACCGTTCATTACTTAGTCCCTTGTGCTACTGTGCCTCCTCAGCGCTGCCTGTACTCTCTGGCCCAAATTATCTCTCTCAAAATAATTTTGTTCTTATTGATCCTATAATAGATAATGTGGATTATATGCTAAAGACCCATATCATTTTGTATATAGCTGAAAATCTAAAACCAACCAACCAATCAAGCAAACAAAACAAAGAAACAAAAATTACTTAAAAACTTGTCATTTACAAGACTCCATTGTAGCCAGAATGTGGATGTAATAACAGGAGATGGTGAGGCAGAAAGCCATATCATCAATGCTTCTGTTCTTAAAAACCATGATGAGGACACTGGAGCATTTTGTCGGTTTGTTACCATGAATTCTAGTGTGTGGTGATTACCTCTGTACTTTCTGTGAACCGGAGAATGGGCCATTTTACTTTATCTAAAAGATAAAATGAGATACTACTCAATAGTCAGAGCAATGGCAGTTTCTTTCTTTTTTTTAATATAAACTCTAAATTATTCAAAGTGTCAAAAGATTTCACTCCAAGCCTTTCCCTCCACTCCTCCCTCTGCAGTGTTATAAAACCAAGATATTTTTATTTAAATTTATTTTTTATCATTTATTCATTTTATGTCCTGACTGTAGCCCCCTCCCTCGTCTCCTCTTGGTCCCACCCTTCCTTTCTCTTCCCCCCTCTTCCCCTCCCCTATTCCTCAGAAAAGGGAAGCCTTCCTCCCCTACCCTCTGACCCCAGCCTATCAAGTCTCATTAGGACCTGCTGTATCCTCTTCGTCTGTGACCTGGCAAGTCCCCCCGCCCCCCTCACTACCAAGGCAAATTAAGAACACTCTAAGAATCCTTGATGCAGCACCTACCCCCCTGTGGCAGAGATAAGAACTACTCTGATAAGGTTCTGGGAGTCAATCTTGAAAGATCAGCTCAAACCTTGCCTTTCCATCCCATCCACCAATTTTGTATGCCTTTGTTTTTCTATATGAAGACACTTTTGGCTGACAACTAACATGCTTTATTTCTTCCAGCTAAGGCTCAACTTATGCAACTCCTTGGTTCTCATGTCTTTAGTGGTTCCCCACTGTTCTTAACCATAATTTCTATAGCATGACATACAATGTCCTGCCAACATGGTATTCTTTGGTCTTTTTACCCTTAGCTTTTACCAGTGCACTTTCATTTTCTATTCTGTAGCTACACAGAACCTACAGATGTTCTGGGACTCTACCAGGTTTTCTGGCTTCACAGCCTAGGTCAATTGTTGCCATCTTTTCATTCTGTACTTCAAAGCTCAGTTCAGATGACGTCTCCTCCAGTCTAGGCTTCCTCTGACCATGCCTTCTTCCCCCATGTTCATCACAGTGTCTAATATCTATCAACTATTTCATAATAATTTGTCAAATGCAAGAATGTTACCTTCGTAACCCAGAAGCAGAAAGATACATACCATACGGTATATACTCACTTAAAAGTGGATATTAGCCATATAATGTAGTATAAACATTCTAAAATCTATTGTCCTGAAAAAGCTAAACAAGGAGGACACTAGGGAAGAGGCTGAAACCTCACTCAGAATGGCAAACAGGATAGACATTGGAAGAAGACAAGGAACAGGACAGAAGTCTTCCACAGGGCACCTCTGAAAGACACTGCCCATTCAGGGTATCAAAGGAGATATTGAGACTCATGGCCAAACTTTGGGCAGAGTGCAGGAAACATTATGGAAGAAGAGGGAGATAGAAAGACCAGGAGATGACAGAGCATCCAAAAGGAGGCCATCAGAGCCAAAAAAAAAAAAAAAAAAAAAACAAACAAAAACAAAAACAAAACCTGGGCACAGGGGCCCCTGCAGAGACAGATATTCCAACCAAGGAACATGCATGGGGAGGACGTAGGACCCATGCTCAGGGGAAACCCATAAGTTGCTCAGTTTCCAAGTGGGTTTCCTAGTAAAGGGATCAGGGGCTGTCTCTGACATGAACTCAATGGCCAACTCTTTGATCACTTCCCCCTGGAGGGTGCAGCCTTGCTAGGCCACAGAGGAAGATGATACATCCAGCCATGATGAGACCTGATAGGCTAAGGTCAGATAGAAGGGAAGGAGGACCTCCTCTATCAGGGAACTAGGGGAGGGGTATAATAGGGAAGGTGGATAGAACTGGGAGGAGACAAGGGAGGGGGCTGCAGTGGGGATACAAAGTGAATAAATTGTAATAAACAAACAAACAAATAAATAAATAGGAATATTGCTTTCATACTCCAGTACCCAGTCCAACAGTCCTATCTTCCAATCAGAGAGGCAAGGCCTTGTAGGATCATAGAGAAAATCAAACGTTTCATTTATCAGGTTCTCAGATATGGAAAAGGAATCTGGTCAAGATTACGCAGCTAACTATTGGCAGATTAGAAACAAAAATTCTTGTACTTTGAGCATCAAAATCTTGGGGAAGATTCCATACTCTCAGCATGTCATTTGATCTCAGTTCTCTTAGTGTGAACCATAAATATGTAGGTAACTTGTACTCAAAATGTAAAACAAAAAACTCCTCTGGTTTTAAACAACAGTATTTTCCACCCTGATCCACCCTTTCAGCCATCAATATGAACGTTTCTGGGACTCTCTTGGTTTCTGCAATATCTTGGTTACCTACTTTGAACTCCAATACCCACAATGATTAGAAAATTCTTCCCTCCAGAGATAGCCCCTAAATCTTTAGATAACTCTCACTTCGTAGCTATCACTTTGAGACAGATGTTTTCACTACTGCCATGGCTACTGATGAGCAGCTATTCATTCATGAGAGGATGTGGAATATAAATATTCTAAATTCACACTATTTCTTAGGACACTATATTTAGTTCCATAGAAAATGATAACTGCTAACACTTATAAAGTACTTACTGTGTACCAGTTACTTACTATTCTGACCTCTTTCAATGTGCTAACTATTTAAATTCTCAGAATCCTATGAAATATCTAATATTATACATAGTCTAGCCAAGTGAGCGCTGAGACAAAATGATTCAAATAACTTGTCCAAAATTGCATTGCTAGCAATTAGTTAAATACAAATATAAATCTAAACAATATGGTTCCCAAACCTGTTCTTTTTACATGATAAAGTATCTCCTGGGTCATAGGGATAATCTGTTTCAAAGTTCTGACCTGAGCATTGTAGAGAGAAGGTCATTAAAAACAGACCAGAAAATGGAGTTGGTCCCCATTAGGAATTTTCACAAGCATGGTTCAAGAATACTATAACTTGATACCACAGAGCTGCATTCCAGCACCCTTTGACCTGTACTGAACAGTGATCAATCAGAAAAGATTTTATCTATATAACCCTGATTTTCACAGCAGGAACTGCACAACTGGAAATCACTTACCATACAGATCACTCTAGTTTCTCAGAACTGTACACTGGTCAATTCAGACAGTCATTTGCACAACTCAAATTACAAACCAGGAAACTGCACTTCTCCCAATCAGAGATAACATCCCACACAACCCAAAGTCCTCCATCCCCACCCAGCAGCCTGTCACTATAAAGCTGAAAAATTCTTGCAGTGTAATTAATAAGAATTTCTTCTTATTCTGGTCTAAATAGTGAATCCCTTGCCTGCTACTGCAGCGATCAGATGCATACTCAATCCATTACTTGTTTTTCACTGTTCTATTCTCCTAGATCCAAAAGATTTCTAGGCGTAAAACCTTTCTTCTGGAAGATAAAGGCCAATTCCTGGTTGGTTTTTGTTTATCATGTTTCAAACAGATCCAGAAGTTCCACTTCTTCCAGGAAGTACTGTTAAGACAATGTTCACATTTATTTGACCCTTCCCACATTACCCACTCCCTTGTCATTTAACCCCCAACCCAAACTACTCATTAATTCCTGTTGCTTGTCACAATCAGTCTACACATACTGAATCTCACTTGTTTATTTGTGTTACTTATGTTACTTTTATTTATATTACCAGATGATCTTGTACTTTTATGTCTGTCCATTCTGTTTAAGAGAAGCAACTTCTGGTGAACAGAAACACCTGTTTAATTATTCAGCACAGATATCCACACTACTCTAAAATAAGCCCAATTCAATAAGCACATATTCTGACAGTTAACAAGGTTTTCAGAGAGCTTGCATTCTAACAAAGAAGGCAACCAATGATGTACATAATTTCAATGCTATATGTTATGTACTCCAAATCATTAATCAAATAATTAATCAAATTGTTAATGATAGACAGTGAGTGGTGGAATTTACTGTTCAAGAAGGAAAAATGGATCATCTTTTTCCAATGTTCCTAGATAGAAATCTTCTCTATAATATATGCAATGATGGGAGAAGCAAGAGTAGGGAACATATTGGGCACACACGGTACTGGGCTTAAACATATTTTTACTGAATTATCCCCAGAAGTCTCAGAAGATGCAACTGTTATCATTATTTTAAAGAGGAGGATATTACAGCTGAGTGCTTAAATAATTTGGCCACAACCATATATGTAGATATAGAAATAGGAGGATTTGAACTGAAATTTGTTTTCAAAGCCTACCCTTCTTCTCTGTTAACTCTAATACATTTCAGATCAATAGCTCTCTCTCAACTATTTTAAGTTATCTATTAGGAAACCAAACTCCAAACTCCCCCAAACACTTTCCCCAACACTTTCTATAAAGATAAATATAACATTTCTTTTTTTTTTTTTACTGTGTTTTATCTTTACCTATGTTCAGATTTGTCTGCATAAGTACAGGTACCTGTAAAGCCAGAACATATCATATCCCCTGGGGCTCGAATTATATGGGATTTTGAGCAACTTCAGGGTAGGTGCTGGGAACCTAACTCCAGTCCTTTGTAAGAACAACATGTGTTCTTAATCACCAAGCTATCTCTCTAGCCCCCAACATGGCCATTTTCTTTCAAGGCTTGCTGCCTTTCACTCTACATCCTTCAGAACATTTTAAGTATCAAGGTGGAAGTGCCAATAGGGAACAGAGTAGGATTATCACCATTCTTGCTCTAAACACTTATCATCCTGTTTATTCTTCATTAGAAAGAATTCACTAAAATGGTTGATGTTCAAAGGCACATCTACAGTACTTTGCGTAACTCATTGCAAAATGAAGATTTAAGAAATGTAAAGCTTTCACATACAAGTTCAACCTTTGTTTTTTGTAGATGTGTAACTTCAGACCTGTTTCTTAACTTCCTTATTTCTCAAAAACCACCTTTTCAGTTGTAGTTTAAAGCACTGGTTAACCAGGCTCAGTGGCCCACACCTGTGATCCCAGCACCCCGGGAGGCAGAGGCAGGTGGATCAGTGTGGTTTTGAGGCCAGCCTGGTCTACATAAGTGAGTCCAGTACAGCCAAGGCTACACAGAGAAACCCTGCCTCAAAAAAAAAAAAAAAAAAAAAAAAAACAAAACCAGAACCCTAAACCAAAAAAAAAAAAAAAATGAAGCACTGATTGTTTTAAATCCCTCAACAATTTGGCTGAAGGTGGAATAGGGATGGCCTTGATCTCAAGGTGGTTCCCTGAACATAAGATAATGAATTATTAGCTTAAGTTAAATAAATAGATTGTCTGTTATTAGATCGTGGTGGGTAGACTTTTAGAGAGAAACCAAAAATGGGTAATGAATCAGTCTCTTTATGAACACATTTCTCCTGGCTATCTACAACTTTAGCTCTTTTTCCTCCTCAAAACTGTCCTAGAGCGACCACTTTCTCTAACATTGTATGTCACCTCCTAACCCTTTAGTTTGCTCTTCTCTTAAAACCCTTGTCATGACCTGAATTATTACACAAGTCTTTGCTTAGTGATTTATTATTTTCCCTTTTATAAAATGTAAGCTCCATTAAGGCAGAGACTATTCTCTTAACTGCTCTACTTCCAGCACCTAAAACAATGCTTTAGCATGCAACAAATAACAGGTTTAATGACTGAATAACTAAATGAACAAATGACTAAATGGATAAAGGAAAAAGCGCAGGATTCTTGATTCAAAGTAGGATATAAAGGAACTCCATCATAGAAAGCATTCTCATCTGCAGTGTGTGAATACCAGCCTTTGCTTCACAGCCATGTCCATCCCTTTAAGGGCCTGGGAGAGTAAGAACTGCACAAGGAAATAAAAGATCCAGCCTACAGTAAAAATGGCAGTTTTTTGTTCCCTGGTGGCCACTAGGAGGTCTTTCTTAAGGAAATACTTCCTCTACCGCCCTCCTGTGGCCAGCCAGCATGAATAAGCATCTGAATAAATACATATGAACAGCAATTTCCTCCTGTTCCTTTGCTTAGATTTATTTCAATCCTATTTCACATTTATTTTTGGCCAATTTCAGTTCTATTTCAAACAAGCTTGTAGGCCAGGCCATCTGTCTCTACTCAGGGTACAGAGAAGACTTGTTAGAAAAAAATAGTAAAGATCCAAAAGGCCTTGCAGAGGGAGGACAGCAGTTCCCTTTAGGATTATTATCTTTCTGGGGGCAGCCAAAACCACATTTGTATCAGTTCAAGACTGAGATGGACAATGAATGCATCTGTCAATATCAGAACCAAGTGTTTAGTTTTGGAACCTAAGCTTGTAGATAGTTCCATTCTTGGTTCTCATGACTCATTTGGCGAGCTACCACACTTTAATTTTCATGCTTGGTTTTGCAGACTTCACTTCAACTCTAAGTCACTAGATAGACATTCAGGACACTTAACACTCACCATCAAATTAAGCTTAGAATTTTCCTTATAAGAGATACTAAGCAAGAATTACATAAAAAAGGAGAAATATGATCGAAATAAGTTGTATGAAATTCTCAAAGAATTAATATAATGTTTTAAAATAATTGCATAAATAAGTAGTTATCTAGGCATATTATGTAAGTAAGCTGAAATCAGGGTATGAAGAAGACAATTAGTTCACCTGGAGAGATTTTTCAAGAGCAGGATTATGTGTGAGGGAAGCTAAGAAATTGGGTATGAAATTTTATTTAGCTCAAAGAAGACGAAGACAATTTTGCAATGACATCCTGAGTGGAACTGTCAAAAGAAGGCTGGATACCACCAAAACTCGGTAAAAAGATGTTTACATGAGCCCCCAGCTAAAACTGCTGAAGCTCTCTGTAGACTGACAAGAAGAGATCACAAAGATTTAGTACGTTAAAATAGCATGATACAAAATAGCATGTTTGATGTGTGATCTTTTGGTAAAAAAAGAGGGGAAATACGCTTACTCTGCTTACATCTACGTTTAAATATTTTAGAAAGATACATAAAAAGCTGGTGAATTTATTCATTTTTATAGTTTGATTTTGTTTGACCATGTAAATATATCATTTAGTCAAAAAATAAATATAAAACTTATTAAATTTACTGAGTAGCCTACTCAGCTCCTTAAGTGCCCCCTCTCAGTTTCTCTATCTCAATAATTCACTTAGCCAAGCTAGGGAAAACCCTAGACTTAGAAGCAGTATATATTCATTGTTAAGAATACAAACATTAGGTCTATCTAGGGAGATGGCTCAGTTGGTAAAATACTTGTCATCAAGGAATAAGGACCCAGCACTTATATAAAATGCTGGATGTAGCAGTGTGGATGTGCTAATCTACTACTGGGGAGGCAGAGGGAGAAGAACCCAGGCGGCTTGTTTGCCAACTAGTATTCATGAATGTGGCATCTCCAGATTCAGTGAGAGACTCTATCTCACAAAAGTTAGATGAGTAGCATTAGAGGAGAAAACATCGACCTCTAGAGCAAATCTTTTGAAATTTGACTTTATTTCTTCTATTTACTGCTAACTATCCAACCTTTAAGCAAGCAAATTAGTGTCCTTGGCTCTTATTTTGATCATCTTTTAAATAGAGAGAATAGTATAATAGCTGAGCTTCATTCTAAGAAAGCAACATAGCTACAGTCACTTTTGGGTCTCATCTGCAAAGCAGGGAGATTATTATAGTTGTCACAGTTTAGTGATGGCACACATGTGATGTGAAATACTTAAAAGAAATGTCTGACATATAAAAGTGTAGTAAATAATATTATTTAAGGATTTGAATGCAATCTCTGCCCTTAACTTCAAGCAAATAATATATTCTCTGAACTTCAGTTTCCTCATCTATAAATAGAAGACCCAAATAATACCTGCCAAAGAGATAAGGACACAATGGATTTAAACATGCTCTATGGAATAAAAGATTTTCAGTTAGGATGTGAAGGGTTGCCATGGGAGAAGAGCAGGGCTTTGTGCTAAATGAAGATTCCGGTTGCTCAAGGTTCTTCACTCCAACCTCCAGCATTAGGAATGAGGTTGCCATTAAGAGACACATGATAGGCAATGAGTCAACTATATAAGCTCAGAGAGTGACTATCAGTTGTCTTCCAAAGGCAGAGTAAACAAGAGGATTTATACAACAGTGACGGCCATTCCACCAACAGATGATATAAAGTGTTTTCTTGAAACTATTCCTATTTCTCAGAGTTGCTTAGGCTCAATGCTACCCCAGCTTCCTTTACCTGCTTACAAAAAAAAAAAGAATAGAAATTGCACATGTATAAAAGTTTCACATACACCTGATTCAAAAGAGAAAAAAAAGTCACTTATTAGGACCATCTATCTCCTAGCAACCAGTTTTTACAATTTCACATATAAGGCCCTTGCATATACATTTCTGCTTTGCACTTCACGGTAGCCTGAGGAGTCATTCTCATAATACGTAGGAATATAATAAGAATATTATAAGTAGTAATATAATTTATTCCTTCCCACTGCTTTATGAAATTGGAAAGAACAACAAATTAGAGCCAGAAGAGACAGTTCTAGGAAACATGCTTTGGAATCCATATAATTCTATACATTTTGGGATTTGAAAAGACTACAATATCAAGGTCAAACACAGAACCAAAGTTTCTACCCTCCAGGCCAAAAAAAAAAAAAATGGTGCTTCTCATGGTTTCAATATAAAATGTTCCCAACAAGCTCACCATGTTGAATGCTTGGTCTCCAGCTGGTAGCACAATTTTGGGAGTTGCTAGAATCTCTATGAGGTGGGAGCGAGCTAAAGGCATGCTTTAGAAGGTCATTCAAACCTACACATTTTGTTCTGCTTTTTTGTCAGCTATAGATAAGCATCCTTCTCTCACTCATATTCCTGATACCATTGTATTCTGCATCAAGATCCCAGAATCAATGGAGCTAGAGGACCATACACTCTAAAACCCTGAGACAAAAGAAATCTTTCCTCCCTTAAATTATTTCTGTCGAGGATTTTGTCACAATGACACAAAAGTAGCCAACGTGGTGATTTATATAGCAGAAAAAGGAATAGCAAATAAAGATCTAAAGAAAACTATCCCCCAAGAATAACTAGCTCCACCTTATATTCAAATGGAATATTGTGGTCCTGCAAGATGCTTCAGTATGTAAAATTACTTGATACCAACACCAACAAACTGACTTGGATCCCCTGGATGCAACTTTGATAGAAGAAAACTGACTTCTGCAAGTTATCTTCTGACCACCACACAGATATCATGGTATGAGCACACATATATGTACATACACATACAAATAAATAGATTGATGATAAATACATAAAATATTTTTAAAAGAATTTTGCATCTTCCTAGAAACTATGACCTTTTATTGGGTACCAGTGTGTGGCAATCTTATGAGAGAAGTGCAGCAATAAATAGGAACCTAAAAATGTAACTACCCACACACAAACTTTTTATATTTTGCCCTGTTCTATTTTTTACTCCTTAGTTCTTAAAACTCACATAATTTTTAATTTGTTTTATTTTTACTTTATAACGTTTTTGTCTGTTTTATTCACTGTATAGTACCTAACATAGTGCCTGCTACATAGCAGATGCTCAATAAATATTACTGATTATATAAATAGATGAATTTTTCCATTTTGGGGAGTTGTGGTGAAGGAACAGAGAAAAACCTCATTTTTCATATGGATAAACTGAATCTTGGAGGTCTTAAAAAATTTTCCTGGGAAGAATTTCTGAAGCTTCCTCTCTTAGCCTATTGCCCTCACCTTACTGCCTGTCTGGTTCAGTAACATTTCAGCTATGAAAAAAAAAAAATCCTGCAAATCCCTCTGCCCTTCATTGGGCCAATTCCAGGCTTGGCGACTACAGGTATCCTAAGATTTGTCCCTTTCATCATCTCACTCATCCTTCTTATATAAACATATACAACATGTCTGCTTACACAGAAGTCAAAAGTTGCTCCGCCATGGCTAATTGCCTCTATATGTGTACATGCACATACAAATACACATGTGCACACACAGAAAATTGCCTTTACATACATACATATATGCACACATACACACACAGAGCCAGAGAAAGACAGAGAGATGCATCTCACAAACTCTCAAATGGTCATTATGAAAGTCCTGTACCACAGGCCTGACTCTGGAAGGGTTTTGAAACAAATTAACTGTAGCTACTCACAATAGAAAACAGTGATAGCGAAAAGTCAGGAAAGAAATTTATTCTGCTCCATATTAAAAAAGCAGAGACCAAACATCTCAGCTCCAACTTTAGAGGTTCTAACATGAGCTTTTACAACTTAGAACAGTGGTCCCAGGATAATTGGTCAAACAGTATTCCAAACATTTTGCTGAAAGTGTTTTTTTCTAAATTTTCACAGATTTGGACTTCAAGGTCCATGATTATATGAACCAATTTCTTAAACTAAATCTCTCTTTCTCACCATCCCTTGTGCCTCTCATCTCCAGAGAAGCCTAGCTAATAAGAAAACTGAAACATTAAAAGATTTAAATGATTGCTCCAAATTACACAGCTGGTCAGTGGGAGAACCAGAAATTCTAACTCCAATAATATTTTTTCTTGTCCTACAGCTCTTAGTTAATCCAGTAGAAAGCTCCTTTGATTCCATCTTTGAAAATAATATTAACACATCTTTTATTCAGCTCCACTACTTCTGCATCAGTCTTTCAAATGAGCTTTGCTTCTCCACTTTTACCTCTTCAGTTCATTCTGTGTACAGCCTATAGAAGTCTTCTCCAATCATAAAATAGCTCCAAGTAACATTTAAATACACTATATTGCATTAAACAAACATTGTGTTTTTTTACGTGCCCAGTACCATTAAGCACACTCCGGAATACATTAATTCACTTAATTTGTGCAGTAACCCTATGGACAATACCAAAGCAAAGAAATATTAGGTTATATGAGAAAGGTCACTTAGCTACGAAGTGATTGAGTTAGAATTTCAATCCAGGCACTCCAGTTCTGTAGCCCTCACTATTGGCCATTTACTCCACACTGCCTTCAAGTACAGCCAATCTACACCTTCTGCCAGCTTACACAGTCCTATGTGAGATGATACATGCCTGGTTGTTTTCTTTTCTTTCTACTCACCTCCCTCTTGCCCTGGATTCTCCTCACAATGGTCTTTCCAAAGCATGTCACATTGTATCAACCAGAAGACCTTTGCATACGCTATTCTCACTGTTTTCTCTCAGCACACAAACCTCTACATCTCTCTTGTTTTTTCTTACAATCCAAATGTGTCAAGATGTTTTGTTTTTTTTTTTTTCTCAAATCCCTACACAGCTGAATCAGCTTAAATGTCACTTTTTGGTGTAACAGGCAAGTACTTTTTAATAGGTTATCACCATCAAGCCAATAGGACCTTTCAGAGACAGCTTCATGCATTTGTGTTCTATTAGTTAATAGCTTAGTCACTCACAGAACTAGTCATGTTCTATAACACCCACATTGTATTACTCACTTTCATCAGTGTGACAAAAACCCGAGCCTTCTTGGGCTCTCTTCAAACAGAGAATCCAGGAAGTGTTTGTATGAAGGAAGAAGGATTATTTCTTATAAATTAATTACAACTTGCTCTCTTCACATTCAAAGGTGAGAAATGTTAAGCCTATTCTTCTAAGATTTGAATTCAGAACAGCAGAAAATATTCCACCCTGTCCACCAAAATGTGTGTCCCCTGTGACCTATCAGGAATAATAAGTGTTCCTCATACAGATAAGGAGTAGCACTGTTCACACAGTCCTTACTTGGCTATAGTCAAGTTACTCAGGAGATTCATATTGCAGTATGAGAAGACAACTGAAGCTTTGTGATGGTTTCATAGATTACTGTGTCTGTTTTATGGGGTGCCTGAATTTTTGGTCAAACATCAGTTTGGGCTTGTCTGTGAAATTATTTCTGGATGTAATTAACATTTGAATCAGCAGATTAAGCACACTGCTCACCCCCTCACATAATCGTATGTAGGCCTCATATAATCAGTTGAAGACAATAACCCAGTTGACTATGGACTAAAACTTCTGAAACTATGAACAAAAATAAATCCTTCCTCCCAAATAGCTGAGAAGCACACCAGAGTATTCTGAAGCTACTTCAATGCCATATTATTTCATAGATTCTTTGTTTTATGCTGTATCTTCTGATTAAAATGCCTTGTACATCACCAATGATTCCTAGCAATCTACCAACTCTGCTATCTAAGCTGCTTAAAGATATCATTTTAATACATCCTTTAATGAAAGTTCAGTCCTCTGAAACCTTGCACTCCTATACTTCTACAATTATCTGCTTGATACTTCTTACAGAATTTAGCCCAAGATGAGTTTGTTTCTTCTCTATTCAATCAAATTCCCTTAAAGGGCTAAAGAGATGGCTCAGTGGTTAAGAGCACTTGCTGCTCATGCACAGGATCTGGGTTCAATGTAGAGCCCCCCACAGGGCAGCTCATAACCATCTGTAACTCCATTGCCAGGTGATCTGGTACCCTCTTCTGGCTTCTTCGGGCACACAATGGTGCACCTACATACATGCACTTGTATCCATAAAAAATAATTGCGTTGAATTATCCATAGGTCCCTTACACGCTGCTCTCACTATCCCACTGCATATCCAGACTTCCCATATCCTCCTTCAGGGTCTATCCTCACCAGTGTAGTCTTCACCGCTGTTGGGAGCTGTGCCGCTGGCACCTGCTTTGATATTTAAATCTCAGCGGAGAGACTGCTTTTACCGGACTTTCTCTAAAGGCAGGGTAGAATTTGCAAGTCCATCATCTCCTTTTGTTTGTGACAGCAGGTAGGATAGCTTGTGAGGATCACACCTCTTCCTCAGGCTCCTAGTGGAATTTAAACCATTGTTCTGAGATGTTTCTAATCTGGCTTAGAAACTCTACAATAAAAAGACAGGCCAACAGTTACTGCAGAAGAAGGCTGAAGATGATGCTCCAAGCATCCTGTCTCAACTCTTGTGTAAACAGGACACAAATAAAGCAATTAGATACAATGTTGTGCAATGGGAGGAGCCAGAGAACAGGATAGGGTGGGAGGAGAAGGAGGAGAAGGGGCGAGAGCAGAGCACAAGGAGAGCAGAGCTGGAGGAGAAAGCTTGGAGGACATGGAGCATGAACCAGACCTAAGATTTCACGAAAAGCAAGTATAATGTGGGAAATCTAAATGTTAGGAAACAGAGGGCTGGAGGCAGAGGAGAAGGCAGAGACTTGAGACTTGCTGCTTGCACTGCTTGCTGCAGCAGCCTGCCTTTTGCTGTGCCTGTCGAGTCTGGACCTTTAAAAAAGTTTCCTGTGTGCTGTGTGTTTATTTTATTAATATTAATCCTCACTCCCGACTCAAGAACCGTTCGACTCTGCTGGCTGGCTCCGGCACAGCGCTCATCAAGGAAACCTCTCTTTGCAACAGAAGCCACTACAGAAAACCACAAGAGTTATGGAGCCCAGTCCCAATGGATATATCTACAAACCACTCCCACACATAAAGCTCAGAGAACATTGTGGAGAAGGGGGCAGAAAGATTGTAAATATCAAAATACCGGAGAGTTTGCTGCCGTAAGATTATATGAGGAATGTCAAAAGCTACACCCATACAGCCTCACCAACATGATTGCTGAAATGTGAGCTAAACATGGACAATACCAATGGACATGCCAAAGTGGAAGGGGCACTCAACCCTACAAAAAGAACTATAGGCAACTGAGGAAAGCTGGGAGTGTGAGTACTGGTCTTCTCCAAGGAAGAGGACATCAATTGGTTATCCAAGGCAAAATAGCCAGCCTGAAAACACACATACAGGTAACATTATAGAGACTCAGAAGGTTATATTTAGGAATGTGCAGTGTGTACATGTGTACACATATATGAATGTAACAATAATTAATGAAAAAAGAGGCCATGAATTTGAAGGAGAGCTGGGAGGGGTATTGAGAGGGTTTAGTGAAAAGAGGGAGGGGGAATATAGTAATTATATTATAATTTCAAAGATAAAAATTTGAGTATAGGACTAGTTCTGAATGAATGAATAATAAATTTTTTAGAGCACATTAAAGACATAAATCAAATCTTGTTTTAATTGGCCCATACTTCAGTCTAAAATAGTGCCTTAGAAATCATAACTGCTAGATAAACATTCATTTTCCTTAAAATGGACCTACTAAAATACATTAAAATCTATAAAAATCTATTTAAATCCATCACATAACAAATCATAGCTTTAGTATTTTATAAACAATAAAATAGGTACCAAAACTTTTGGAGTAAAGGGAATTATCTGTGTCTGTACTTTCTCTTACAAGGTCACAATAAAACAAGGGCATGTCACCTGGCAGCACTAACTGGACTCAGTGAATTAAAAAATGAAGTAGGAAGGGGGACATGGGAATAAAGGTTCTGGAAAAAAAATTCCAATGGAGAGAATGGGTATATTATGCACAAAACATATTGTTTATAAATACAGTACATCAAAGAATAAATAATATATTTTTAAAGGAAAAAAATGCTGTTGCCTGCTTTTTGATCACTTCCCCCTAATAGGGCTGCCTCAGTGTATTAGGATGAGCTCAGTCCTCTTGTGACTTGATGTGCTGCTGGTAGGTTGGTGTGGGGGTGGCTCCCTTTTTCTGAGAAGGGGAAGAGGAATGGGGGAAGAGGTTAAAAGGGGAGGAGGGACTGGCAGGAGAGAAAGGAGAGGGCTACAATCAGGATGTAAGTTGAATACATCAATTAAAAACAAATTTTAAAAATGCACTGCAACATTGTTGTTATTAGTGTTAACAACTGATGCATAACTGGCCATCGATATGAGGCACAAAAGAATCGATTGCAACCATACAAAATAAGGCTCTCTCCATATGTAGTAATAAATACAAATCCTCCAAACCATATACTTAATTGAAAAGAGGGAAATTCCAAAATTGCTATATGTGCAAAGTGAAGTGTGTATATGTATGTGTTTACATACATATGTACCTGTAGTGAAAAGAATGTGTCTTTATGAATACCCAAAAGATTGATAAAAGTAGATGCCTATGGATAAAGTGATAGAATAACAGGTTTAAACAAAGAAAGGAGACATACTATTCATCACAATATGAGATAATGTCTCATTCTGCACTCCAAGCTGGCTTAGGAACTCCCTATGTACAAAGGTTTGTCATAAACATAGAGTAATTCTCCTGTCTCAGTCCCCTGAGCACTGGGATTATAGGCATGTACCACCACAAACAACTCCTTTTATTTTTAATCTCTACCCTGCACAAGTAAAAACCTATTCAAAATGAAGGTCATTTTTGTCATGCATCTATTACATAAAAAGAAAACATATTAAGTTGTTATTAAGTACTGGCATGCTAATTTTGTTCTTTCCCCCTTTTCACTTAAGTATTATCATTGAAGATTTTTGTTTATTACTACGTATAGTGAACCCCATTTTATATGGCTCAAAAGGACTCTAAGGAATATAATATATAGTCAGTGATTCTTTGCATACAAAGCTGATTTTCCAAGCCAAGTGAGATGGATTTTTACTCTCAAGGAAATGTAAAACATTTACGTAGTTTTTCCTCTGTACCAGGCATTGTTTGAAGTGCTTTATATGTATATTTAGTTTTCTTTACAACCACACTGTAAAATATGAATTTATTTCAATTATATTCCCAAACGTGAAGTTAAAGACACCAGAGAGTGGATTGAGATGCCAAAGTCTATGTAAACAATAAAGGGCCAGCCAGAGGAAACAGTTGATTATAGGGAACCTGGGTCTTATATCTGTGCCCTAAACCATTACACTATGTCACTGGCACCAAGGTTGAGGCTAGAAGACTGTGTATCCTATATTGTTAAAACCCAGTTTATAATTAATCAATAAATTAATGGATAGATATATAAATAGATGGATGGGTAGAAAAATGGTTATGTGTACAAGTTTTTGAGCAGTGTTTGAAGAAGACAGATAATAAAATAAGGGGTACAATGGTCATGGGTGGGTGGCTAGCATATAAAGTAAAAATGTTTGCCATTAGATGCATAGGCATTTGATATCTGATACTATCATTTCTTTAACATTTAGAAAGATACATAAGTTATCTACCCTTGTTTCCAAACTGGACTGGATTATAAACTCTCAGAAGACAGGGATATATTTCAGTTTCTTTCTCTGCTGTATCTCTATTGTCCACAAGGATGCTTAACCCACTGTGTATATCCAGTCAGTAATGTTTGTATTAGCTTACAAACTAACAAGTCAACAAATTTAAACAGACAGAATCACTTTGTGAGGGCTAATGGGAAGACTCATTGAAGTAGCTTTCAGTGCAAATAGTAACACATTTATCTCACTGAGGATGCACTGTCATTTGGGACATTCTATATATTCATTTTTTTCAGTTATTGAATAGCTTTATGATCCTATGGAAATCACCCTTCCTCTCCAAACCTGATTTCAGCATCTATAAATGAGTAATATTTAAGCATGTTGTGGTACAGCTATGGAGAATGCAAGATAGACATTTTTTTTTCAAAATTTTGATCTATGACTCAACACATAAAGTAAATGACGTGATAGGATAAGTTGAAGGAGAGAGAGTCCCACTTTTGTCCCTTCTCCATCTTTCTAAGGCACATCCATAGGAACTATGTAACTTTACGGCAAGAATATGCACTTTTTTTCAGTGAAGAGCCAACTAAGTACTTTAGGCATCATGGGCCATATGAGCCCTGTCATAACAACTCAATTTTATTTAAATAGCCATTAAAAAAATCTTATAGCTTATTTTTGAACTTCATGGCTACAGTTCAACATATGTAATAAGCTCTGAAACTTGAGTTTCATATCATTTCACTTACTTATTCCACCAAATATACCTGTTTTGATTTTCCCTAATTATTTTTTTAAAATACAAAACCCATTCTTAACTTGTGGGCTAAACTGGACTGGCACACTACAGAGTGCTAATCTAATATTTGGGCAATGGTACACCTAAGTTGACCATTATACCCAAGGTAGTCTGGAAGCAACAAGAGCACTACAGAAAGTAAAGCCTACAGTGTTGCCCTGGAAGTTCTGAAATTAGATGACAAAATTGATTGGTATAGAAACAAAAGGGTCAGAAATAAAAGGGCCAAAAGAAAAAGTAAAATCCTCTACTCTGTAATAGGATATAGGCTTCCCCAGGATCACGTCCAATTTGAAAAATAAGGACACACTGAAGGGAAGAATATTTCTCACTCCTTAATGAGAGAAAGCCAGCCTCCATCCAAAGATATCAGGCTCTAGTCAAACCTTAGAAAGGACAAATGGTACTAATTCTGTTCCTGGATTATGAGGGGTATAATGAAGCCCCTCTCTCTTTCAGGACTGAAGAGGTTCTGAGACTATACAAGGTCCCCTAGTATTCATCTTTGTGGATAAGCCTCATATAGATATGACAAGGAACAAGATTATTTTTCTTTTAGCTACAGCACTAATATTTCAGCCCAATTCACCTCCTCTGGAGTCCAACCTTCAAATCTCCAGCCTTCCTTGTGAGTACTGATGACAAGTCTCAAGCATCTCAGTTTATACCCTTTATAAACTGCATGATAGACACATATCTCCACATTCATTCCTTTCTGGTCCTATCTAGCTGTACTATCCTCCTTATAGATAGAGATATACCTAAATCTCAGGTCCACTGAAATCTCTTTGAGACTCTAGAGGCTCTTATGGCACTCTTATGGCAACAAGTTACTATTAGGTTGGAGAGAAAAAGAAGACAGCACAAAAAGGGAGAGGCAGCATCAGATTGTCCTTCAGACAAAAGTTTTATCATTTCCAGCAGCATGACAAAGCAATATTCTTTTCAGGTCACTTATGGAGGTGGTCAGAAAAGCAAGGTGTTACATCACAAGGAAGTATGAAAAAGTTCCTTTACATTACCAAATAAGGTTCAATAACCCTAAGTGCCCTGTCATTTCACTAGGGACACGTACCTGCAAAATTCTAATACATACTTGAGTAAACAGTCAGAAGAAGACTTCTGGAAAACAAAAGGTCTGTTTAATACATGACCTGTGGTCATGACATATGAGATATACGGGCTTTGTTAATATGTGACAGTGCTCAGTCTGCCTCTGTCTCCACGTAGCAGAGAGGCTGGGTATGGTCTTGTCCTACTTACAGCCTTTTCTATTTATGGCCTGGTTACCTGGAAGGCCTGTTTCCAGAAATGATAAGTTTCTTGCTTATGTGACATGACAGTTTCTGTTTCATTATGGCCCAAAGCTATGTGGAGCCTCAAAGTCTTCCCTATAGTATCTACTACAGATACGTACATAACTCAAAAAAAAAAATCCATTTAAAGGTATGGCATACCACCATTATTAGGTGCTTACTAAAGATCCTAGCCCAGGGAATGGTGCCACTCACAGTGGGCAAGTCTTCCTCCCTCAATTTACTTAATCAAAATAATCTACAACAGGAATGACCAGAGAGGCACCACTTCCACATGATTCTAGGTTTCATGATAATATTTACAATTAACCATCAAAAACTATTAAATTATTTTCTCAAAGGCTCCATGCAATTTTCTTTAAAGCTTAGGGCACAAAAAAGGTTTATATTCTTTCATTGATAAATTCTTACTTACTAGGCTACTGAGACCCTGTAACTCCATGCCACACCCATGTATTGGCAGTTAGATTCTATAGAATGTTCCAGGACTTAGAGGCCACAGTTCCTAATCTTTACATTTTCATGGGACAGATACCTTCCAGCACTCTGTGATCCTGTTAGACTAAAACAATGTTTTCTTTTCAATTCTTAACCACCCATACTCTTATTTTCTATATGCATTCCTATTTCAGTAGAAATGAAACTCAAGAACTGCCTTACCTCAGAACTTTTAGGATAGCTGTCACCATTTTGGACAGACCCTAACCAAAGACTTGTCCTCCTTTAAATTTCCCCTTAGGAGTAGCCTCCCTCAGTATGTAGATGACTTATTAATCAACCATGAAGTCTAACCTACTTCCAATCAAAATGTAATCCTAACTTTTCCAAAATCAGCCTTGTGTGGATTGTTTTCTCTTTCAAAGCTCTCAAGTTTTCAACCAAAAAGGAATAGTGTATTAAACTATAAAAGAATAAATAACATTATTTCTTTTTAATTTTTATTATTAGTTACATTTTATTAACTCTGTATCCCACTCCCTCTTTCCCTTCCAATCCCACCCTCCATCCCTCATCTCCTCTCTGCCCCTTTCCAAGTCCACTAATTGGGAAGGACCTCCTCCCCATTCATCTGACCCTGTTTTATCAGGTATCTTCAGGACTGGCTGCAAAGTCCTCCTCTGTGGCCTACATTATTTTTAAAAAGTCCAGTTCCTGGAACTTTATTAACCCCAGGTCCAAGCAACCATTCCAGATACCATAATGATAATATTTTATCTCTGGGGAACCCTGTCACCAAACAACAACTAAGGACCTTCTTGATCATGACAGTTTTTTAGAACTGTGTTCCCCAGTTTGACCATAAAGTTAAACCTTTTTATGAGGCCTAAAATAAATCAGAGGAAGAGACAAAAGACTGAGTCCCTGAAATGCCATGGACCCTGGATATCTTTTTTTGTTTGTTTGTTTTTGGTTTCTAATTTACACTTTTTAAAATATTTTTTCACAATTTATTCATTATATATCCCGACTAAAGCCCCCTCCCTCAACTCCCCCCAATCTGACCCTCCCTCCCTCTTTCCCCTTGTCCCCTATCCCTAGTTCACTGAAAGGGAGAGTTCTCCACCATTGCCATCTGCCCATAGCTTGTTAAGTCTCATAAGGACTGTCTAGATCCTCTTCCTCCTCATGGCCTGGCAAGGCCCCATCATCAGGGGCAAGTGGTCAAAGAGCAGTCAACTGAGTTCATGACAGAGGCAACCCCTACTCCCCTCACTCTGAGATCCACATAAAGACTAAGCTGCCATTTGGCCACATCTGAGCACGGGGTCTAGGTCCTCTCCATGCATGGTCCTCCATTGGTGCATCAGTCTCTGCAGGACTTCCTGGGCTCAGAGCCTTTAGCTTTGTTGGGCCCCTTGTGGGGCTTGTGTCCCCTCCATGTCCCTCCATCCCCACTCCTCTCTTCTTCCATAAGACTCAATGCTCTCTGTCCAATGTTTGACTGTGAGTCTCAGAATCTGCTTCAATCCTCTGTTGAGTGGATCCTTTCAGAGGAACCTGTATAGTAGGTTCCCATCCTGTTTCCTCTCTTCAACCGCTGCTGCTGTCTATCCTATTTGCCATTCTGAATGAGATTTAAGACTCTTCCCTAGGGACACTGGATATCTTAAAGCATGTACTTATGGCCTGGGCAGTACTAGTTCTCCCTGATCTTACTAAATCTCTCTAACTCTTACTGGAGCTCTCTTTTCTCTGTATGTATACAGTGAAAGAAAGTAACAATGGGGATATTAATACACAAACTTTGTGGCCCTCTCAGTGCCCAGTTTCTTGTCTCTCCATGATATCCCTCACATACAGCCATGCAAACGACTAAAATGCCCACTTTTTTCTGTGAGTATCATTAGACAGAGGAAGTTTCTACTAAAACAAAGAAGGTCTCAAAGGTAACCACTGTCCTTATAAAACATTATTCCTCACTTTGAGTTCCTCAGCTCCTATAAGTCTAATAATGGTCTGCCTTTATTTCCAGTGTCCCTCAGAAGTGATTGAAGCTTTCAAAATTAAGCATTATGTAGCCTGGTACCATCAATCTTCTGGAATTGCAGAAAGGGCGAAGTTAACCCTTAAGAGGTCTCTTTAAGCTGTGTTCAACACTCAACAGTCTAGCCCACTCTTCTCCCAAGTGCATTTTTGTGATTCCACATGACTCCCAATTCTATAATTCACCTCAGCTCCTTTAAAGTCCTTTATGGTCCACCCTTCCTCCAGACAGACTTTCTACTGGATTCAGATACTCATCATCTATCTCAATATATTATCACTGAGGCAAACAATCAAGGTTGTCACTGAATAAGTACAGTGCAAGACTGAATCCACCTCTCAGAAATAACCTCATCTCATTAACCCTGGAGATTGGATCTATCTTAAAAACCCTCCCACAAAATAAAAAGCCACTCAAAGCTATCTGGATTTGTCTTTCTAATGTCTTCAACTACAGTCAAGTCCTTCTAATGTCTTCAACTACAGTCAAGCTGCAAGGCCTATTATTGTAAAATTATCTGAACATAATTAAAACTATTCCACAAAAAAAAAGCAAACAAACAAACAACAACAAAAAAAAAACCCTCAAACAACCTATCCTTGGGAGGATCTTGGAGATCTGTCTACTTTTCTGAAGAAACCTAAATAAAACCCTTCTTTTTATTCCTTTGCCATCTTACAAGATCCTACTCAGGTTGGAGAGTACATGTTAGGTCTGTTTATACAGGGAGACCTATTGAACTACCGCTGGGCACAGGCCATGACTTCCCTTGACTTATATTGTATTGGGGCAAATTCATTGTCATTTTACTCATATACCTCCGTCTTAAAGCCGACCCTTAACCCCCAAAGAATCATTTCTTTGCTTTCCTGAATCTAAAGCACTCAAAATTTCACCTGGATGTGATTCCTTTGTTCAAATAGCCATGACTTTCCTGCTGTGTTTTCTCTTGACAGTCCTCTATTACATTTACACATCTCCTGGCTAAAAATGTCCTAGAGAGTCTCACAGGAAAGGACTTGAACTCTCAGCTCATATATGGCCATTTCTTGTTTTTTTAGTTATCCCTGTGATTGGTATTTTTCTGATCACAGGCAATTAAGCTCTCAGGAATGTCAAATGTTAACACCCATACCAACACCTATTTCCCATCAAGGACTTATTGACTCTCCAAGTGATGTCACAGTCCTGCCTTCAAACTCTTACAGCTATTAACTCTTTCCCCTCCAGAATTCTGCTCAAAGTATTACTGCCTCAAAATAGTAAGCTTCCCTCTGGAACTCTTTTCACATAGATCCCACACAAATGGCCCAAGAGGCAGGACTAAATATTTTCTTCCAACTGCTACAAAGGACCTCATTCAGCAATTTTCATTCATATTCATCACCAAACCCCTTATAATATGCCTGCATGTTCTGTTTGCACTATGTATTATGTATTAAAGCCTTTATAACAATTCTTATCTGGTAAGTAATTTTATCCTGACCCTGCACCTTAAGCTCATAAATTCCATCATGACATTTGGGTCTGATCTAGGTTAGGATACTTAGAAAAGGAAAAGGTTCAAGTACTGTTTTCACCTCTCACTTTTCCAGGCTGTACACCATTTGAAAATTCTTAGTAGTTCAGCATACCTACTGTTAGAACCTTAACTGTCACAGTGCTTCCCAATCTCCTCTACATTCAATATCTAAATCACCTACTCCCTTATGTATAGCTACAATGCAAAATTGTCCAAACATCAGACTCAACACTCAGACTCAGGCTCAGGCTCTGCTGGTCATCTCCCTTCTGTAGCCCTTCCCCAAAGGCTGCTCACTACTCCATTTTGCATTGCTTTTCTCAGTGAAGATCTCACCTACCATTTGTATTCATTTGATTACTCTTGCCACTGGAAGCAAAGAAGAACAAGATATATCTTGATAGTTTCTCTACTATCATCAGTACTATCAGGCTTTGGCTCACAATCTAGTTCTATACAGTCTATAATTCTGTACTTATGAGTAGCAGGCGTATAGGTAGCGTAATTGTGACAGTAACTGCAAGGTATCACCTAACATCCAATTCTTCTTTTCCTTCTTTATCAGGAACCCCACCCATAATCTTGGGGTATAAATTCTGTCAACAAATATAAATTATAACATCACTTAGTTTCCATTGAAAATCAGAGCAGTCATGACTCAGGTCTTCAATGAGGTACAAGTGGATGTATTAAATGGGACTTCTGAGAAGGCAGCTATTATAGGATACCTGAGTCTTTTTCCTCCTCTTCTGATCTTCTAAAGTGTTATTAATACATTTTCTGGAGCTTCAGCACTTTCTGGACCAGAAAGAGTTACATACAATGAATAATAGAACAGAGTAGTCTTTAAAGACTCTCTGAAGATGCTATAATGGTCCACATATGCTTATGTCCTGATTTCCTGTGTGGAAAAATAAAACTTTCTGTGTTTTAAGCCAATGAAGATGAACCTTTGTAACCTATAGTAGGATTGAGTACCATTAAACTTAAAAGTTGGCCATTTCATTTTGTCTATGCAAAGGCTGCTACAAACTCAAATGCTACTACTTACAATGTCACAGGGAATTTGACAAGGAATTAATCTGTAAGATTTCTGTATTTTTCTCCAAAGCAGAAGCAGAATGAATTTTGGGCAATGGAAACTAAAGAACTCTTGGAATAGGCAATGCAAGCACATAGTTGTATCTACAAAGAATTTTTAAAGATTAAAAGTCAAAGCATATGCTGTTATCACTATGTATCAGCAATGTAAGCAACTACATTATAAAACACTCGTTTTATCCTTACTCCTACAATTAACCTAACCTCCTGATAAAATATAAGTCAGATCATGACCATCATCAGCTCAAACGCTTTCAGTGTCTCTTCATCTCTGTCGCATAAATTTCCCCATATCATATATTTATCTGTTTTCTGTATGATTTTATGCAACATTTTTCTACACTTACTAATTCTTTATCCCCTAAATTTTGTTTCCTAAACAAGCCAGTTGCATTTTCTTCTGGTTTGCCCTTGGACCTAAGGTATTAACTGATCTAATATATCATACCGTTCTCATCTGTGTTCTCTGCTTTCCTTAGTGCTAATTACATCTTGCCATGGTATATATTTTGTGTGACTGGTTTATTTCCGATCCAATCCACTAGACTGTAAGCTCCTTTGGAGTAATTTGTAATTTGTTTTTGTTCAATGCTCTTTTTCCTCTGTACCACATCCATCCAAATTCAGGGTAGATAGCCTAACATTAAACTAATGTCTACAATAACACCTAAAAAATAAAGGTATGAAATTCATAGATGAGAATTGTAAGAAAAATATAAAAGTCAGGCCCTCAACCTTACATTTGACTCTAAAAGAACATTCTTCCCCTTCTAGTCATAATTCCAATTTCAGTGACAATTATGGTTTCACAAAGAAACAATAAATCAAATGTACAAAACAATTTACCATCCAATATGAACTCACAGTTAAACATCCTGCTTTCACTAAGATAGTAATTTCCATTAAATCTTAAAGAATATTTTTGAGTTATGTGGTAACACTTGAATTAATTTACAACTGTCAAGTGTGGTAAAAAAAAAAGTCAATGTGTAGTGTAGATGAAAGAGCCATATTACAAAATGGTGGCTACATCAGAGTCTCTATTTTTCCCTCATAGTCTTTTCTCGTTAACTTTTTTACTTAAATTTTTTGTACAATATATTTTATCATATTCTCCCCCCAACTCCTCTCAGATACTCCCCAAATCCCTACCCACCCAACTTCATGTTTTCTCCACTTGTCAACAAAGCCCACAAAAAAATTAAAATAAAACAAACAAGAAAAAAAAAAAACAATGAAGTCTGCACAGATTCAAACCAGACAAAATTCCAACACTGAGAAGGGAACTTGGACATAAGAGTCCCATCCCTAACCAAGAAGGTATTTGCAGTTGACACCTGCTGGGAAAGAAAAAATCCATTTTTTCCCAATAGAGTTTCACAACTGGGTATATCAAAGATCACTCTAGGGCAAGCCCCAAGCCCAGCAGTAGTTAGCTTACTAGTTAATTTCTATCCAACATTTACTGGAAGGAATGTCGATCAACATTTATAATCTCATTTAAGGAAGAGAAATCTGAGAGTCAATGTATCCCCAATAAACAATGAACACCATGGTAAAGATTAAAGGTTTTTCTGACTCCCTGGCTGAAATAATGGTATATCACCCATTCTGAATTCTGGTAGTGGCTAGGTTAAGTGTTTTTTTATCAGAATGGTCACCACTTCGGTCCCTTAAAAATCTTTCAAAGTTTTCCATCACCAATCAATCTTTAATCACATAGTCTTTGCAAAGCTATGCCATTGGCTTCTCTTAAAATTGAGAAAAGTTCAAATTCTCCATTAATTTAATCTGTTTTATGCCCATGGTTCCAATCTCTGACGTGTCAATATATTTGCAAGAGGAGCGAAATCTCTCCCAGACCCAGTTGCCACAAATGACAGAACTTGGAATTTTTTAGGCAAATGTTATAGCATTTGTTCCTACTGAAGGTCTTTTCCCAAGTTATTCCTTTCTGCCTTTCTTAACACCATCTGAAATGATAATTTGTGGAATACTAAGGAAGGGCAGTGAAGGAGAGTGAAGGAGAGTCAGGAGACTCAAATTTACCTCCAAAGAGTTTTTGGCCTTGAGCAAATCTGTCCCATTCTCTGTGCCCTCTGGTGTGCTGGCTAGACTCCAAGCACTCTAATATCATTACCTGCTCTAACTTTTACTGGTTCTACAAACATTTGATTTAGCCTTGTCGGTCCCCAAGGAAGGAGAGCATTCTGAGTAAAGGAACTAGGTAAGCCCTTGTATTTAATGATATAAACTAGCTGCCTTTAAGAACTACTGTAATGGAGAGCCTAAGAAAATCCCAAGGAAGAGAAAGGGGGAGTCCCTTTGAATATATTCCTAACCCATACCAGGTTCTCTTTTTCCTTTTATAATGGGAACAAAAAAGGAGTTAAACATCAATTTTTGCCCAATTGTTCCTTTTCTTTTGCTGCAGATTGTGGGTGGCAGTGCAGAAGTATGTGCTGACACTGGCATCAGCGCCTGCTGACCCAACCCAACTGCCCTCCAATACCCCTTGTCAGTACTGAATACAAAGTCATTGTGGCCTTCCACTCCCCAGTGCCCCTAACCAGGCTTGGACTGTCCCTGACTGATTCAGGGAAGCATCAGGATTCAGTCACCACTTCCTCTCTGCAAAGGGAAGTCATTTCAAGGTCTCCAGGTATAAAAGGGATCACTGTGTCATAAAATGAACTTAAAATGATACTAAACACACATTCACACATACAAACAAAAGCACACACTCCTTGCATTGGTGGGGGTCTGCTCGTTGAATTCCCATTTAGAGAATGAGGGTTTCCATAACCATCACTCCCTGACAAAGCCATAAATGTGTACAGGATGAGACCATCCCAGGCAAGGAAGCTTTGCAGGGCTTTCCCAGATTGCTTCCATCTGGGTGGCTCTGGGCCCTAGAGGGGGCTAGGGGTGACAAGTACACACATCCTAGTTAAGGAGGTCATGCAGCTCTCACATAAGGCTCTTTACAATCCTAGGCTTTGTGACTGTTCCCCCCAACCCCTTGCCAGCCTGCTTGTATCCTGGGAGCTTTACTGCTTACAGGGAGCCCCTTTGTCAGACCCTTGCTTCTTTGGCATCCCAGGTTAACACCTGAAGTGCTCCTGGACACTTCATCTAGCCCCCAGTTTGAGCCTACCCCAGTCTCGGAGGGTGGGAGAAATTCCTAGCGGGGGGATGGGAGGGGTCTTTACTGGTCTGGCAAGCAAGCAAAGACTCCTAAAATGGCTACAGGAAGCTCACTGGTGTCTGAAGGACAGTGGCGAGGGCGGTGGGCAGAGGTGCAGGGGCTCCTGGTGTGGAGGTTAATTCGAGGGGTTGGAGGTTGGATTGGAGGATTAGGGCTCATGCAGGGAAAACTAGAGCTACGTGCACTCACCATTCCCGATCCGCCTCTAATCCACTGCATGGTGTCCACGAAGTCCAGCTTCTGTGAGACCGGGTGGCTGGCGCGGGTTGTCGCGGGCTGACTGGGAGGGAGGACTGGGCTGGAGGAAGTGAGAGCCCCAGCGCCCCCTCCACCTCCCCTCCTCCACGGCTCTACAGCCGAATCCCCTCAGCCTGACCTAGCCTTCAGTTAGGTTGTTTCTTGCTGGAGTGCGGGCTGTGCTTCTCCACCCTGCAGCTTCCCAGGGGGCTTGACAGGAAGGAAACACGCAACTGGGGGAGGGGGTCCCAGTGAGCTGCCTTTGTCTTCCTCCAAGGCTTGCAAACTGAGGGGTTGGATGCAGGTAAAAATACAGGGGGAATAACCTCCACCAAGGGTAAGGCAGCTGCCACCATTGCCTGCCCTCCTGCTGCTCGGGATTTATATGCTATTTATTGTGGGGCTTCTCAATTATGTTGACTCAGCGAAAAGTCTTCTCCAAAAGTTGCAAAAGGTTTTGGGACAGTCTCTAAATATTAAGATCCTGGCCCATTGAAACCATGCCAGTGAGTTCTCATGCCTCTCTCCCCAAGTCTTCCCCCTGTATATTTTCCAAGTGCCCTCTCTCTAGTGTCTAATCTTTTGTGCTTTTCATCTGCATTACTTTCACTTCTCAGAATAGCCATGGAAAAGCAAGCATTATTATCTCCATTGTACAGAAAAATAAAAGGAGGTTTGAAATAGAGAAAGGACCTGTACAAAATAGAGCTCTGACTTTACCCTCTGCAACAGTTTTCTAAACTTCTTTTCTATCACTTATCACTGTGTTCTCTGCACCCTCCCCCACACACACCATTCCAGCCAGTTGTCTCTCTTGTATCTTCAGGAATATGGAAGGTAGTCTTAATTGTTGGATGAATTTTCCATTTGCTTATTTGGCTGAGAATGAGATCAGAAACTGACCATCCTTTCATAGTGTCAACTCTGTGCAATGAAACCCAGGCCTGCCCTTTTGCATCTGTTGGGTGTTGAGGTTGTCAGTTCCAATCACACCCATTATTATTCTTTATGATCTTTCCAGTAACTCTGTGAGGCAAACAAAACGGAGTTTTAATTACCCATTCTGTTACATGCATGAACACTGAAGTGTGAAAGACTTCTCCACTCAAAGTAACACACACACACACACACACACACACACACACACAATGAAAATCCAGGGCCTGAGGCGTGGTTAACTTGGGCAGTACTAGAATTGAAAACAACAACAACAACAACCAAAAAAAAAAAAAAAAGGTTACAGCTACAGCAGGAAAGAATTTAAAGTGAGACACAAGAAAGAAGTTCCTGACTCAGACTGCTGGGCTTGCATACGAGTGCTTTTTCCACTGAGCATCTTTGTGGCCCCTCCATCTTGAATTTTAAGAAAAAAAATTTACTGAACATGGAGCTCATTGACTGAGAGGGCTGCCTGTCTCCCCACCAGCACTGAGGTTAGCAGATATGCTGCGCCACACCAGTCTCATATGGGGTCCTCATGCTGCGTGTCAGGTGCTTTGCCCACTAAGCCATTTCTCTGGCTCCTGAAAAGATTTTCTAAGCACTGTTCTATAATCATATTTTAATGTGTTTTTATTTTGAGTAACATGGAAAGCTGACCTCATGTTACCTATTTGTATCTGCAATCCAGACTGGAAATTTCCTTTTGTCAGTTACCTAAAAAAATAATAGGAATAAAACACTATAAGACTTTTTAAGTGTAAAAAAAAAAAAAAAAAAAAAAAGAAAGAAGTTCCTGGAGGGTAGTGCCATGAAGATATCATTAGCATGTTACACACACAGACTTTTTGACCTCTTCTTGGTAACCCATTTATTTTATCCAAGCCAGTGTTCAGGCCACACACAGTTGGCTGAAGCTTAAAGCTTTGGTGTGATCCCAGGCATTGGAGGCATTCAAACAGAAGCTCAATTGCCATTTGCCTGGGATTCCCGGATTAAATGGGGCTTGGCCTGGGTAACCAATCAACCTCCTCCCAAATCTGGTAGTCCACGTATCAGTGATTCTACAATGTCCTCACTTTCTCACCTCTGTGTCTTCATTTGTGCTGAGTATCTACGATGTGCCTTCCCTGCCAGCTAGCTTGTCTTCCAGCTCATTAAAATTATCATGACCATAACAGCTGCAAATGACTATCCTACCTGAAGGAAGCTTACCAGAAATACCACCAGACCTGTTTCACTCCTGCTTAATGTTGTCAGTTGAGACGGATCATTTTTTGTCTTCTGGTTGTTACAGGTAAAATTGTGCTTGCTTCTGACAAAATTTTAAGTTGAAGTCCAAATCCTTAATACTACAAACTATTACTGGATTTGGATGTACGGTCTTTAAGGGTGTGACTAGATAAAATAAAACAATTACAGTGGGCCTTTATAGAATATATCTTAATGATCCTATGAGAAGAGGGAATTTACACAGACATGTTGAAAGTAAATACCATGTGGAAACTGACCTATAAGCTCAAGAGAGGCTTCAGAAGAAATCAAAGCGAACTTGGAACTCAAACCTCTGGCTTCCAAGATTATGAGAAAATTAAGTTCTGATAAACCACTCAATCTATGGTTATGGCAGACCTAGCAAATGAGTATCTGGACATATGTATATGCTTTTTTATCTAGTGATTTAAATGTAATTATAGATTTCTCAACTTTTAATTTTTTGAAAGCAGTAACAATAAGTTCCTCACCGTGACATTTTCTGCAGCACTGACTGGCACATAAGATGTCCAGTTTAATTTTTTAATTTTCATTTTATTGCTATTGTGTGTATGTGCATGCACATGAGCATCCTCATCTGTGATGCATGTGTGAGTACTGGCACATGCATACCACAGCATGCTGTGGAGGCTGGAGGACAGCTTCCAAGAGTAAGCTTTCTTTATCATGTTTCCCAGGAATCCCCCTCAGATTGTCAGGCTTGCCCATCAAGCTCTTTTGCATACTGAGGCATCTCACTAGCCCAAAAACTGCATTATTTTCTTGAATTTATTAATTCACCAATATTGTTGAACCTTGATGTGGCAAGCATTATAAATAGATGCTCAGGACAATATGCCACAGAGCGCTTAAAATCTACTTGAAATAGAGAAGATATCAACAATAGATAAGTAAATAAACATACGCATTGTGACATATGCACCAAAGGAAATAATCCCACTTATGTGATATAATACTGGAATAATAGAAAGTGTCTATAGCAGGAAATTGGAAACTACCCTAGGTCTTTTAAAGCAAGCACATTTAATACAGGAAACACATCACACCTGCAGAGCTAAAAAGCCAAACAAGAGATGGTAAGGCAACACTGTGATAATCGTGGAAAGCTGCTAACATTTCTAAGCATAAATGGGTGATAAGAGGCAATGTTGCCTTAACACAAAAACAGGCATTGTTGAACAGAATCTAAAAGCATGATAAGGAAGCCTAGAAAAAGAAAGTGACATGATTTAAAGAGTTTAGCTGAAGCTGGAGCCATGAGAGAATATAGCAATCTGAGAAGACATCCTTCTGAAGCAGATGATGCAAGAAATATCAGAATTTTTTTTTACCTTTTTCTTGTTCAGCAATTTTCTAACATGTATGTCTTATTAATGGAAAAAAAAGGTATAAACAAGGAGAAAGAGGAGAAAAAGGAAGAATAGAAGGAGAATGAAGGGGGAAACAAAAGAAGAGGAGGAGGAGGAAGAGAAAGAATCTAAGAAAAGTGCCTTCAGAAGAGTAGAATTACATCTGAAAGAAAACAAGCCAATATTAATGTTCATCTCTAGTCTTGCAAAAGACTAAATGTTGATCTACAAGACAATATTAAATGCTGTTTACTACAGAATATTTAAAGTGCCTATTTTACCCAAAACCTTGAGACCAGTTAGAGACAGTACAATGAAATAGTAAGGCCATAAGCCCTGTGGAGATATCCAACCTATTGACTGTTGCCAACCAATGCATCAGGCCACATTTATAATTATTCTGAAAGGCATGTTGGAGTGGGCCTGTTGTAGCCACTTTTGCTACTTTATGGGTTTCTTTTTCTCTCATCCCTTAGTCTCCACCCTTATTAGCCCCCTAACACTACATAGGAGAGAGAAAAGGATAGAGGAAGAAAGTTATTCTTAGACTACTTTCTGCTGATTAGGGGTGTTGAGTTCTTTGGGGCATATTTGATCTTTGGTGTCAGGATATCCAATTTCTTTTTTGCATTTCTTTGCCCACAACTACTTGACAAACAGCAACCAACAACATCCAACCACCAACCAACCACAACAACAATCCTACTTCTCAGGGCCCTAGCATTTATATATTCTCTGAAAAGTTCCCAGAATTCCAAATATCACACATTGACAGAAACTATCTGCAGCTGACAAAACCACACTGTTGCTAGAGCATGAGGCAAATCATAGTCACTTGCTATGAAGCAGCCTCTTATCCTCACACCTAGGATTAAAACAATCTAAGTCAAGAAAAAGAATAAAAAGAAAACCCAAACTGAAATGACACTGGAAATGTAATATTCAATATGCTAATCAAAAAACCTCAGTGAAAAACCTCATTGATAGAAAACAATAGGATCATGTAGAAAACAAAGTCGGTGGTGGAAGACTAAGTAGAGGAATTATATCACACAGTAAAGATCAAGGAGAAGGTTTTTGAAAATTAAAATCATGAGAAAGCTTTAGGATATTATGAAAAGACCTAATTTTCAAATTATGGTCTATAAAAAGGAAAAGAAAACCATAGCAAAAGCATAGAGAAAGCATACAAAGGTCTAGTGAAAACATACAACAGAATTTCCCAAACCTACAGAATGCTAGCATGTTCAGGCATACAAAGCCTACAGACCAGGAAATAGACAAGACCAGAAAAAAATTCTCCACAATATATTATAGATAAAATATTTAAAATAAGAATAAAGATGTTGAAAGCAAGAGAAAAAGGGCAAATCATTTACAAATATAGGTCTATGGCAATAATACCAGATTCTTCAATAGAAACCTTTAAATCCAGAGAAGCCTACAAAGATACATTCCAACTTCTGAAAGGTCACAACTGTCAGGGCATATTATTATCCCCAACAAAACTGTCTATCAGAATTGAAAGATAAATAATATGACAAAAATGGATTAAAGGATTTTATGATTACTAAGTTAGCTCTACAGAGGAATACTTCAACTGATAGAGAAGGTTAGACACAACATAAAGTTCACAAGGAACAAAAATCAGAAGTGTCAGAGCAGGTA
Source organism: Psammomys obesus (assembly GCF_907164565.1). NCBI lineage: Eukaryota > Metazoa > Chordata > Mammalia > Rodentia > Muridae > Psammomys > Psammomys obesus. The sequence goes on along the minus strand of NW_026596381.1, from coordinate 747,863 downwards.
ATCAAAAGATATCCAAGAAAACACCCTCCCAAGAATATAAGTAGTACAAATAAATACATATTTTTCACTAATAACAATATGAATTTCTCAATTACCCCAATAAAAAGAATATGAATAACAGATTATATTAAAAAACAAAATTCAGATTTTTACTGCCTCGAAGAAATAAACCTCATCATGAATGCCATTCTGCCACTTTAGAGTAGAAGGATGTAAAAAGGTATCCCAAGCAACTGGAAATTAGTGCAACTATTCTAATAACTGGAAAAGTAGATTTCAAAGAGAGATAGTCATAAGAGATAAAGAGGGCCACTTCATATTAATTAAAATAAAATTTCATCAATAATATATTATAATCCGCCAGGCGCTGTGACACATGCCTGTTATCCCAGCACTCAGAGGGGCAGAAGCAGGTGGATGTCTGTGAGTTCAAGGCCAGACTGGTCTACGAAGCAAGTCCAGGACAGCCAAAGCTACACAGAGAATTCCTGTCTCAAAAAAAAAACAAATACACACACATCCTAAACACACATGAACCAAAGAAAGGACCACCAAACTTTATGAAATAAACAGTTACATCTAAAACTACAAATTAACCACAATAAAGTGATAGTGTATAATTTAAGTACCCCACTCTGACCAATAGAAAGCTCTTTGTTATTCTCCAGAATATGACAGTAAAACTCAGCTTCTAAAGACACCATGTACTTAAGTCACAGAACATGGAGCTATCAAGCTGTTACTGGCCTGAATGTTTCATCCCACTGGATTGCTTTTATAATGGTGGAAGGTTCTATGCATGCTACTGGAAAAAAAATAACCATCAGTCTTACCCAATTTTAAGCCTTGAGAGTTACATTAATGACTGGCCAGGTAGGACATACCCGCTGGTACAGTAATGATACAAATATCATGGGAGTAACCAACCACTTTCTAATTGTATTTTAGTCCCACTCTACAAGATGAACACCATACCTGACACCATTGTAGATCCGAGAACCTGTGGGTAAATACATCATAGGTCCCAGGGAAGAACCTCCTACTGTTACTTTGCTAAATGGACATATTATTAAACCACTACTAAAAGCATCACTATAACCCTAAATTAATATATCTCTCGGCCTGCTCCAGAAAAGCTCCTATTTGCAGTAGAGGATGATTAGCACAGAAACCAACAACAGGCCAAGGCACACAGATACTGTATAACATTAGTCCTAAGTAAGACATCTGTATAACATCCCCCTTCTCCAAGTGGTTAGGAATCATTGCAAAAGAAAGGGAAGAAAGACAGTAAGAGACAGAGTCTGGAAATGAATGTAGTGGATAAAACAGGGCAGCTACACATATTTACTCACAGAGATTGTAACAGTACCCACAAGCCACATGCAAGCTCAAGCCAATCTAAATCCCAAGATGAAAAAAGGAGGTGAGCTTGAAGTTCCACCCATAGCTAAAGAGCTATTAGCAACCTGACAGCTGTGGTTAGAAAGAATTCCATTTCTTTAAGAGCATATCACCTGATGAGTTGGTCATGTTCCAGTGGAAGGCCACAAATCCAAGAACATATGTGCAGCATAAATTTGACTGGATGAATGGGGGAAAAATGTGGGTGGCTGTAGTAGGAGTCTAGAAGGGAGGGAATGTGATCAAAATATATTTCATGAATTTATCAAAGAACTAATAATGTTTTAATTTAAAAAAATGTTTTTAAAATTGTGTGTAAACAGAAATAAGACCCTGTTTTGAGGGCACAAGGCTGGTAAGGCCAGGTGATATTTAAGGGGAGATTAGCTATAGATTTCACCGAGACATTTTTATGTAAAATTTTAACATACATAAAGGCAAATAGTTTAACAAACTCTCATTTATCTATCACAAGTGCTCTCCCAAGACATTTATCCCCCAGAAAAATCTTAAAGGAAATCCCCATGTATTTGTTTTATAGCAGTTTCATTCAGGATTATAACTTTCCATTCATCTTTGAGGGAAACTTCTCAAGACAAAGAATGTGAACGGGAAATGAAACAACAGGCTATTTTAGGTTAAGATGCTTATAAGGAGGTGAAACAACAACAGGATGTTCTACTAACTCTATCCTGCAAAAAAACTCATTAAGATGGGACATAAGCAACACAAAATATCATCAGGAAGTCCTTGAAACTGACCAGATTCAATAGGGTCTTCCTCACCCCAAGAGTATATAAGCATTAAAGATTGCTGAAAGTCACTTTCAGAGATGCTAAATTGCTTAGAAGAGAGAGGCTCATGATCGACAGTGTGGAAGAAACACAAACCAGCCAAGCAACCTGAAAGAATCAGAGATGAGCTGAGCTGCCTAGGACAACCAAAGAACAGCTAAGCCACTTGGAAATGAAGTTTATAGCCATGCTAACTATCATCACAAATTTTTTAGGTTTCCTAATCTAACTTGGTTATATCAGATGCCTGAAATGCTGCTAATAGATAGTACTGATGACAAAAAGAAAGACATGGGTACCACTTTAAGTTAAAAAATAACAAAGAATAGAATTGCTAAGTGTAACATGTTATCAGGAATTGGATCTTTTTTTACGGGCTGAATATTTATATTCCCTCAAAATTCACATGTTGAAATCCTCATCTTGAAGGTCATGGTTTCAGAAGTGGAAGCCTTTGAAAACTGATTTGATGATAAGGTCAGAGTCATTGTAAAAAGACATGTGCCTTTATACTACAGCACCAAATATTCCTTCCAGTGTCTCATCAGGAGAAGACAAAAGCAAAACAGAAAATAAACTTGCAATACACAATGAATTTTCTGATCTTAACCTTTGGAACCCCAGCCCCTAGAAATGTAAGTGAAAATTTTTGTTCTTTGTATGCTCACCCATAATTGTTACATACATTACTAATTATTCTAATATATTCATTAATTCAAGTTTATATTGCCAGGCACAGTGTACTAAGCATTGATACTATTTTAGTGAACATGATGGCCATAGTCTGAGTACTCAGTGCTACTCAATAGACAAGTAAATAAGGTAAATAAAAACACAGCTATGAGAGGCAGAAGTACTGTGAAAGAAAAGTAATTTTTAAAAGGCTGCAATATGACATTTATAATGATGTCTAAAGGCAAAATCAAGTCATCCATGTAAAAAGCATCAGGAAAAAATTCCATGCATTGAAGAAAAAACAAAACGTACACAGTTTAAACAACTAGACTGTCTTGTGAATTCTAAGGTAATAGAAGCACAAAAGGCTAGAATATAAAAGATAAAAGGAGAGTGGTAGGAGACAAATCTGAAAAAAGCTAAGTCATATAAACCCTTCAAGGGCCTGGCAAGAGAATCTAGACTTCAGCCTGACAAGAAGGCTAAGTAGATAAAAAGACACTTGATGCTAAGCCTGAACTAATTTCAATTGTGGAGACCCACATAGTGGAAAGAGACAACTGATTTCTGTAAGTTGTCCTCTGACATCCAAAAAGGCACCATAGCAGAAGAACACAAATAAATAAGCAGAATTAAAACTTTTAAAAAACAACAAAAAGGTTTTAGATATAGTCTAAGAGCAAGAAAAGGGGTGAGAGAATTGAAGACTTTTAAACGAAAGAATTATTTACCTGATTCACATTTCTAAAGGCCCATTAAACTACAGTGTGGTAAATAGATTACAGAAAGGGACAGAGGTTGAAACTGATGTAGAAAAATGAAAAGACAGATAGTGGTAAATAGGATTAGAAAGGTAATGAACAGAAGTAAAAAGGTTTGAGACACATTTTAGAGGTAGAAAGCAGAAGCTGGTGGTAGATTGGATTTGGATTGTTACACAAAGAATTATAGATGAGTTTCAATTTTAATCTTGAGCAATGGGATGTCTAGATATTTTAATATTATTTTTATTAATTCTTGAATAATTTCATGCAATGAATTTTGACCATATTAATCTCTCAGCTCCTTCAAGATACATCTTCTCCACTGTTAGATTTCTTATTGACTCAATTTTCAATCTTTAAAAAAAATTCACTGAATAGTGGTGGCACATGCCTTTAATCCTAGCACTTGGGAGGCAGAGGCAGGGGACTTCTATAAGTTCGAGGCCAGCCTGCTCTATGCAGCTTGTTTCAGAACAGCCAAGACTACACATAGAAACCCTGACTCAAACAAAACGCACCGAGACTACCTCACATTGCACAAATACTTTTGAGAGAAGTGCATGTACTATAGTCTGGTTGACCTAGCAGGGGTCACACCATTAAAAATACTGATTCTCCATCTCCCAAGAGCTACCAAATGCCAATATCCCCTTAGCTAGTTGGTATTTCATGCCTACTTCCTCAGGCCATGGTGGAATTTTCGTCTGATTTGAAATAGCATGGGCTTTATGCCTGCCATACTTGCTAGGAGATCATATGTGCAACTGCCCTATTGTGCCTAGAAAAGTTATTTCTCACTTGCAGCTCTTATAATCTTTCTTCACCATCTTCCACAAAGATCCCTGATCTTCCCAAGGAAGGTTGTGATATATATATATATCACATTTATGACTGAGTACAACACATTTTCTTATTACCTATATGTTGATCACTTAAAGCTCTCTCTGTATTATTTGAGATCTTTTCTTTTAAGAAGATTGGGGGATGCACTGGTCTATGAGTATAGCAATAAGTCACTAGGAGTATAGAATCAGGGGGCCTTTGATTTAATGAATTTATTTTTCAATGTATTCTTAAATTGTTTTCATATAATAAATTTTGGTCATATTCATTCCTCTCCCCTAGTTCTTACCCGATTTCACCTCACTACCCACTAAGCTTCATATCCTATCTCTCTCAAAACAAACAAACAAACAAAAAAACACACAAAACTAAAACAAAAAGAGGCACAAAGAATAAAACAAACAAAAATTAACAAACAAACCAAAATGAACATAGAATCTGTTTTGTGTTGACCATCTATTCCTGAACATGTAACCTACCCTGTCATATGGTAAATATGCCCAGTGTCACTCTATTAAAGTACACTTATCTTCCTCTCCCAGAAGCTATGAATTGCAAATAGCTTCTTTCTCCTTTCTGTGCTTGGATTTTGTCTTGTGCATGTATCTGTCTTAACCTCTCTGAGTTCATATGTATACTAGATCTGTTGTATCTGGAAAATGTGGTTTCCTTGGAGTTTGTATACACCTTTGACAGTTATAATCTTTTTACTTCCTCTTCTGCACAGATTTCTTAGCCTTGAGGGGAAGGGTGCCATAAAAACATCTCAGTAGGGGTGAAGTGCTACAAAATTTCTCATTCGCTGCATGTCTTGTTGTGTCAGTTACCATGTGTTGTAAGAAGCAGCTTCTCTGACAAGAGTTCAGCAAGGCACTTATCTATAGGAATAGTTAAGGGTCATTCTATTGCTCTGTTCATTGAGTAGATAATACTGCTAAGCTTCCATGACCTACCCAGTTTTAGGTTCTTGGCTTCAATAACAGACATAGGTTTCATCTCATGGAGTGAGCCTTAAATCCAATCAAAAGGTAGATAGTTACTCCCACAATATTTGAGACACTATTATACCAGTGTATCTTATTGGCAAGTAGCTGTTGTAGGTTGCAGATTTTGTAGCTGGGTAATATTGATCATTACTTTCCTCTGCCAGTAGCATGCAGCATACCTTCCAGTACCATGAACACAAGTCAGTAGGAGTGAAACTTCTAGTTGGATACCAGCTTGATTTCTTCATGTTCAATGACACATAAATGGTGTCTTCAGCAATAAGACCTCACCATTACCATCAGATTGTGGAGGATAACCAATAGCATTAATAATAGCCTGAAATGTTTGGTTGTATATACAGGATCCATTTGACCAATGACTGAAAAAAGATGTAACCCATTTCTGGCACTGAGGGGTTTTATTTGGTAGCATATAATATATAGTCGGGTCATTATCTCCCTCATTGTATGGCAACTTCATTTAAATTCTATTTAAATATGTATATATTTTAGGATGCTTCTAAAGTTATAGGCTTCCCTATAGCTTTTCAAAAGGCCTTTAGTGTTATTTCTTCTACTCTGCCTCCTAATCTCCTTCCCCATTTACCTTTCTTGTTCTAATTTGCCCCTTTACACCTTTTTAACACTATATTCTATTTTCTCTTCTTCTCCCTGGTCCCTTACTTAATAGTTACTGAACCTCTGTGAATATTTTAAATGAAACACATAGATTTAAAGCTTAAAAACAAAAACCCACATACAAGAGAAAATGTGTAATATTTCTATTTCTGGGTCTGGATTAGTTAGGGTAACTTTCTAGTTCCATTCATTTACCTGTAAAACTCATTATTTCATATTTCTTAATGTGAATAATATTCCATTTTGTAAATATATAATATGTCCATTATCCATTTCTGATGGCTAATATTGGTTGAAAACCTGACTACATCTGGAATCACAACAACAAATCCAAGCTGCTGGGCACACCTGTGGGGAATTCTCTAGGCTAAATGATCTGAAGTGGAAAGACCCACATTAAATCTGCACCATACCTTCTGGTGCCAACCCACATAAAAGGGTTTGAAAGCTTTTTGGTGTTGTTTTGTTTTGTTTTTGTCTGCTTATACTCACTCTCTTTGGGATGAAGCTTCCAGAGTTAGTACCAGCTTGACTTCTCCAGGTTCTATCATTTAAATATATGACAGCTAAAGCAATAGATAGCTACTTTCAAGTTCTGGAGGATAACAAAGAACACTGATAATATCCAGTAATATTTGGGTGACTATTGGTCAAAAACTAAGAAAGATATAACCCATTCCTGACACTGTGGTTTTTATTTGCTAGAATATAGTTTCTAGATGGGATATTGAACCACATTACAGAGTAAGTCCACTTAAAGTCATATATGTACATATACATATGCACACATGTATATACATATATTTTTCATTCCACACCTTGTATATGCAGTATGAGGGCAACTGTCTAATGACAGTATTGCTGTACACAGTATATAATCAATATTTGAACAGTGTATATGATCTCACTGGGAGTACCATGAATAAAAATAAAGCAAAATCTCACAATGCTAAAAAACTTCATATATGTGTGTGTGATATGCATATTAGGAAGCTTCTTTATTATATATTATATATCACATTATATATCATATATCAATCATATATCATATGCCATATATTATATACCATATATATGGTATTATATACCATATATCATATATATATTAGGAAGCTTCTCCAGTAAGTAGCTTTCCACATGGCTTTTTCAAAGGCCCTTAGTGTTAATTGTCACTCCCCATATTCTTCCTCTACTCTGTCCTCCCTGTCTCTAACCTCATTTAGTCTTTCCTGTACCATTAATCCCTTTTTCTCTTTTATATCACTGTATTCTATTTCCTTTTGCTTAAAAAATTCCTTTCTCCCTATGGTCCTTGCTATCTTCCTAACCTCTCTGAGTATTCCAAATGAAACACTCATCTAAATATTCAAAGCTAATGTGCACATACGAGAGAAAGTGTCCTATTTTTCTTTCTGGCTCTGTGTTATTTCATTCAGGGTCATTAATTGCAGTTCCAACCATTTATCTGAAAATACCATAATTTCATTTTTAATAGCTGAAAATTACTTTATGTAAATGTAGCATATTTTTATTACCTATTCATCAGTTGATGGACATCTAGGTTGTTTTATTTACTGTGAATAGAGCAGCAATGAACATGGATGAGCAATTATCTCTGTAATGGAACAGAGATTTATTTGGCTATATGACAGTTCTGGTATTATTATTGAATCTTTGGGTAGATTGATTTTTAAGTTTTATGAGGAACCTCAACACTAATTTTCTGTAGTACTTGCACCATGTAACACTATTACCAGAGGTGAATAACCATTTCCCTTTACCCATATCCATGCTATGATCTTCTCTCCTTTATTTTTTGGATCTCGGCCATTCTGAGTGGGGTAAGATGAAATATCAGATTAACTTTACTTTACATTTTACTGAGGGCTCTGGATGTTGAATAGTTTTAAAAATGGTTCTTAGCCATTTGTGTTTTATCTTTCAATAGTCTCTGTTTAGTTCCTTGCCCCACTTTTGAATGGGGATGTTTGCTTTCTTAATGTTTAAGATTAAAAAAAAAATACATTCCCGATACTAACTCTCATTCAAATGATATAGGGGTAATGATTTTTCTCATTATATATGCTGCTACAACATTCTAAATATGATGTCCTTTGTTTTATTGAAGCTTTTTAGTTTTATGTGGTCCCACTTGTCAATTGTTAGTCTTAATATCTATGCTACTGAGGTCCTCTTCTAAAACTTCTTTCCTGTGCTGATGAGTTCAAGTCTATTGCCTGCTTTTCTCTGTCAGATTAAGGGTATCAAGTCTTATTTTGATGTCCATGGTTCATTTGCGGTTGAGTTTTGTACAGGATTAGAAATAATAATAAATAATAATCCAGTTTCACTGTTCTACATACTGGTACTCAGTATGACTAGCACCATTGGTTGAAAATGCTATCTTTTCTCAAGTGTGTATTTTTGGTCCCATAACAAAAATCAGGTGGTCCTTGGTTTTATTACATTTATCAGCATTTCTATTTTTATTGCTATGGATCTATACTCTAACTTAAAATCAGGAATGGTGATGCCTTTAACAATTCTATCATTGTTTAGGATTTGTTTGACTGTACTGGTATCTTTGTCTTTCTATATGAAATTTAAGATTAATTTTTCAATTTCTGTAAAGATTAATGTTGGCATTTCATGGAGATTGAGCTGACTACGTAACTGGGTTTGGTACAATGTATAAATTTTCTCAATATTAGTCCTACCAATTTATGAGCCATGGAGATCTTTGAATATCCTTTTATTGTCTTTCATTTATTCCTTCTATATCTCAAATGTTCTATTATTTTTAAACATTTAATATATTTTATATTAAATATAATTACATAACTTCACCACTGCCCTTTTCTCCTCACTATCCCTCTCATGTCTCCTCCCTTTAACCCCCTTTAACTCTTTTATGTCCTCATCTTCCTCTCAAATTTATGGGATCTTTTACTTTGATTGATATTCTTATACACACACAAAAAGAGAGAGGTATAAAAATATGCAAATACAATCTGCTAGTCAATTTTTTATTGCTTGTGTGTATATGATTTCAGGGCTGACCACTTTGTATTGGATAACCAATTAGGGGATTCATCCCTGGTAGAGGCTAATTCTTCTCTCAGCAGTCATTAGTAGTTTGTAGCTCTTTGTCTATGAGTGGGTTTCCATCAAATTTTCCCTCTTCTGCATTGCCATGTCTATTAGTAGTATATTACTGTTCAGTTCTTGTTTTGTGTAATTTAATTTATTTTTCTTCACAATTTATTCATTATATATCCCAATTGAAGCCCCCTCCCTCAACTCCCCGAAGACCCACCCTCCCTCCCACTTTCCCCCATCACCTTCCTCTAGTCCACTGAAAGGGAGAGTTCTCCACCATTGCCATCTGAACATAGTTTGTTAAGTCTCATCAGGACTGCCTGGATCCTCTTACTCCGTGTCCTGGCAAGGCCACATCACCAGGGGCAACTGATCAAAAACAGTTAACCGAGTTCATGATAGAGGTAGCCCCTTCTCCCCTCACTTGGAGATCCACATAGAGCTTGAGCTGCCAATTAGCCACATCTGAGCAGGGGGTCTAGGTCCTCTCCATGCATGGGGTCCTCCACTGGTGCATCAGTCTCTTCAGGGCTCAGATCCTGTAGTTTTGTTGGTCTCCTTGTGGGGCTCCTGTCCCCTCCATGACCCTCTATCTTCACTCCTCCCTTCTTCCATAAGACGTGCTGTGCTCTGCCTAAAGTTTTGATGTGAGTCTCTCAGCATCTGCTTCCATCCCTTGTTTGGTGGATCCTTTCAGAGGACTCTCTATAGTAGACTCCCATCCTGTGTCTTCTCTTCTAACACTTCTGGTGTCTATCCTGTTTGCCATTGTGAATGAGATTTAAGCATCCTCCCTAGGGTCCTCCTTAGTGTTTAGCTTCTTTAGGTTGTTCAGTTCTTATTTAAGCAGACATTTCTAGAAGGTGTGAGAGCAGACTTGCTGTTCTTCCAGTTCTTAAAATCTTTCTGATTCCTCTTCTATGGTGGTCTCTGAGTAATAGGTGCAAGAGGAATATTGAATATGTATCTGTTTGTACTGGACAGATACATATTGAATATGTATCTGTTTGTACTGGACAGATTTCTGCATTGTGTCTAGTTGTGGTTTTTCAAATGGTATCCACTTGCTGTAAAGAGGAGATTCTTTGATAAGTGTAAAATCTGCATTTATTTGTGAGTATAAGGATAAGCTTTGGAATGCAGTAAAAAATTGTTAGTCTAGTAAAGTGGAGGTGGTGGGATTTTCTTTTGAGATCCATCACCTCCCTAGCTTTGGGTAATTGGCTAGGTTCCTAGTAACACACACGGTTCCCGTCCAGTTGAGTGGCCTTAAGTCCAATTAGAGAACTGTTGGTTACCACCAAGCCCAGAGTAACACTATTGCACCTTTATGAATATCTTGCCATGTTGGTTAGTGTTATTATGCAAGACTTTTATTTACTTAGATATATTTATTCCATGATAATTTATTTTTTGAGGTAATGAATTGTAGTTTCTTTGATTTCTTCCTTAATACACTTATGTTTTTTTATGTAGAAAGGATACTGCTTTATAAGTGTTAATTTTGTAGCCTGCTAATTTGCTGAATGTCTTTTTCAAGTTGTAGGGGTTTTCTAGTGGAATCTATAGGGTCTTTCATGAATGGAATCATATCATCCACTAATAAGTATCATTTGACTTCTACTTTCCAATTTGTATGCCTTTCCTCTCCTTCACATATCACATTTCTCTAGCTAAGACTTCAAGCACTATATTGAACAGAAATGGAGAGAGTGAACATCCTTGTTTTGTTCCTGATTTTAGTGAAAAAGCTTTGAATTTTTTTTCTCTGTTTAGCAAGACAGTGGCTATAAGTTTGTTGTATATTGCCTTTATTAGGTTTAGGCATATCGCCTGTTTTTCTAGATTTCCCAAACTTTTTGTCATAAAGAAGTATTCGATTTTGTCAAAGGCCTTTTCTGTATTTATTGAGACAATCCTGTCATTTATCTCCTTCATTCTGTTTATGTGGTAGATTACATTAATTGATTTATGTATGTTGAATCATCTTTGAGATGAATCTGACTTGATCTTAACTGATGAACTCTTTGAGGTGTTCTTTAATTCAGTTTGCAAGCATGTTTTTGAGAATTTTTTTAAACTATATTCATCAGAGAGTTTGGTGTATAATTCTCTTTTTTGTCAGCTCCTCACCTACTTATGGTATCAGAGTAATACTGGTCTCATAAAAAGAATTTTTGCATCTCCCATAATTTTCTATTTTGCAGAATAATTTGAGAAGTATTGGTTGGTTCTTTTTTGATGGTCTGGTATAATTTTGTGCAGTACCCATTTGGTCCTGTTTTTGTTGATGTTGTTGTTGGGTATTTTTTTAATTGCTGCTTTTATTCCATTGATTTTTATGAAATTATTCAAATTACCTCAAATTTTAGTTTCAGTGAGACATATATATCTAGAAATCCACCCATTTACAGTAGAATTTCCAGTTAAGTGGCACGTTGCTTTTTAAAAGCATGTTGTTATGAGTCTTTGCATTCTTCAGAGTATGTTATAATGTTCTCATTTTTGTTTCTAATTTTATTCACTTGAGATTTTTTGGTTAATTAATTAAAGGTTTATAAATTTTCTTAACCTTCTCAAAGAACCAACTCCCCACTTAATTGATTCTTTGTATTTTTTATTTGCTTTTTTTGTTTTTATTTAATTAATTTCATCCATCAATTGTATTATCTTTCTTCATATAACCCATTTGTGTTTGATTTTCTTTTTCCATTGTTTTCAGGTATATCTTTAAGTTATTAATATGAGATCTCGCCAGTTTTTTTTTTTTTTTTGGTGTAGGCACTTAATATCATAAACTTGCCTGTTAGGAGGCAATGGGATACAATGGGCTTCATTGGCATATTGTATTTTCAGTTTTACTCAATTCTGCAAATTATTTAACATACTTTTTTATTTCTCTCTGGACCCAATTTCATTCAATAGCATGTTGTTTAGATTCCATGTGTTTGATATCCAGGTTTGTTCCTGCATTGTCATATATAATTCAGGGTATTATTTAATTTTCCTGCATTTATTGAACTTTCCTTTGTATCCTAACAGTCAATTTTGGAGAAAGTCCTGTAGGCTGCTGAGAAGAAAGTGGCATTTTTAGTTTTTATGTGGAGTTTTTCTCTAAATTTCCACTATCATTTGATTTATGATTTCATTTAAATTCAGAGTTTTTCTATTTATTTTTTTGTTTGAATGACTTATCTTTTAGTGGGATATTGAAATGACAAAAATTCACTGTGTTGGAGTTAATTTGTGATACCCACCTCATGGACAGGTGACTGGGTAGTGTCCAAGCAGGGGTTGGGGAGGAGGGTAGCTATCTGGGATCAAGGACATAAGAAACTGTGATTCTAGGGTATCTTTGTAGTTGGTAGTTTCTAATGTGCAACTAAGGTTGAAAGTGAAAGCTTCAGTGTAAAAAAAGCAAACAGAGTAGGCTTATGATATAAAGAAAGATAAACCACCTCCCTGACTGTAGAGTTTTACTCCAGTGCATTTTACTACTTGTGGTGGAAAAAACAAACAAACAAACAAACAACAGAAATAGTCAATAAAGTTGCAAACAATTTCAAGGGAGTTACCATAGTAGTAGGGAGAAAGACATGAGGAAGTGTGTTGGATAATGGGGAGAGTTCAGTGGAATGTTATAGCCAAAAGATTGGAAACCTTGAGGAAAAGGAAGTCAGACAGAATAGACAGACAAGGGCCATATAGTAGACATACAAAGGGAAAGAATCCCCTTATTCTGAATTCTGAATTCGTTGAAGTCTTTAACCAACTGAAAGTCCAGAATTTTGTCCCAATGTATTAATCATGGTACTCTAGAAGAGTGGAACTTAAAGAATATAAATACAGTAGCTTGCAGGCTGTGGTACTGCTAGTCCAACAATGGCTGTCTACCAATGGGAGGTCCAAGAATCCAGTAGTTGTCTAGTATATGTGGCAGAATGTCTCAGCTGGTCTTCAGTATATGCTAGAATCCTGAGGAAGTAGGTTCTAATGCAAATAAGGGAATGAATTGGCCAGTGAGAGTGAGAGCAAGCAGGCAAAGAGAGAAAGCTTCCTTTTTCCATCTCCTTTATATTAGCTGTAGGCAGAATGTGTGGCCCAGATTAAAGATGGATCTTACAACCTCAAATGATCTGGATTAAGGGTATATCTTCCTACCTCAAGAATATCTAAACTAAAAGTTGGTCTTCTTGGGACTGGAGACATGGCTCAGTGGTTAAGAGCACTGTCTGTTCTTCCAAAGAATCCTGGTTCAATTCCCAGTACCTACATGGCAGCTCACAACTGTAACACCAATTCCAAGGGATCTGACACCTTTATACTAATGCACATAAAATAAAAATTAAATAAATTATATTTTAAAAAGTTGGTCTCCAATGTAGCCATTCCTGATGTGATCTGATAGACTAAGATCAGAAGGAAGGAGAGGAGGACCTCCCCTATCAAGTCCCCTATCAGTGGACTTGGGGAGGGGCATGCATGAAGAAGGGGGAGGGAGGATGGGACTGGGAGGAAAGGAGGGAGGGCCTTATGGGGGGATACAAAGTGAATAAACTGTAATTAATAAAAATACATAAATTTTTAAAAATGTTGGTCTCTAAGTACACAACAAGGACATTTGCTCAACCATGTTTGTAGCAGCTTTATTTGTAATAGCCAGAACCTGGAAACAACACAGATGTCCCTCAGTTGAGGAATGGATACAGAAATTGTGGTACTTTTACACAATGAAATACTACTCAGCAATTAAAAATGAGGAAATCAAGAAATTTGCAGGCAAATGGTGGAACCTAGAAACGATCATCCTGAGTGAGGTATCCCAGAAGCAGAAAGACACACATGGTATATACTAACTTATATAGTCCTATGAGATAGGATAAACATAATGAAATCTATACATATAAAGAAGATAAACAAGAAAGAGGACCCGGGGTATGATGATCAATCCTCACTTAGAAAGACAAATGGGATGGACATTGGATGTAGGAGCAAACAAGTAACAGGACAGGAGCCTACCACAGGGGGCCTCTGAAAGCCTCTACCTAGCAGTGTATCAAAGCAGATATTAAGACTCATAACCAAACCTCTGGCAGAATTCAGGGGGAGGGGGGAGTTAATACAACCTGGAGAGGACAGGAGTTCCACAAGGACCAAATATATCTGGGCACAGGTGTCTTTTATGAGACTGTTTCTCCAAACAAGGACCATGTATGGATGCAACCTAGAGCCCTTGCTCGGATGTAGCCCATGGTAGCTCAGTAACCAAGTGGGTACCCTAATAAGGGGAACAGGGACTGTTTCTGACATGAACTCAATGGCGGGCTCTTTGACCTCCCCCCCCCCCTCCAGGGAGAAGCAGCCTTGCTAGGCCACAAAGGAGGACTTTGCAACAAGTCTTGAAGACACCTGATAAACCAATATCAGATGGAAGCAGAGGAGGTTCCCCCTTATCAGTGGACTTGGAAAGGGGCAGGGAGGAGATGAGGGTGGGAGGGTGAGATTGGGAGGGAAAGAGGGAGTGGGATACAGCAGGGATACAAAGTTAACAAACTGTAACTAATATTAAAAAATTAAAAATTGAAAAAAAGTTGGTCTCATTTCACAAGATTTAAGAAAAAAAATTTCTCACAGGTATATTTAGCCATTATGGTTTCTTTTTTCTTTTTCTGTTCTTTTATTTTTTATATATTAGTTACAATTTATTAACTTTGTATCCCAGATGTATCCTGCTCCCTCATTCTCTTCCAATCCCACCCTCCCTCCCTCATCTCCTCCCTGCCCCTTTCCAAGTCCACAGATAGGGGAAGTATCCGCCCCTTCCATCAGACCCTAGCTTATCAGGTTTCTTCAGGACTGGCTGCAATGTCCACCTCTGTGGCCTAGCAAGGCTGTTCCTCCCTCGGGGAAGGGGGGGAGGTCAAAGAGACAGCCCTTGAGTTCATGTCAGAAATAGTCCCTCTTCCCCTTACTAGGGAAACCCACTTTGATACTGAGCTACCATGGGCTACATCTGAGCAGAGGTTCTAGGTTATATCCATACATGGTCTTAGAAAAGATCATCCTGAGTGAGGTATCCCAGAAGCAGAAAGACACACACAATATATACTCATTTATAAGTGGGTACTAGATAAGATAGGATCAACATACTAAAATATGCACACCTAAAGAAGATAAACAAGAAAGAGGACCCAGGATAAGATGATCAGTCCTCAGAAAGACAAATGGGATGGACATTGGAAGTAGGAGAAAACAAGTAACAGGACAGGAGCCTACCACAGAGGGCCTCTGAAAGACTACCTAGCAGTGTATCAAAGCAGATGCTGACACTCATAACCAAATCTTGGGCAGAGTGCAGGGAATCATATGAAAGAAGGGAATTACTAAGACATGGAGAGGACAGGAGCTCCACAAGGACCTAATATATCTGGGCACAGGGGTCTTTTATGAGACTGTATCTCTAACTAAGGACCATGTATGGGTATAGCCATTTTGGTTTTGTTAATTCCAGATATAGTCAAGTTGCTAACCAAGAGGAGCTATCACATACAACTAACATAATTCACTTTTTCAGACTGTCTAAAAAGAGACAATATTCTTTTTATTTAAGATAGTTTAAACAAGATATTAAAGTAGCAATGAACCTTGTTCAAGGCCTAACCACATGTTGTCTTAGATTTGAAGCTAGGTTCTGTAAATCTGTTATTTTTTTTAGGATTTCACTGTTGTTTAACCTTGACCTCTGAGTATAACATTACTAACTTTGCTGAGACAATTTCAGCTGAGTACTCAGGAGAAAAATGCTGTCTCCCTTTGCAGCTCCCCAAGATAAAGAATCTGTATGATTCATGGGGAATAACTGAAGATTACCAAAGGTTAAATAAAGTTGTATCTACACTTGTATCTCCCATCCATATCACTGTACCCAACATTTTTTAAAAAATGCTTTATATACATTGGACCTTCCAGACATCTGTGCTGAATCCCAACACCAATCAAAATTTGCTTTAACAAACAGTGGTAAGCCTTTGAAAATCTTGTTGATCCTCTACAAATAGGTTTCATTATATTCATTATATTCATTATATCGGACTAACCTTAGAGTGTCCTACATATTTAGTAAAGATTTGAAATATGGCATGCTCAGAAAAGAAGTAAGGGTGGTAAATAAGTCTACATAGCGTCCAAGGGAGAGGCATGTCTGCTAATTCTTGGGAATACTGTGGTTGGGTAAGGTTCTCATGACACCTGAGAAGTTTATTGAGAATATCCTTCAATAGCCTGTTTTGCTGGACATAAAATAGCTTCAGGTGTGTTGAAGAGGATTCCTAAGATACTGATACATTTTCATACTCTATTTTGCTCAAAATGTCCATTCTATGTATAATTTGGTTAAAAAGGGTTCCATGTGAGATTGGGACAAAAAAGTTCAAAATGTTTTTGAGAAAGATGAGATCATACCAAACAGAGTGATCAGATGTGTACTCTGATAATTCAGTGCCTTTTGTGTTGAAAGTTACTAAACTCTAAGTGATCTAGAGATTTGAGCTTTGGAAAAAATTACATGAACAAGCACTCTAAGTGGGGTTCTAATCATGTAAATTAACAGAAAATCAGTATATAACACTTAAACAGGAATTCCTGGCTATACATAAAGCATTGTAATGGGTAGAATTTATCACTATAGTAACAGTAAATTTAGATTATAAAATTAAAGGCCTTCTAGCAAAGCCTCTTTCTGAGGTATTATAAAATTAAATTCTGCAAATGTGGCCTGGATATATACAGCAATGAGATGTAGTACCTATCAGTCCTGTCACTCATGTTATGCAGGTTGTGCTGGTACCAGTGTCATTTCACACCCTTGAGTCCTCCCTAGAAATTGCACCAACAGTAACCCATGTCTCTAGTGTGGCACAGGTGCATGAATGGGTGTAATCAGTTATTTTCCAGTGGTAGATGACTGGAAGGTACAAGAAAGGACATTAGACAGGAATGAATAACTACAGCAATTTACATATGAACTTAGACACCTTGTGGAAGGAAATAATAGCCAGTAGGGCAAGTTCAAGAATTTAAACAAAGCTAATTTGCAAGAGTTAACAATAACAAAACCTACCCTGAAGCCATAAGGTTATTAAATAAACATCTCATTGTCAATGGTTGGCTACCTTACTATGGATTGTTGACCAGAGAGGTCTCTGAGGCTTCCCAAACAACTCAGCCTACTGTTAGTACTCTTTGTTGCCTACCAGAACTAGGTGGTAATACCACATTGCTGAAGATACTATATATATATATATATATATATATATATATATATATATATATATATTTATTCTTATATATATTCTTTCCTGTAAGTCATAGAGCACTAAAGCTGGAATTAAGTCAGAAGCTCCCTCACTATTAGTTGGTGTTTCTAAAACCTGAAAGTACCATACAGCCTCAAGCAGGAGATTGTAAACTATAGACCTACTAGGCTGTGGACCTTGTGTGCTACACTACAAACATGTCAGACATCTGTCTACTGTGACATAGAAGCCTATACTCTCTGGGTGCAATCAGCTAATTTCTAGTTGGATTTAAGGCTTACTCCAGAGGACTGTTGTGGGTTATGGATACTGTAGAGAATTATATCCAGTCTAGCTGCTATGGAATAAGTGCTTGTTGCTATGACATAAGTGCCTTATTCTGAGCCACAAATGGAAGAAAATAATCATTCATCTATATCACCTACTCCAAGGCTTATAGAACATTGTAAAAGAAGGGCTGAAAAAAATACAATAGCCAGATAAAGATCTGAAGTGTTGTAAACCATTGATCTCTAAGCATCAAAGCCCTTACCACTTTGATCAGAACAACTTTAATTACTTAAAAGAAACCATCAACAAGATCAGACTGGGCTGATAATCTTTCACAAAAGAAGAGGGTGGGGGAAGACTCATTAGACCCTCACTTTCAGCCACCCCTTCCTGCACCACCTTCCCAGCTATATGTAATCCTTCCCTAGGTACAAACTATTTTAGGAGGTTAGGGGCCTATCAGCATGTCTAAACTGCCATATATGGCCAAGGATAGCTTTGAATGCAGCCCAACACAAAACTATAACCTTATGTAATATATTATGTTTTCTTTTAAACTTGATTATGTATATTTTTTGAGCATGAACTTTTTAGGATGATAATATCCTGTCCAAAGATTGTATAACTTGGTGTGACTTTCTGATTGGATTCGAAGCCTGTTCCACTGGAAGGAATTCCACATCATAGAATACTGTAATCCTAGTCAAAAGCCAATGACTCGGGAGGTTGTAGACCCCCTAGTAGAACCTAGTATTGTTATTTTGTAAAGTGTTCATGCTGTCAAATTGCCTTCTAAATATTTTTACTTGTAACCATAGATGTGGCTACAAAGAATTTCTTTAGTGGTCAAAAAGAGTCAAAAAGAGTTTCTTTAGTGGAATTCAGTCAATGCAGAGATTTATAACTGGTCAAAGGGCTGAGAATAAGAGACTGCATGCTTGGGCCTAAATGGGACATCTGTATCGCCCATACCTATACCACCAAGGCTCACAGAAAATCATGGAAGAACAGGCAGAAAGGTTGTAAGATCTGGGGTATGAGGAAGAGTACAATGAAATGTTACTGTTTGGACATAGCGTGGCTATCACAGGCATGAATGCACAGCACACAGGTAGATACTCTGCAGGCCCTACCTCTTACTGAGTAGTTGTTGGCAATAGATGAATGCTGGAGACAGGAAGATCATTCTTTTTTGAGGATGTGGCCATGGGTAGGTTTCCTATGCTCCAATGGATAGTCCTATATCCATGTACATATGGGTAGCATTAATTGAATTTTGTGGGTTATCAAAAATAAAAGACAAGAAATTGAAAGGGTAGTGTTAGGAAATATGGAGGGAAATTGGAGGAAGAAATATGGAATAGATCAGAGAATAGCTTATTGTATATGCACATAATGTATAGTATTTCTCAAAAGTGAAAAATTGAAAAGATTGGGCATATGTGTTGGAATATATATAGAGAGGTTGGTTAACTGAAAGGAGACATCATCCATGTAGCTATGGAGAAGTCATTATTCATACTGGATGAGACATTTTTGGTAATAAGGTTGTTTTAGAGATATCTATACTCCTGACCCATGCTCCTATAGTTAAACTCAATAATCATTTGTACACCAAATTTGAATTGGGTAAAATCTATATTTTAGTTTTTCATTGGTACATGATCTGGAATGAATAATGTCCCCTTAGGAAAACACAACATACACAAATAAGATTATGAGCTGTCTTAGGGTTTCTATTGCTGTGAAGAGACACAAAGACCATGGCAGTTCCTATGAAGGAAAACATTTAATTGGGGATAGTTTACAATTTCAGAAGTTTAGTCCATTATCATCATGGTGGGAAACATGACCGCACACAGGCAGACATGCTGGAGAAGACGCTTACAGAATAACCTACATCTTGATCTGGAGGCAGCAGAATGAGACTATATTACACTAGGCATGATTTAAGTATATGAGACCTTAAAGCCTGCCCTGACAGTGACACACTTCCTCTAACAAGACCACATCTACTCAGACAAGGTCACATCTCCTAATAGTGACACTCCCTATGGGCCAAGCATTGAAATAACTGAGTGTATAGGGGGCGTACCTATTCAAACCACCACATGACTTTGTTTATAATCAAATCATATGGTTCAGCTCTCTAGTGACACAATATAGTACCTATTCCCTTATGACCTATGATTTTTATCTTTATACCCTTTAATCCTATCCAGTGCATCTTTGTAACCACTCTAGGATTTCATTTGCCAGAAATAAATAATTGAAAATATTTCTTAGAAACTTTTTTAATAAAGTAAAATCAGAAGCTACAAAACACACACACATACACACACACACACACACATAACTACTGTTACGACTGAGAGACCAAAGAATTAAAAATTAGCTTTTTTTTTTAGTTATTGGTTTAAAGTTTAAAGCACAAGCCTGAACAAAGGCCAGACAGGTGGAGACATGTCCAGCCACCTACAGAGAGGAACCAACCTTACTGCATTCTTTTCCTGGCTGCTAGAGATACGTTGCTAGATCATCCTTCTATCCTAGGACAGCCAAACAAGGGAAGCCAGACCATTAATGGTTTGGGGGCCCTCCTACAGCCAATCAGTTTAAAATGCAACATCATCTTTTGTGTTTCAACCAATAGATGCTTGCCACACAGGAATTCTGCTTTGGGCATGCTGGGAGGGACTGGAGTCTTCAAGCAAGAGGCTCTCTACTCTCTACTGCTGCATCAGTGAGGGTGTGGTCCCAAGCTATAGCTTGAAATAAAAAGATCCTCATGTGTTTTACAATGGACTCAACTCCTGGTGGTCTCTTGAGGGTCTCACGATCTAGGCATAACAAGACATGGTGTTGTGTCTTAATATTTAACATTACAACTCTCTGTGTCTCTGCCTCTCTTTCTTGAATGTTCACATCTACACTGGGGTGTAGACAATGTTTTTTCCCTAAGTGTCTCTTCCAACTCCTATTTTAAAATCTATGCCATACATTTTTCATAAACTATAACTCTGATTCATGATGACTTGTCCTGGAATTCTTTTCTATGGCAAATTCAGGAATTCCAGCTTCACTTCAGTGGAAATGTATAAAGAACTCTTCCAGGTGCTATAGGGCTGCAGCATAGGGCTGCATTGCCTATATCCCAACAATATCAGAGAAATTACTGAAGAAGTACTGAAGAAGATAGCTAGAAGAATAGAGCAGTGTAACCCAAGAAGAGATTCGTGAAATCAGAAATCTGAAAGAAATAAATTTGCAATAGTTTTGAAAAAATGCAAGGCATTATTACCATGTGATAGTTTTGGTTGAGTCAAGTAAATTAAAAGGCTGTTGAAAGTGAGGCCAGAGTTGAATGCTAAAGTCAGGCAGATTGGAGAAATGATAAAGACAAGTGATAATCCAGGAACTGGCTTCTTATAAATGAAGAAGATCTCACAGAAAGATGATTTATCATCCAAAAGTATTTTATGAGCATCTACTCTAGGTGCTGGATTAAAGTACAGTAATGAATAACAAGTTTCTGTCCTCAAGGAATTTATATTATGGTGGAAGAATTTAGACTTGAAATCCAAACCAAAAATAATATAACCATAGGTTATATCAAATGACATACTAGAATGTAACTGAGGAACAGAGACATTGCTTTATGTAGATGGTCAGTTTGAGGAAGTGAGTGATATTTCAGTTGATACTAGGATGGTGAGAAGAAATCAGTCAACCAGAGATGTATGGAAAGAGCCTTCCAAACACAAAGTAAAAACAATTACTAAAGCCTAGAGCTGAACGCGTGACACATACAAGTGACAGAAAAAGTCCAATATTACAGAATCACTAAAGTACAAGTACTTTGGGGGAGTGATTTCAGAGAATCAGATGGAACATAACATCAAGATTAAAAATAAAGTATGAGTTCCTGAGAGAAAATAATGGCGTGTGTTTCCAAGGGACCAGGAATTGTGAAGAAGGAAGTCAGAACAAACAAACAAACAAACAAACAAATAGAAAACATAATGAATTTTATTTTCCTAAAGTTAAATACAGAAAATATTTAAAAATAAGATGTCGGTACAATAGGGAATGTGTGCATAGGCATATTCTCACACTACTGAGAAGAAAAGTTCAGCTGGATAAGTTTTTAATATTATCTAGTTTTTCTTTTGTTACTCTAAGTGTAGTCCTCAGACCTCCATCCTCAGAGAATTCATTTCAAATGCAAACTCCCAGACCTCATGACTAAGAATTAACATTCACAAGATCTCCCAGTAATTTACATGCAAATAAAGGTGTGAGCAGCTCAGCTCTAGACCAAACTCTTGTCACTCTGCTGGAATCATTAAGATCATTTTTAGCTCTCATCCACACCTTTCATTTTTAACCTCTTCCTTCTTTCTATACCATGCCATGCTTTCAGTCTTGGCTTCATATCTGCTAAGAAATTTGTTTTTCAATTCACTATATTCTGGAAGGGAGGGGCTGAAATAATCTAATCCTCAAGGAGATGAACAGATTTGACCCATACCCAATCAGGTGTTGGTTAAAATAATTGGGTGGGTTTTGGTTCTCTAATGCCAACAAACATGTAGCTACCTAACATTTTTCTATCAATTCAAGACCAAATCTTAATGTCCACTGTTATAAAGGGCCATCACTGAAAGGATCCAAGCACAGTTGAAGAAGAAATGGACATAATAAACTGATGTTATTAAGGATTCACCAGTAAACTTGCTCAGAAAATATAAAGTTACACAAAAGTAAAATTTAGCTAAAGGAGCACTGCTTCTGCCTGGCAGTTTATAGAGAAGATGAACCTAGCTGACAGCCACTAATTGCGTCCTGTGCTTCTCATTAGGAAGAGCATAATTCTGTCAGGCAGGCAGGATGACCCTGGATAACAGCTGCCTGTCTGTCCCAAGAGCACTGCAACAGCATTTTTACATTTTAAATCTCCACATTTTTTCAAACAATCAAACCTTGGCATTTCTATCTCTGTAAAACATATTTATTTAATTTCTCAAAGTATAATTTGGTGCCGTAAGTCTAAAAATGAGAGGACCAGGCCTGACCTCTACCCCCAAAAGTCACTAGCCCCAAGTATTAGGCCATAGGTCACCAATTCAAGGAACAAGAAAATAAAGCCCCCTACCCATGGAATAGCCTGGAGATAACCCATAAAAATGTGCTTCAATCACCCACCTCTGGTAATATTTAATCATCACCCTGAGCAATGGGTAATTAGTGAATACCTGGAGTTTACCCAGGTGTTCCTTACAATAGGTTGAGTAAAACAATCATGGTTTGGCCCTCTGGGCAAACAATTAATCATAGAACTGCTGAGCTGGAATTTCTTGAACATTGACATAACCCTAATTAAAAACCTCTCCCTGAGCTCAGGGCTCTACACCCAGGAACCACTGTATCAGTGACAGTGTTGGCTAGAGCTCACACTTGTAATAAAGACCCTACAGCATTTGCATCAGAATAGGCTCCTTGGTGGTCTTTGGGGTCTTTGAGACTTGGGCAAAACAAAAGTATTCCACTTTTGGGTATGTTAGAATGCAATGTTAAAGCTCAAATCTATAGAAACTGAGGGGCTCATTCTTCTTTTGGCATCAGTTAAAACCAGTTATGTGCTATTTTTAAAACATGCTCCTTTATTAATCTCAAAGTGCTTAGAGTGATTTCTCACTGAGAATGCATAATAATACCATAAAAGTATCTGCAACAGTATCTGTCAGAAATGCTATAAAGGAATCCTCCAATGATGGAAGGATATGCTAGAGATCAGCTCATGAGCTTGAGGCAAGACAGAAACTTAGGGAAAAGTATAGGAACATGAAAAGAAAGGAAATTCTCCTGGAGTCTGATTTAAGCCTCTTCCCAACTGAAAAGTCAAGTATTCCAGCTCAGTCAACAACATTTGCTGTAAAGGTTCTTGACATATTTAATATTCCTTTCATATACAGATATTTTATGTTAAATAACAAGGAACCAACTCTAAGGCCTGAATGTGTGTGACCTTGGGTAGAGCTCTTTTCCACAAACATCTTTTGGAAATTTCAGACTTTTAATTTATTTGCAGTGAAGATATATTACTTTTCCAAATCCTGTGTATCTTACCAATTTCAGTCCTGTCAGGTGCCTCTCAGCAACCACCCTGAGATCTCATTTAGGTTCCTTATCAATCCTTTAAAGATAGTAACCCTTAATTTTTTTTTTTTTTACAATAGTAAAAAAAAAAAATAGACAATAAGCTATGACTCCCTTTAGGAGACCATACCCACACTTGGGTCTTACTTTCTGTGACTCTGTTTTTTGAAACGTATATCCATGTTCTCAATTATATATTTCTACTGAGCACCTCTTTCTCTAAGCCTTAGTGATTTAGCCTATATTAAAATACCTTTATTTCATCCAAACTCTGCTTCAATAAATCAACATTAATAAATTCTTTTCTGCATTGAAGTCGCAAATCCCAGTTTGTCCTGAGTCAAGATCCTTAAAAATCAAGGGGAATTCTTCAGGATGCTAGTAGTGACACTGGGGACTTGTGCCTACTATCTTTGATCCAGAAAATTTTTTCATAGGCCAACATGACAAGAATTCTGGACCACTTTAGTGACTGTTTAGTTCTTGTTTAACCTTAGAAAAGCCACTCAGTCTCTTCATGTGTGATTAGAAGACTGTGAGAGTCCATCTTATACCTGTCAGAATAGCTAAGATCAAAAACTCAAGCAACAGCACAGGATGTAGAAAAAGGGAAACTCTTCTCCATTGCTAGTGGGAATGTAAACTTGTACAACCACTCTGAAAATCAATCTGGCACTTTCTCAGAAAATTGGGAATAGCACTACTTCAAGATCCAACTATACAACTCCTGGGCATATACCCAAAAGATGCTCCACCATACAACAAGGACATTTGCTCAGCTCTGTTCATAGCAACTTTATTTATAATAGCCAGAATCTGGAAACAATCTTGAGGTCAATCAACTAGAAAATGGATAAGGAAACTGTGGTACATTCACACAATAAAATATTACTCTGCTATTAAAAACAAGGAAATCATGAAATTTGTAGGCAAATGGATGGAACTAGAAAAGATCATTCTGAGTGAGGTAACCCAGACCCAGAAAGACACACATGATATACACTTACTTATAAATGGGTATTAGCCATTACTTACAGGATAACCATATTACAATTCACAGTCCCCAAGAAGCTAAGTAACAAGAAGGGCACAAGTGAGGATGGTTGAATCTTGCTCAGAAGGAGAAATAGAATAGACAGAAGAAGTGGATGAAGAGAGGGAGGTGGGTAGGAAAGGGAGTGTGGAACAGAATGAGGGTAGGGATCAGATGTGGGAAGAGCATGGGCAGGAGGTCAGAGTGCTTGCAGAGAGAAGAGAAAGCCAGGCCAGGGATATTGCTGAGAGAAGCTGGTAGGCTCCTGGAAAGATTTGGGGGGGGGGGTAACTCTAGAATTTCTTGATGTTTTTGATCTGTACTTCTTTATAGTGTAGACAGGTTCCTGTAATATCTTGTCTTGTAGAGTTTGTCTGTCTCGTCCTGTAGAGTCTATGTCTTGTCCTACAGGCCATGTAGGAAGCTGAGTAAAAGGTATGTGGATCTCATATTCATAGAGTAGTTTTTCTTTCATTTGTTTTATATATTAAGTTTTGAGATAAAATTTTGAATGAAGAAAGCATTCCTATTACTAAAAACATTAAAAAATATACTGGCATAACAAAATGCATAGTGGAAAGTTTTAGAAAGTAGTCACATAAAAGTACCCTTCTGCGTGAGCTTTATTAGGAAAGAATGCCTCTCTCAACCGTGTGTGTGTGTGTGTGTGTGTGTGTGTGTGTGTGTGTGTGTGTGTGGCCTTGAAGTGAAAAGACATTAAGAGAAATACAGGAGGTATAAATAGAGGCAGTATTTTGGGGCTTTGAATGGAGAGAGATCCTTATCATCAAAAACCAAGATGGAACCAGGCATAGTGATGCCCACCTTTAATCCCAGAACTCAGGCGACAGAAGCAGGTGGATCTCTGAGTTCAAGGCCAGCCTGGTCTACAGAGTGAGTTCCAGAGAACCCTGCCTCAAAACAAACAAACAAACAAACAAACAAACAAAATGAGACCTTTAGATTCAAACGGTGGTGTCCTTTGCTGTAGAAAAGTAAACCAGCAATAGTTGGACATAAAATGTGCAGTATCAAAGTCCTAATTAGAAAGTCTTTTCCTATACCACTTTCTTCTCTATCAGTTTTAGGACATTTAGCCTTATGTTGAGTTTTCTGTTTGTTTGTTTTGTCTTGAGACAAGGTTTCTCTATGTAGCCTTGGCTGTCCTGGACTCATTTTGTAGATCAGGCTCACCTTGAACTCACAGAGATCCTCCTGCTTCTGATTCCCTGAGTTCTGGGATTAAAGGCACACAGGACTACTCCAGGCACATTGAGTTCTTTGATACATTTGGAATCGAGTTTTTTTGCAGGGTAAGAAATAAGGAACTAGTGTTATTTTTCAACATATATTCAGTTTGACAAGCATCATTTGTTGAAGATGTTGTCTTTTTCTTCAATGTGTATTGCTCATGTCTTGGTAAAGCAATCAGATATATGTCGGTCTTCATTTCTATTCCGTTGATCAATAAGCCTTTTTTTATGCCAGTACCAAAACTGTTTTTATTACTATAACTCTGCAGTATAACATGAAAGCTTAGAGATGCAAACCACTAGCAGTCCTAAGATTGTTTGGGCTATTCAGGGTCACTTGTATTTTCCTATGAAGTGTGAGGATACTTTACACAAGTAAACTCACAGCAGCTTTGACAGTGTGTATAAGACCTATATTATTGAAGCCAAACTGATTCTCAGTTTGGAATGGGGAGGCGGGTATAACCCATATACACACAGCCCCTGATAAATGGATATATCCACAATAGATAGCTCTTGGAAGAGGGAATATCAGGATGGGGATTGAACATTATAGTTAGGGTCCTCTCTTTTGCTTAGTTTGTTTAGATGTACAGATTTTAGTGGGTTTATTCTATGTTGTATGTTTATATGAGTGAGTAAATACCATGCTTCTGGGACAACTCACTCAGGATGATCCTTTCCAGGTCCCACCATTTACCTG
The DNA here is from genome assembly GCF_907164565.1 of Psammomys obesus. Taxonomy (NCBI): domain Eukaryota; kingdom Metazoa; phylum Chordata; class Mammalia; order Rodentia; family Muridae; genus Psammomys; species Psammomys obesus. The sequence goes on along the minus strand of NW_026596381.1, from coordinate 720,926 downwards.
TAAATTTCATGATTTCCTTATTTTTCATTGCTGAGTATGCAGCCACTTTTGATGAGAACTGATAGACTAAGATCAGAAAGAAGAGGACAACCTCTCCTATCAGTGGACTTGGGGAGTGGCATGTATGCAGAAAGGGGAGGGAGGGTGGGATCGGGAGGGGAGGAGGGAGGGGCTTATGGGGGGATACAAAATGAATAAAGTGTAATTAATAAAAAAATTAAATTATAGATTAAAAAAAAAGAGGGAATATCAGTTATTTTTAGTAGTGTAGCCTGTTGGGATCAGTAAGCAGGCACTTCTATGGCCAGCCCCAAGGGACCTGATAGACTGGTTATCAGGCATTTGTGAAGACACCCTAACTGCTTGGAATTACCTGCACATGCCCTTGATTACCCTGTAAGAGAACTAGAGCCCTCCCCTCTCTCTCTCTCTCTTCTTCCTCTTCCACTCTCTCTCTCCCTCTCTCTTTTCCTTTCTCTGTTCCTTACTCTCTTACTCTTTCTCTGCTCCCCTCTCCCCCCCTTCCCCTAATAAACCTCCCACGTGGAACCGATCTCGTGGTGTGATTTGTGAACCTGCCTGTAACCTTCACATTCACACGTTTCCTAACATAGCCTCTAGCAGGTCAACCACACTTAAGTGAAAGGTCAGATGCCCAAGAATATATGCATAGCATAAGTTGGACTTGATAGACTTAAAGAAATAATAAAGAGGACACAAAGATTGGTCGGTAGGGAAGGGGAGGTGGATCTGAGAGGAGTTGAGGGAGGATGTGACTATGATCAGAACAGTGTACAAAATTTCAAAGAACTAATTAAAAATAAGTGGAAACAAAGAAACCTGAAAGGAAAGGCATTAAGAGTAACAGGGAACTGAAGGAGGAGAGCAGACTCTTAGGTCCAGAGAGAGGCTGAATCAGTAGAGACAGCTGCCATGTATCGTGAATGGCATGATATGAGTCTAGCAAGGAGACAAAGGCCATGGAATTCCACAGAAACAAAAGAAAGGCCTTACTTTTATGGGTTTTCAGAAGGCAGCACGAAGTTTGACACCAGGATTGAGTCTGGGCTAAATCTAGATGCAAATGAATCAGGTACTTGTAATGGCAGTTTTGGTTTCTTTATAAATTCAGTATGTTATGTAAATATGTTTTTGTTTTAATCCTGAATGTGGGATTTTAGTTGGGTTTTAGTTTGTCCACAGCTGTTAAAATCTCATGTGGGGCATGGCTTTTGCCAGCTGCTGACTGCCTTGCACATGCAGCACAGAGAGGGATGTGGTCTAGGACTCTGAGGATATAAATTTGAGACCCAAAAAAGAAGTGTAGTGTGCAGTGTTGGCGTGTGGCATGGAGCAGCTTGGAGATACTAGGATAGCCATACTAAACTCTACAAACATGAAGAAGCTAAACACTAAGGAAGACCCTAGGGAAAATGCTTAAATCTTGTTCAGAATGGCAAATAAGATAGACACCAGAAATTGTGGAAGAGAGGGAATAGGATGGGATCCTACTATAGAGGGTCCTCTGACAGGCTCCACCCAACAATGGATTGAAGCAGATGCTGAAACTCACAGCCAATGTTTGGGCAGAGCACAGGGAGTCTTATAGAAGGAGGGGAGATAGAAAAATACAGAGGAGACAGAAGCCCCACAAAGAGACCAACAAAGCTAAAAAATCCAATCCCAGGGGCTTCTGCAGTGCTGAGGCTTTTTTCATAGAGGATATTTCAGCTCATTCTCTTTATTTCTACCTTCCTTCTTTTCTTTCTTTTTTTCTCACTTATTCTTTCTTTCCTTTCTTCTTTTTTCTTTCTATCTTTTTTCATCATTAAGACATTTAGTTAATAAATGAACTAAGTATGCAGCTGTTGTGCCTGAATCGCGATACCTCAAAAGACCACTACCAGGAGTTGAGTCTGTTGCAAAATACATGAGGATCTTTTTATTACAAATCATTAAAAGCTGCAGCTTGGGCTCATACACCCCCACCGCCGAAGCGGTGAGAGCTGAGAACCTCGTGCTCAGGTTAGTTGGGTGATTTAAAGATTCTGGTCCCTCCCAGCATGCCCAAAGCAGGGGCGATTCCTGCCTGGCAAGCATCTATTGGTCAAAATGCAAAAGGGATGTTGCATTTTTAATTGATTGGCTATAGGAAGGTCCCCAAACCATTAATGATCTGGTATCCCCCCCCCCCCGGGGGAACGGGCTGGTTCCCTAGCAACTGTATCTCTAGTGGGTGAGGAAAGAATGCAGTAGGGTGAGTTCCTCCCTTCAGGGCATTACTGGACATGTCTCCATCCAGCTAGCCTTAGTTCAGGCCTTAAACTTTAAAATAATAGTCACCGATTTTTAATCTTTTGGTGTCTCACTAAACCACACAAAAGCAAAGTAGAGAAACTTATAAAAATCCCTGAACAATTGGTGATAACCACAAATGTCACGACCCTGGAAATACAAGATGGCAAATAAAACGTAAAGTTGTTCATATTACTTTACTCAAGGCTCTTCTGTTTTGATCAGGCCATTCTTTACAGTAGGGCTTCTCCAAAGTAGGATCTAATGAGCTCCAATTTTCTATGAACCTCTGAATGCTATGATAATTGGATGAATTGGCTTTATCTGGACTGATTATGATAGATTATTTACTCTTCCATGTAGCAGGAACCACACAGTCAAGCTTGTGTTTCCATGACCTTGGTATGTTGCATGAACAGAATTTGTCAACCTGCTGTGAAAGCCCTGAGGTGAAGAATAATTGGAATATAGGGGACATGGTATTTAGAGTGAGCAATAATCTGGGCTTGAGGGGTGATGTGTAAATTACTTGCCAAACTTCCTGATCAATTCTTATTGACATTTTTTTTTTATCTATATCTCATCTCTAAGTCAATAACTGCTAACCCAAGTTAGTCCCACATACTATACGTTTATGTATCTCCTGAACTAACATAATAGCCTCCTAAATATTTCCCTACCTTCATTTTCTGCCCTCATAATTTATTGTCACTCTTGGTAGAGTTATACTCCTAAGACAGTAATTACTACATATATTCTCCTTTTTTTTGCGTGTACATGCTGTGTGAGTGTGCTTTTTCACATGAGTGTGGGTGTGCAAGTGCACATGGAAGTCAGAAGTTTAGATTGAGTATATGTTTCTTGACAGCTCTCCACTTTATTTACTGCGAGAGAAACCTTGAGGTCATCAATTTCACGTAGTAGTCAACTGCTCTAGGGATTCCCTAGAAAATTATAAGGAAATTCTAACAGAGTGACTATAGTCACTAGCTTGTGATGTGAGTGCTGAGGGTCCAAACTAAGGTCCTTACACTTGTATAAAAAGCCATCTCTCCAACATTACTTTAAAGGACTTTCCTATTGATAATAAGATCAAATACAAAATCTTTAACAAGATATGGACAAGCATCAACAGCCTGTACTGGGGGATGGTCTTGTGTACTGTGTACTCAGATGCTGATTTCTGTGCCTGGAGATCTGGTTGCAGTCCAGACATGGGCATTGTTATTTCTATGAAGAATCTCCTCTATCAATGTTGTTTAAAGAATGCTTCTTAATTTTCTCTGATTGATTACTAAAAAGCTGAACAGCCAATGACTGGGCAGAGAAGACATGAAGGAACGGAGAGAAAGGGAGTGAGAAAAAGAGGAAGAGGAAGAAGGTTGAGGAGAAGGCAACATGTAGGAACCACCTTAAGGACAAAGATAGAACAGTAGTGGCCAGGGCAGGACTAGAGGGCAGCTAAAAGGGCACACAGCTGGGAAGTAGCCAGCCTAGCATAATTGGGTTAGAGTAAAGGAATATCTGTCCAGTTAGAGTGCATAAAGCTTGTTTAATAAATCTAATAGGTCTGTGTATCAATTATTTGGGAACTAGGGTGGGTATTAGAAAATGGCCCAGATGGGCACTGTGGTGGATGCCTGTAATCCCAGCACTCTTCTAGACAGAAGCAGGTGGATCTCTGTGAGTTTAAGGCCAATCTTGTCTAAAACACCGGGAGAAACCCTATCTCAAAAAAAAAAAAAAATAGGACAAAAACAAAACAAAACAAAACCAAAAAAGAAAGAAAGAAAGAGAGAGAAGGAAAATGTCCCTACTAATTCTGTAAACCAACAAACCTGACCCTATAATGCTTGTGGTGATTAGTTTTTGCCAGCCGAACACAAACCACAGTCACCTAGTCAGAAGGAACCTAAACTGAGGAATTGCCTGCATCAGATTGGCCTGTGAGCATGTCTGTGGGGTATTTTCTCAATTGTAAGGGGAAACTCATCACAGTGTGCCACACTTTGCAGGTAGTTCTTGGTTATCTAAGAAAGCAAACTGAACAATAACCAGGGAGTAACATTCCTCCAGTTCCTGCTTACCAATTCCTACCTTGTTTTCATGCTCCAACTTCCTTCAATGATACACTGTAAAGTACAACAGGAAATAAACTTTTTCCTCCTTCTGTTTTGATCACTGTTCTCTTGTAACAACAAAGAAGAAAACTAAGAAAGACAATACCCTTCCAGCTTTAATCTGTTAATCTTTAACTTAACCTTTATTCTCTTCACATAGGCATGCTTTTCTTAATTGTATTTTCTTGGAATTTCTTTTCTTCTGTGTGTTGGTTAATCTTGGTTGTCAGCCTGTGTCAAATGAGAACTCCCAAAAGGAAGCTGTGTCTGAAAAGACTGATTGATTTTAACTGCAGTGATGTGGAGATGTCCTCTGCAGGTCCAGAGGTTAGTTACCTTATCTTGGACTAGCTTTAGCCCTTGGAATAGCCATTCTATGCTCACATGTGTTGGGAATAACACCCTGTGACTAATAGATTAAAAAAAAAAAACTTCTGAAATCTGTTAACTTAGTATACTACTAGCTTCCCCCAAACCCAAAGCTAAGAATACCATCAAAAACAAGAAAAGAAAAAAGAATACCATCAGATAGCATTTGAGGCAGATAGAAAAGAGTTTCCCCATCTTGCTGTAATCATCTCTCTGGGGCGTCCACCAATGTATTTGTAAAGTGTCTTGATTTTCTTTGTTCTGTTATTAACTATCTCCACGTTGCAATATGGAATTCAAAATTACCCAACTTTGTGATCCTGGGTCATTGTTACTCAAATTTGGCATGAAAATGAACTCTTATTTTCTTTGAGGTGATGTTTTGTGACAAGACTTTTCCTGGGGAGATGCAACACCTCCATCTGCTCATTCTAATAGAAAGCCCACAACACACCAAAGTACAGATACCATTAACGTCTAACTTGGGAAACAGGTAAGTTTTATTAGGGTTACTTACATGAGTATGGGTGAGAGGTTACTTACAGGAATAGAAATGACTCAAAGGCAGCTGTATCACCAAAGTTCATTCCAGAACAGGTAACAGTCCACAAAACCTAAGAGTCTGGAGTACACTGCTCAGCCCATGGATTCTCAGTCTGTCATAAACTTCAAGACACTTTCACTGCCCAAGAGCAGGGATGGAAGAGGAGGGATAAAAAAGGCATGCAATGTCCCAGGGGAGACATTTCCCTTAAGGTCTCTCTGATCTTGTGTACTCTGCTGGCTATTTTTGGCTGTCAACTTGATTACATCTAGAATTAACTAAAATCAAGTGGCTGGGAACACCTGTGAGAGATTTTTTTTTTCTTAATTTAATTATTTGAAGTGGGAAGATTCACTTTTAACATGGATATTTTGAGGTGAAAAAGACCCACTATTGCCTGAGAGACACCTTCTGGTAGACATGAAAGAAGGAAGCTCCCTCCTTGCCTGTTTGCCCTCACTTTTTCTGTTAAGTCCATTCCTTTACTGAAATTAGAGCCTACTGGATTCAGCATATACTGAAGACCAATTGAGACATCCAACCTTGTGGACTGAACAACTACTGTATTCTTGGGCTTTACATTGGTAGACAGCCATTGATGGACTAGTTGGACCACAGGCTAAAAGGCATTCTAATAAAAACCCCTTACACACACACAGACACACACACAGACACACACACAGACACACACACACACACACACACACAGACACACACACTTTTATCTCTATTATTCTAGAGAATTCTGACTAAAACATGTCCACCTTTCAGGACATAATCAGGGGATACAATCAGTTGACATGCTGACTGTCTGTCTCCTGAGAGTAAATTTCCATATGTCTCTAAATAAGGTGGTCCAGCACTGTTTTAGACAATATCCCCCCTTTTTTTCCTGAGCAGTTCCTTATGAATTGAGACCTTCCATGAAGTAGGCAATGTGCCTTTCTAATTCTCTAACATTTATCCTTTAATCTGAATTAAGCATAGGATTCCCTTCTTCCAGCAGCAGAGTCAGGATTCACTCTGAACAGTGTAAGATAACACCAAGATCTGAGCCAGTCCTTACATCAATAGGATGAAATTTAGTCTCTAATCACAAATTGTTAATAAGGACATAGAATTTCATTAACATTACAAAGTGGCTTAACTTGCTTAAAGAACTTTTGGACATTACTAATTACCTTCATAAAGATCCTTTTCATTGTGATTCAAACAGGTGAGGTGAAGATAGGAAATGAAGATAGAACCCAACAGGATCAATTGGAAAAGATTATGAATAAAAGGATAAAATCATTAAATTCAATATCATGTGGGATAAAATTAATGAAGTCTTTCTTGAACAAGATGTTGTTGATTAACCCCAGAAGTCCTTAATCTCAGCCATCAAGGCTGGTTGCCATTGGGGTATTTCAGAAAGAACTGTCTGAAAGGATTTTATCCTCTCTAATATATAGACATTAGGGTTAGAGGGAAAAAATAAGAGTACCAGTGTGAAGGTTTGGCAACATTGACTTTGACAGGGATTTCTGCATTTCTGGATACTGAAGAGGTCCTGGAAGTTCACAGCTACCCTTTCTAATCTCTTCAATGTTTGATATGACAAATACTGCCCTTCACTGGCATTAGAACTTAGTTCTACTGGATTCCAGCATATACTGAAGACTAGCTGAGACATACAGCCTTGTGGACTGAACAATTACTGTATTATAGGACTTTCCATTGGTAGGTAGCTATTGTTGGCCTAGCTGGAGTACTAACTAACTTGGTAGAATAGCAGAGTAGATCACAAAAAAAAAAAAAATGCTGTCATGATGAGGTTGTCTAGGCTTGCAGGACCAAATTATTATTTTTTCTCTGCTAAATTAAAGAATAACAAGTCAGAAAAACAAGGTCTCTGTTGTGAAGTATTCACCAGAAAAGAATGCTTGGACATGGGTTTAAGCCAATAGGAAGTCATTATTAGCTAGCCAGCAACTATACTGGGTGTTTGGGATCCCAGTGTAACACTGAGCCTTTTTCAGAGTGAGCATTTAAGCACAAAAACCATTTTCTGCGTTTTTTTTACTTCAGTTAAAAAAAAAAAAGTGAGAAGTAGAACTACAGAAGCCAAAAAAAAAAAAATGCTAGTACATTTAGAGAATTTCTAAGAATTATGGACTTTGATGTATTAGGCATTTGTTTAGTTTTGGCAGGTAGCTGTGTTTGTGTTCTGAGCTTTTATAGTAGGGTGTGTGTTTATCCAACTAGCTCCAAGCTTCTAGAATCTCATGATTCTCAAAATATAATTACAAATATTTAGACCTTGTAGATAGGCTCTTTTCTGACTAGCTCATTACTTAAAATAATCCATCTATACTACTCTATATTCTGCCATCTGGCTTGTTACCTCTGCTCAGGTACCATGTGTCTATATTCCTCATAACTTCCCCGGGCAAATCTTCCACAACTGGCTCTATCCAAGAATTATTTCTACCTTCCAGATGTCCCACCATTCTAGTGTATACTTTCCTATAGGCCATAGGTATTTTAGTTGATAGGCAATGAATCTATACAGTACACAAGATATTCTGTCTACAAGCTTTACAGCCTGAATGGTACTTCCATCATGGAGTCAGCTATGCTTGGGTTTGGGGGCCTACTAAGGTCTAGGACCCAGTTATAGTTTCAGCAATCACTTAAATTTTACTGAAAGTAAACACCCACATACACACACACACACAGAGAGAGAGAGAGAGAGAGAGAGAGAGAGACAGAGACAGAGAGAGAGAGAGAGAGAGAGAGAGAGAGAGAGAGACAGAGAGAGAGAGAGAGAGAGAGAGAGAGAGAGAGAGAGAGAAAACAAAGTACACAATGAGACATGTACCCCCAAAGGAGGGGAACCAAAGTTGGTGTCTGAGTTTGTCTCACAGCTAAAATTTTTATATTTAAGAATGAAGTCAGTCCCCTATTTCTCTCAGAACTTGTTGGTTTGAACTAATGGAGGGTATTTGAAAATCCAGATAAAGAAAGGCAATCTAGTTAATTAGTTCCTAGGCCAAGAGATGCCACCCCTGCTGGGAGATTTGAAATTCCTTTTGAAGAGTTCAATCCTGGGATGGGAGTGGGGTGTTTGGGAAGAGGCAAGCTCTCCCAATTTTTTGTCTTGGAAAGGGAGAATGATCAAGAAGTTCATCATCTTTTTTATTTTTAATTTATTTTTTATAATATAATAAAAACATTTCTTTCTTCTCTTTTTTCTCTTCAAACATTCACATACAGCTCTCCTTCAAACTCATTTCTATCATCTTAAATGTTTAAATGAAAAGTACATTAATCTACCTAGACGCTATTTTTCCTGTCTGCCTACCAGGGATTTGTCTGACTCCTAGCCCCTCACTTACTATAACTGAACAGCAGAGGAAAAGTAATGTTCATAATGATCTGACTATTATAGAGATTTGACAATGGTTAATTAATCATTGTGTTTCCTGAAGTAAATAGACACAAAACCAACTAAATATTTGCTTGATCTATAGGAACAGAACTATTTTACAAAAAGTACATGAAAGGATATCTTGAATTTTGGCAACAGAGAATCACATCCTCTCAACTAATTTCTATACTTGAGCCAGTTTACACATCTAGAACTTTTCAAGTGAAGGGAGGCTGGATTTCCTCAGTGAAGGACCTTGTTGCTATTGACATTTCTCCCATCCTTTCATAAAGGAACCTGTGGTCTTTTACTAGGGTAAATGTACATTCAGAAAAGGAAATAACCATGCCTTTTAGACTTGTTAGTATCTGAGTTGACACTGGTTTGGGAATCTTACCCATGCATTGTGCCCTTCCAATTAAAGTGGGGGCTTAAGGAGATCAGGTCATCAATGGAGTTTTAGCCAGGGTCCACAAACAGTTGATTCAGTTGGTCTCTGAACTCATCATGTGGTTATTTCTTTAGTCCCAGAATGCATAATAGGGACAGATACACTTAGGAGTTGGCACAAGCCCCACATTGTTTCCTTGTTCTATTGAGTAATGGCTATTATGGTTGGAAAAAGCAGGTGGAAGCTCTTGGAACTGCCTCTGCCAGTAAAAATAGTGAACCTAAACTGGTATCTCATCACTGGAGGCATTGCCACCATCAAAGATTTGAAAGATAAAGGAGTAATATTCCCACCATACCCCCTTTTAACTCTCCTACTTTACCTGTGCAGAAGACAGATGAATACTATAGGTGATAGCTTATTATTGTAAACATCCTACTAGTGAGGATTCCTTTTAATATATATTTATTATATAAACTCTGTTCCTCTAGAAAACCCTGAGTAATGCATAATACTTCTGGATAAGTTTTAAAAGGGGAAGAATTTGAAAAATAGGGTCCAATTTGTACCATTCTAAGGCTTCCTAGACATGCCTCCATTATTTTCTATATTTCTCTTAAAGTATAACAGCCCACAATTAAAGTCATATCTTTTGGGGCTAGAGACATTTTGAAGGTCTGAAAAAATTAAATTAGCCTTAAAATATGGGATACATAACCAGTTGAAATAATTTCTTTTTGGTTTTTCAAGACAGGGTTTCTCTGTGTACCCTTAGCTGTCCTGGACTCACTTTGTAGGTAAGGCTGGCCTCAAACTCACAGAGATCTGCCTGTCTTTGCCTCTGCCTCTGCCTCCTTGAGTGTTGGGATTACAGGCGTGTACCACCACACCCAGTTCATGGAAATAAATTTTTAATAAGAGTATTTAACAATGATGAAGTAAACTCATTTGAGTGATAAAGTCAATTAAGAGTTTCAAGCAAGCCCCACAAGGAGAGCAACAGAACTAGAAGATTTGAACACAGGGGTCTTACCAAAGACCCATACTCCAACCAACTACCAGGCATGGAGATAACCTAGAACCCCTGCGCAGATGTAATCCATGGCAGTTCAGTGTCCAAGTGGGTTACATAGTAATGGGAAGAGGGACTGCCTCTGACATAATCTGATGGGCCTGCTCTTTGATCACCTCCCCCTGAGGGGGGAGCAGCCTTACCAGGCCACAGAAGATGACAATGCAGCCACTCCAGATGTGATCTGATAGACTAAGATCAGAAGGAAGGAGAGGAGTTCCTCCCCTATCATTGGATTGGGGAGGGGCATGTGTGAAGATGGAGGGAAGGTGGGATCGGGAGGGGAGGAGGGAGGGGCTTATGGGGGGATACAAAGTGAATAAAGTGTAAAAAAATAATAAAAAAAGAGTTTCAAGCATTGGACTGGGGGAGGGACATAGAAGAGGGAGGGAGGGTAGGATTGAGAGGGGATGAGGGAGGGGGCTATAGCTGGGATACAAAGTAAATAAATTATAGTTAATAAAAATAAAATAATAATTAAAAAGAGTTTTCTAATCTAATTTCTTTTCTTTTTTAATTAAATTTTAATTTTTTATATTAATTACAGTTTATTCACCTTGTATCCCAGCTGTAGCCCCCTCCCTCATGCCCTCCCAATCCCATCCTCTCTCCATTATCTGTTCCCATGTCCCTCTCGAAGTCCACGAATAGGGGAGGAGAAATGATAATTTTAGATGGTAAAGCAAATAGTTTGGTTATTATTTCATGAAGTCTAATTTTTAATTTGTTACATTAGTTGTGTTTTGAAAAATATTTTTAATACATTTCTCAATCAACAGTTTGGGAAAAAAATGCCATTTTATAGCAACTTAGACACTCAAACCTCTCAAGTTACTCTTTTGAAAAACTATATTAGGAATATCTGTATACAAAAGTTTATATAAAGTGTAGACAAGAGAATATATGTAAAACCCTTAGAATAATATTTGACACATGTAAATGATTACACATGGGGTTTTAATTTTAGAAAGGACCCTTTGGTGTGGGAAAATAGCTCGGTTGATAAAAGTCCTTGGTGCACAAGATGAAGACCTGAGTTTGGATCTCCTACACCTAATAAAAAGGTGCAATGCAGACAATTGTAATCCCAGAACTGAGAATGTAGACATAGGAGGAGCTTTAGATTTTGCCGTCTAGCCAATTTCCCCAAATCTGTAAGTTCTAGATTCAATGAGAAAACTTATTTCAAACTTTAAGGTGACCAACAATTGAGAAACCATCAAAACTGACTTCCTGCTTTTCACAGAGAAGCGAGGGGAGAGACAGACAGATATACAGGCAGGCAGGCAGGCAGGCAGGCAGACAGAGGACAAGGACATAGAAAGAAGCACACACACACACCCAGGAACAGAGAAACAGAAAGAAACTGCCTTCCAGGATGGTGAAGAACTTTGCCAGAACTGACTCAGATCTTTTGATCCACATTAAAGGAATAGCTAGCACAGCTTGGAGTGTGCCTAGTGGCTTTGAAGAAAAGTAGGAAGGCTACTCTGACTGAAGTCTAGTGAGCACTGGTTTGAAGTGAGAGTTAAGAGAGACATGGTAATAACAGGGTCTTAGAAATCATTATGAGGATTAAGCTTGTGTTCATAGTGAGATCTGACTCAACTGATAGATTCTGAGCCAAAGAAAGACATGTGACAGGATTTATCCAGTATTATTATACTCATTAGCAGTTGTACAGAGAATTGACAATAGGAAGTTAGAGGAAATGAGCAGGAAGGAGGATATAGAAATATGCAATACTCTTAGCGAAAGATCATGGTAGTTTATATCAGTATGGGTAGCAGGGAAGGTATCTTAGAGTCTATTGCTGTGATGAAACACCATGACTAAAAGTAATTCGGGGAGAAAAGGGCTTATTTGACTTAACATTTTCTTGTAACAGTCCATTACTGAGAAAAGTCAAGGCAGGAACTCAAGTATACCAGGAAAATGGAGGCATAAAGTGAAACAGAAGCTACAGAGGAGTACTGCCTCCTGGTTTGTCCTTCATAGCTGCTCAACCTGCTTTCAACATATAGGACAAACTCAGGACCACCTGTCCAGTGTTGGCATCACTCTGGTGGGCTAGGCCCTTCCATATGAATCATTAATCAAGAAACTACCCACAGGTTTGCCTACAGGCCCTTTTGGTTGGGACATTTTCTCAATTGTGGTTCTTTCTTCTCAAATGAACCTGCCTGTTTCAAGTTGACAAAAACTAACCATGACAATAGGTGAAGAGCAACAACTGATCTAAATTTATCGTTTAGGGAGAACCAACAGGACTTCCTGAGGTATCAGACATGGGAAGTGACATAAAATAAGTTGAGAGACTAAAGAATTAAAAATTAGGTTTTTTTGGGGGAGGGGGTTATTGGATTAAAGTTTAAAACAATCATGAACAAAGGCCAGACAGATAGAGACTTGTGCAGCCACCTACAGAGAGAAACCAGCCTTACTGCATTCTTTTCCTGCCCACTAGATATATATCTGCCCAGATCATCCTTCTCTCCTAAGACAGCCAAACAAGGGAAGCTAGATCTTTAATGGTTTTGGGGTCCTTCCTACAGCCATTCAGTTCAAAATGCAATATCTCTTTTTGTGTTTCAACCAATAGATGCTTGCTAGGCTGGTATTCCCCTTCTTTGGGTACACTGGGAGGGACTGGTACCTTTAAATCACCCACCTAACCTGAGCATGAGTCTCTCCTCTCAAGTGCTGCCTCCGTGAAGTTGTGAGCCCAAGCTCTAGCTTGTAATAAAAAGATCCTCGTGTGTTTTGCAATGGACTCAACTCCTGGAGGTCTTTTGGGGTCTTGTGAATCAGGCACAACATACTCAGTAGCAGTTTTGTTTGAATATATGGAAGGAAGTATTTGGAATCATCTTTAGTTGGAGTAAGGAACAGTGAAATAAAAACTGATTAACAGAATTTAATATCAAGGATTCATATCATTACATAGTAAATTTGAAATATGTGCTGGCTAAATTTTGTAAATGACAGAAACAAAATTTATCTAGGAAGAGGGAACTTCAATTGAGGAATTATCTCTATCAGATTGGACTGTGCACATGTGTAGAGGTTATTTTTTAAATTGCTCATGGATATGGTTGAGATCAGCCAGTTGTAGGAAGTGCCATCCTTGGGTAGGTGATCCTGGCTTGTATATGAACAACAGCTGCTCAAGACAGAAGTAGAAAGCCAATGGCATTCTTCCATGGTCTCTGCTCCAATTCTTACCTCAAGGTTCTGGCCTTGAGCTATTGCCTTAACTTCCACAGGATTATAAAATGAGATAATTTTTGTTTTTTTTTAATTTGCTTTTGGAAAGTATTTTATCACAGAAACAGAAAAGATAGTTTGAGCAAGATGCATACTAGATATCCAAGTGAAAATGTTAAAATGACAGACACATGTGTTAGATTGGAGATATGAGTTGGGGTGTTATTAAAACATAAATGTTATTTGAAGCCATTACTTTAGATTTGATCCAATAAGGTAGGACAAATGGAGACTGGAGAGCCAGTGATGAAACCCTAGAGATTTCTAACATTTCGAAGTTGGAAAGAATAAAAATAGACAGAAAATGGCAAAAAAGGAACAATCAGAAAATTAGAAGCAAAACTAATGAAGTGTCATGTCCTGGCAGGCAATGAAGAATTTTAATTAAGAGAAGTGGTCACTTTTTTCAAGTACTACCAAGAGAAGTTCTTTTCAAAGCTGAAGTAGCACCCTTCTGAGGCCTTAAAATTACTTAAAGCAAATAATTTCTACCCAGAGAAGGCTTCAGAAATGCTAAGTACATGAATAGATATTTTTTCCCAAGTGATATTTTCTTTTCCTTCTTCCTTTCTTTCTTTCTTTCTTTCTTTCTTTCTTTCTTTCTTTCTTTCTTTCTTTCTTTCTTTCTTTCTTTTTTTCCTTTGATCTAGAAGTTTCCTTTTTTTATTATAATCTTTTATTTATTTTTTATTAATTACACTTTATTCATTTTGTATCCCCCCATAAGCCCCTCCCTCCTCCCCTGCCGATCCCACCCTCCCTCCCCTTTCTGCATGCATGCCACTCCCCAAGTCCACTGATAGGGGAGGTTCTCCTCTCCTTTCTGATCTTAGTCTATCAGTTCTCATCAAAAGTGGCTGCATTGTCCTCTACTGTGGCCTGGTAAGGCTGCTCCCCCCCCCAGGGGGAAGTGATCAAAGAGCAGGCCAATCAGATTATGTCAGAGGCAGTCCCTCTTCCCATTACTATGTAACCCACTTGGACACTGAACTGCCATTTTTTTTGTTTTTGAGACAGGGTTTCATAATGTTGACCTGACTGGCTTGGAACTCACTCATAGCAATCCTCTTGCTTCTGTGTACCAAGTTCTGTGATATATACCCATGAACTACTCCATCTTTCCAAATAGGGAATCTAAACATCAAAAATAAATATATAATGTTTCCTGAAAAATAAATTTTGTTTTAAATTAATTAATTTTAATGTTTATTTTATTTTTGAGACAGGGTCTCACTATGAAGCCCTGGCTGGCCTAGAACTCTGCATGTAGAAAAGGCTGGTCTGGAACTTACAGAAATTCATCTGCTTTTGCCTTCCCAGTGTTGTATTAAAGACATGTGCCACTATGACTGGCTTCCTGAAAAGTAAAATTTGAAATAAGCTTCTAGGAAAAAATTTTAAAAGTAATCTTTTATTTAGCAATTATGCATAAAAAGAACATTAGAATTTAAAGACTCCAAAGACATTAACTCATCAAATGCTTTAAAGTTAAGGATGATAAATTTCAAGTACAGAGAGACAAAGATACTTGCAAATGCTCACATAGCAAATCTTGTGTTAGAACTCTGATCTTTCAAAGCAGTGCCCTTTCTATCGTAACAGAAATTTCAAATTAGAGACCTGGAACTGTATTCTGTTTCACATAGTCCAAGAGAGATAAATTTAATCCAACATTTAATAAGTAGAATATCATACAAGAAAATCTGGATTTATTCCATGGAAAATATTAGAACTAGCCAGGATGACTAGAGCAAAGCCAGGCAGTAGCTTCCTCTTTTAGACAGATCATGTACTCTGAGATTTGTCATGTTCCCTACCATTCTCAAGTGCATCCAACCTATTTCTTGTGTAACTTAGCAACCAAGTCCTTGTACAAATTGATTTTGACCTCACTCATGACTCACAGTTTTCTGCATTCACCCAAATAATGGATGGTGAGTCCCTTGCCAAAACTCCCAGGGGTAACCGTGGACTGCGGAAGCATAACTAGGTACTCTAGTAAATAATTAGTTGTTGGCTCTAGACAGAAGTGGCAGAGACTACTAGTTGTCCATTAAAAATCCATTTTCAGGGCTGGAGAGATAATACTGTAGTTAAGAGCACATTCTGTTTTTCTAAGGGATCTGAATTTGATTCACAGCACCCATGTATGGCTCAGAATGGCCTGTAACTTCCACAAAGGGTATTCAACTCCTCTGGACTCCAAGGACACTCATGTGTATACATCTCACACAGAGTCTCACACATTCATGTAATTAAATAATAATAATAAATTCTTAAAATAAGTTTAAAAAAATCTATTTTCCTTTTTTCTTTAGAATGCATGTGCACAATCAATCAGTTATACTATTAATGGTAAGTGACAAGTTGGTGGAAGTTCTTAAATCAGCCTTCCAGGTAAGATGCTTAAAATGGCAATAATCAGTTGGCATGTATAATTTTTTCCCTTGCAAAATTTTTTTAACTAGAAATGGGGAAACCGGAGGTCTGGATGCCATATTGAGTCCTAAAGGATTACTATGGTTTGAGTGGGTCTGAATATGCCCACAAAGTCCTTTGTGTTAAAATTTGATCCCCCTTGAGAGTTAATATAAAGGCAGAGTCCTGGTTATGTGAATATGGTATTTAGAGGTAGGACTTTGGGAAGTTCACAATTACATTGAACTCCTTAATGTGCAGCTTTCAAGAGTTGAATATTGGCTGCTTTATAAGAAGTGAGAGAGGGAGAGAGAGAGACAGAGAGAGAGAGATCAGACAAAACACAAGTATACTTCTTGTTTCTAAGAGACAAAATAAACCTGATCTTTTCAAAGTTGCTTTTAACAGATTTGTTGTCAAAAAATGAGAAATGTAACTAATACAAAATAGATTCATACCAGAAGTGAAGTTGCTGCAATTATGCATCTGACCAGGTGTTACTGGTTTGCAGGAAGAATTTGGAATTTCAGGCTGGAAAAGCTCTAGAATTCTCTGAGAACTCTCCGTTTTTCTAGTGGATGTTCATGAGATACAAGCTTTATCTGATAATTTTTGCACTGTACACTGACAAATCCCTCCATCATCATCTTCTTTGGACTCCATCTCCTATTTCCTAGCAACATACAAGAAAGGGAAGCATCACAAGTACCCCTCTTTAAGATCCAAAATACTGTATGAAATGAAGGAGGGTGGAAGTATTAGAATTTAGTGTAGGGCCATTAATGGAAGGGAGAGCTATATCCCATAATGAAAAATACTAGCATTTCAATTCTATCTTTCCTCCTATGTAGAGATGTGATACTACAATCTCTCCTAAAGACTATAAAATCAAAACCAATTTTCTCCTCCCTTAATGGAATTGATTACACATCTTTACTGCTGCTCACCTGCTTTTCTGATTTCCAACTTTAAAGTATTTCCTCTTTACCCTTTCTATCACATGTCTACCATGACACTGGGCACTTTCACTCCTTGAGAAACCTGTCCATTGCAAT
Organism: Psammomys obesus; assembly: GCF_907164565.1. NCBI lineage: Eukaryota > Metazoa > Chordata > Mammalia > Rodentia > Muridae > Psammomys > Psammomys obesus. The sequence goes on along the minus strand of NW_026596381.1, from coordinate 703,983 downwards.
TTCAGATTAACTTCCATTTTGAGTCTCACTGCTTTCTTGGACCCTGTCTCAAAATGTATAACTATTTTTTTTTCTTTTCTTCATTATGAACCAAATCATTTCCAGGAAGCACAAAAATTAACATTTCAGTTAACTAACATGTTTAGATAGGTTTGTCTGAAGTAAAGTCCTAGAAAACTAGTTTTTAGTTTCAAATTCTCTAAATTCTTTTGTTTTAGGTGACTTCATGTTAAAGGAAGTAAAAACAAAACAAAGCAAAACAGGCACAGAGGTAATGGTTGTTTATGCACTCCAAAAGTCATCTTTCAAACATTACATTCATATATACATATTAAAAATATGTTGCCTAATAACTTTTAGTGTACATTTTTTGTTTATTTGTTTTGCTTAAAGTGGTATAAGGGCATCTTGGCAGTTGAGAGCTAAGGTATTCCACAAAGTCATACCATGCCTCACACAAGAGATTTATTGTGTGAGTCAAACCTCACACAAGAGATTTATTGGAAAAAGAACAGAACAGCAGCTGCTTCTGAACAGAAAGAGAGACAGCAGAGGGCTGAATGGAGGTGGGGGGCTTATAGGGACTTTGGAGCACAAGCAGTGAGCTTAGTGGGAAAGTATAGTAGGATAGGAATCATTGTTTGGCAGGGTTTTTTGTACATTTTTTAAAATTTATTTTTATATTAATTACAGTTTATTCACTTTGTATCCCAGCTGTAGCCCCCTCCTCATTCCCTCCCAATCCCACCCTTTTACCCTTATCTCCTCCCATAACCCTCTCCAAGTCCATTGATAGGGGAGGTCCTCCTCCCCTTCCATCTGACCCTACCTTAACAGGTCTCATTAGGAGTGGCTGTATTGTCTTCCTCTGTGGCCAAGCAAAGCTGCTCCCCCATCAGGGGGAGGTGGTCAGCCACTGAGTTCATTCCATGTACCCATTACTAGGGAACTCACTTGGATACTGAGCTGCCATGGGCTACATCTGAGTAGGGGTTTTAGGTAATATCCATGAATGGTCCTTGTTTAGAGTATCAGTCTCAGAAAAGACTCCTGTGCCCAGATATTTTGGTACAGTTGCTCTCTTTGTGGAGCTCCTGCTGAGTCAGGGGGTAGGGATTTCCAAGTATCCAAGTCTGGAGTTCTAGATCAAGCCAGCGGCAGGATGTTTTTCCTTTGGCCTATGTCTTGAAATTATAATAAAGTCAGGGGCTGGATGTCCTTCCCTTGTCCCTAGTCTTGGGCTCAAGTCAGGGTCAGAGTGTTTTTTCCCTGGCCCTTTTGCCCTACAAGTGTAAAATGAGTTCTTTAAAAAAGAAATGGAAACCAAAAATAAAATGGTCAGAGGTTTTGTACTCAGTTATTTTCAGGAGTTCCAAGGGCAGAATAGCTCTATTTTATTACTTTCTTAGAAACCAGTCTATGTTTTCAAAAGATTAGTCTTCTAGTATTCTCTGTAGGGGACAGTGGAGATTTCCAATAGTCAGAAGAGGACAAAGCTGTAGTAGTGTTGAGATGCTGTTTCCTCTGTGGGAATGGAAGGCCAGAAAACCTGTATTTCCGGTCTTCCTTTGAGGATAAAGTATTGTCAGGAGTCTCCCTGGCCTTTATACCTGGCTCTGCAGCTTGTGCTTTGAGTTGTGGAATCTGCCCTGCCCCCCCCCCCCCCAAGCACACATATACACGGCTATGGGCTACACTGATAGGTCAGATCTGTTCCCTGTCCTGGCTCTGCAGCTATCTCTGGCCCCACTATGGGTTGTGGATCTCCACATATACCTGTCTACCTTACCTTGCATCAGACCCATTTCCCAGTCTGGGTCTTCACTTGTTGTGATGCCCCTGAGAGATATGGAACTTCCAAAACCCCTGTGAACCTTCTCCAGAGTGTGATCTTGTCCCTTGCTTGTATCAGCACTTTTCCTTGAAGTCTTGTAAGAGGTGGGTACTCCCTGTCTCTATAGCCTTTTCCCAAAGTCAGATCCAGTGCTGTTCCCATTTCTATAAATATCACTGTTACTACTGACCCAGTTATTTGAATAAAGCCTACGAGTAATCCTTTACTTCTCATCTTCCTAATAAGTCTGTCAATAAAGTGTTTTTGGCTCTACCTCCTAAATATAAAATGTCCACATTCTGATCACCTATGGACCAACCTTGGTACAAGCTAACACCTTCTCTTCCCAGGATATGACAGTAGTCTCCTCATTGAGTTCCTAGCTTCCTAGGCCTAACATACAATTTCTTAGGGTCCAAAAATCCAAAACATCTCAAACAGGCAAAGGAGGCAAGAGTCCTACAAAGCAACATCTTTATTTTAATTAGGCAGCAAAAACTAACCAGTCAGGGACCTTCAGTGAATTGGAAGCTGACTGCATCCTCTAATGTTCATCTTAGTAAATGTTTAAGCACATGACAAAATTTTATTGTACTCAGGCTGCTACTCATTGATCAGAGTTGAAGAACAGACTTGGGAGCTGAACTGAAACCCAAACCACAATGTTACCGAGGTTTTTGTTTGTTTGTTTTTATTTTGGTTTGTTTTGTTTTTTCGTGACAGTTTCTCTGTGTAGCCTTGGCTCTCCTGAACTTCCTTTGTAGATCAGGCTGGCCTGGAACTCACAGAGATACACCTACCTCTCCTTGCCTGAAGGCTAGGATTATAGGCATGTGCTACTGTGCCTGGCTTGTTTTAGAGTTTTTACTCTTCAAATCCACAAACATCTATGCCAAGTTATCCCATCAATCAGAATTTAGGGTTAAGGGACTTCCTTAAGGATATGTCTCTATGTTACACTATCCTTTCCCTTTGAGTTATTGAACTATGGTGGGGTGACTTGCCTAGCATTTATGTCTCAATGTGCCAACTAGGATGTCAGTTGTAGTGGAAAGTTTTGGTGTCTTTAAAAACTCAGTTATGTTATTTGAACATATTTTTGTTTTGATCCCTGGTGTGGGATATGGGGCTGATTCAGGTTGTCCACAACATCAAAGTATTTGCTTCGTGTGGGTTCTGAGAGGGACTCTACAGACAGTTTAATTCTGAGGACTCTGGAGAGGGAATAAATAAATGCCAGAGGCCAGAAAGAGAAAGGGGGGCTCTGAGAAAGAAGAAGGCTGCTGCTGCCCAGTCCCCATCCCATTTCTCCTGGTTGCTGTTGTTGTAATTTGACAACAAGAAGAAGAACTTGAAGTTATTCTGAAACGAAGATTGGACTTGCCCCAAGGAGCCCAAAGACCCTAATCAGCAGGAAGGAACAAAGAGAATTCTGACCCGTTTCTCCACTAACCTTCTTTCTCTTTTACCTGGTATTGAAAGGGATTGAGTTGCAGAAAGGAGAAAGGGGCATAAAGTAAATAAAATAGTTGAAAAAAACTAGTGCTCACAAATGGCATCCAAATGTAGGTCTTGGAATAATGGATAATCTGGTTTCTAATGCCATAGAGGAGACTGCAGGGTACGAATAAATGAATATGCTGTTTCAGGAAATGAGTAAAAGGTTTACTGTGGCTGCTGCTGCTGGATTCTCTCATGCTTTGCTCCCAGGGGGGGATTTTCTGGTTTTGCTTAGTCTTCTTCCTGTTCTCCATCTCAAAATGGAATACAGAAAAATAATTAAACTGTTTGAAAAGTTGCAAATGGATATGGAGAGATATGAGAAACAAAAAAATACATGAAATAGGAAAACTAGAAGTGTCACTCAATTCTCTAGCTTTTGAAAGGTTTGCAGAGTTGGCTGTGCAACTAGAGAGTTTTTGGGTACAAACAGAAGCACTTGGGAAGTGAATAGCACTGATGGAAAAGAGAAAAAAAAAGGTTCAGACCTGGTAATAGAAAACTGGAGTTTCCCAAAATTGTCAACCTGACTTGCTCCATGAACTTTTGGAGTCAAGTTCCCACAGCCTCTGGGCAGGCTTGGGAGCTGACAGGAGCAGAGGGCCTGAAAGGGTTAGACTAACTTTGTAACCTGTATCTCTTCTAAAGCCTATAGTTTTGAGTTTTAGGTTCAGGTTAAGCTAAAGCCTCTTAGTACCTTTCCAGACAATGGAGAAATGTGGCCTTATCTGTGAGGACAGACAGAAAAAAAAGCGAGCAAGCAATGACTTTTACTCAGCAGAAAGAAGGACCAGACCCTTGTCTTTGAGATAGTGTTTCTTAGCAACCAACCCAGACGGCCTCAATCCTTCTTCTGAGTAGCTCCTGACCTCCAGCCAAAAGTCCACAGCCCCAATCTTCAAGGATGAGCTAACCACCCCCACCTTCAATTGCAGCTGCATCCACACTTGGCAGGACTGGCCAAGCTTGAGCACCTAAGACTAACCAATTATCTTACTTTATAGCTTCCTCATCCAATCCTAAATTGCCAAGACTACAACTTCAAATTTACCTGCACTTTTTCTTTTAAAAACCTAAAGCCTTTGTCTCCTGGTGCCACTCTTTGCTGACTGGCAAGGGTGACCCCATTGCGCAATGGTTAATAAACCTCTTGCTTTTGCAATGAGTGGTGGTCTGTGGGAGTTTCTGGCAAGGGCGCGATCTTGAACTCCTGAGCTGTGAGACCCCAGGTCTTATAGGCCATACAGTGTAAAAGGGTTAAAGAGAAACAGCCCATTTCAAGGGAAAGGGTTAATCTTGAGCAAAATGAGTTGCCAGAGGAGCACCCTAAGGTTAAAGCCGTTAGCTTTCCCAGCAGCCACTAAAAGCCTTAGATATCAAAATGTCCAGTGCGTCAATTGCTGTAAATTCAGTCATTTGAAAAAAAGGAGACCAAGCCGCTTAAAGCCTGAGAGCTCAAAATGGTCTGTGCGTTAACTCTGAGAAATATGGTATGTTTCTTGGAAGAAGTGAACAAAGCCATTTCTGGCAACACTGGATTCTCAGCAAGAATGCCAAAGCACCCCAGGTTTTGTTGACACTGTAGTAAAGGAGGTCATTGGATGGATACAAGTCCAAGAGGGACATACAATGTAATCTTTTGCTTTTAGGAAGCATTTTTGGAGTCCTAGCTGGAGACTGAGCAGCAAAAATACCAGCTGATATGGACAAGAACACCCAAGAGTTATCAGGTTATAGAAGAAACTATTGATCCAAAAAGTGTTTGGTTCATTGATTATCTCCTTTTAAGAAATCAAAAACAAGCCTCATTCATATTAGAGAAATGCCATTATTTTAGACTGAAGTGGGAGATGTAGTAGAAGTTTTGGTGTCTTTAAAAACTCGGTTTTGTTATGTCAACATGTTTTTGTTTTGATCCCAGATGGGGGGTATGAGACTCATTCAGATTTTCCACAGCAGCAAACTATTTGCCTCCTATGGGCCCTAAGAGGGGCTCTTTGCCAGCTGCAGATAGTTTAATTCTGAGGACTCTGAGAGAGAAGGGAGGCTCTGAGAAAGAAGAAGGCTGCTGCTGCTCCCTCCTGCTACCCTGAAAGGAAGATTAGACTTGCCCCAAGGAACCCAAATACCTTAAACAACAGGAAGTAGTAAAAGAGACTCTGCTCCCTCTCCCCAGTAACCTTTTTTTTTTCTCCTATTTGGTATAGAAGGGATTAGAGTGGAGAAGGAAGATAGAGGTACAAGGAACCACAATAAAATAAGATAGTTTAAAAGTACAGTAACAGCCAGTTACCCAGGGAGGTCTTGGGAACTTAAACTTTATTTGACCCCTATTCAAAATTGAATTTGCATTCAAAATGGCTTCACTTTGGTTCCTTTTACAAACTCTTCACATAGAAACCAGAGAGGCATTTAAACAAGGACAAAGAACAGTTCAAGTTCTTTCCTTTAGCAGATCCTTCTCATAGAATGAATTATACACTGGCTCTAAAGCATCTGCCATATGTCAACCACTTTTATTTCCTTTATCTACCACATCCCATCCCAACTTTTCTGGGGCTTACCCCTTTTTCCCCTCCTATTATTTATTTATTTGTTTGTTTGTTTTATTTTATTTTTTCACAATCTAGAACAGGCCGGCCTCAAACTCACAGAGAGTTGCCTGCCTCTGCCTCCTGAGTGTTGGGATTAAGTGTGTGTTCCACTGCACCCAGATGGAGTGGCTTTCCTTTTTTAAAATTAATTTATTTTTTATTAACTACAATTTATTCATTTTGTATTCCAGCTGTAGCCTCCTCCCTCGTTCCTCCCAATACCACCCTTCCTCTTTCTTCTCTTTCCATGCCCCTCCCCCAGTCCACTGATAGGAGCAGTCCTCCCCTTCCATCTGAACCAGGCCTACACGTTCTCATCAGGACTGGCTTCATTGTCTTCCTCTGTGGCCTGGTAAGACTGCTCCCCCTTCAGGGGGAGATGATCAAAAAGCCAGCCAGTGAGTTCATGTCAGAGACAGCAGGGGCTTTCCTTAGCAAACAAACAAGCAAAGGAAAGCGACTAAAGTAATTTGATGTATATGCATGTTTGCTTTTTAAAAAAAATCACTGTGGCTTAAGAGTGTAGAAAAGATGTAGTGAAACTAAACATAGAAACACTGGGGATATTTCTTCATTATAGCATTAGGTGGGAGGAAGACATGTTCAAATTCTAACCCCAAAATTTATTAGCCTTTGCCTTCTGGGACTTTGTACATGCAACCATAGATCTAGCTACTGTCTCGTAGCACTAATTCATAAAACCCTTCTATTGGAGTTTAAAAAATAGGCCCTATTTTTTAATTGGATTATTTGTTGATATCTAGTTTCTTGAATTTCTTATATATTTTGGATGTCAGCCATCTGTCAGATACGGAGTTGGTGAAAATCTTTTCCCATTTTATTGGCTCCTATTTTGTCCTTTTGACAGTGTCCTTTGTCTAATAGGAGCTTTTCAGTTTCATGAGGTCCCATTTATTAATTATTGATCTAGAGCCTGAGATGTTATTGTTCTGTTCAGTAATTTGTTCCCTATGCCAATGTGTTCAAGGCTATTACCCACTTTCTCTTCTAATAGATTTAGTGTGTCTGGTTTTATGTTGAGGTCTTTGATCCACTTCGACTTTAGTTTTGTGCAGGGTGATAGATATGGATCTATTTGCTTTCTTCTACATGCATACATCTAGTTGGACCAGCACCATTTGTTGAAGATGCTTTCTTTTTTCCATTGTTTAGTTTTGAGCTGTCAAAAATCAAGTGTCCATAGGTGTGTGGGTTTACTTCTGGTTCTTTGATTCAATTTTATTGATCAAACCTGTCTGCATTTATGCTAGTACCATACAAGTTTTTATTACTATTATTCTGTAGTACAACTTGGAATCAGGGATAGTTATACCTCTAGAAGTTCCTTTATTGTACTGGATTGTTTTACCTATCCTAGTTGTTTTTTTTTTCCATATGAAGATGAGTAATGTTCTTCAAGATCTGTAAAGAATTGTGTTGGAAGGATCAAAGCAGATGCTGGGACTCACAGCAAAACTTTGGGCAGAGAGTGCAGGGAGTCTTATGGAAGAAGAATGGAAGAGGATAAAAGGACATGGAGGAGACAGGAACCCCACAAGGAGACCAACAAAGCTAAAAAAAATCTGAGCCCAGTCTGTCCTGCAGACTGATGCACCAATGGAGGACCATACATGGAGAGGACTTAGATCCCCTTCTTAGATGTAGCCAATTAGCAGCTCAGTGCTCCATGAGGGTATTCAAGTAAGGGGAGCAGGGGCTGCCTCTGTCATGAACTTGGTTGCCTGCTCTTTCATCATTTGCCCTTGGCAATATGGCCTTACCAGACCACAGAGGAAGAGGATCCAGGCAGTCCTGATAAGACTTCATAAGCTAGGGTCAGATGGCAAAGGAGGAGCTCTCCCCCTTTCAGTGAGCCAGGGGAAGGGGATAAGAAGAAAGAGGGAGGGAGGGTGGGACTAGGAGGACGTGAGGGAGGGGCTTCAATCAGGATATATAATGAATAAATTATGAAAAAAAGGAATTGTGTTTAAATTTTGATGGGAATTGAGTTGAATTTTTAGATGGCTTTTCTTAGGATGTCCATTTTTACTATATTAATCCTACAGATCTATAAAAATAGGATACAGATTTAAACAGAAAATTCTAAACAGAAGACTCTTTAATGGTTGAGAGGCACTTAAAGAAATGTCCAACATCCTTAGTCATCAAGGAAATGCACATCAAAGCAACTCTGAGATTCCATCTTACACCCATCAGAATGGCCAAGATAAAAAAAAAAAAAACAAAAAACCTCAAGTGACAGTTCATGCTGGCATGTATATGGAACAAGGGGAACACTCCTCCATTGCTGATGGGGGTGCAAACTTTTACAACCACTTTGGAAATTTGGTAGTTTCTCAGAAAATTGGGAATAGATCTACTTCAAGACCCAGCTATACCACCCAAAAGATGCTCCATCATACCACAATGGTATATATCCAAAAGATGCCCCTCTATTCAATAAGGACATTTGCTCAACTATGTTCATAGCAGCTTTATTCATTATAGCCAGAAACTGGAAGCAACCTAGATGACCCTCAACTGAAGAATTAATAAACTGTGGAACATTTTATACAATAGAGTATTACTCAGACATTAAAAACATGAAGTTTGTGGCAAATATAGAGAACTAGAAAAGGTCATCTTCAGTAAGGTATAACCCAGACCTAGAAAGACAAACATAATATGTACTCACTTATAAGTAGATGCTAGTCATAAAGTACAGAATAACCATTTTAAAAACACATACCCAAAGAAGCTAAGTAACAAGGAGAGCCCAAAGGGATATGCTTGAATCTCACTAAGAGAAGCTAGATTAGATATTGGGGGTGAATGGATGAAGGGGGAGGGAGGACTGGGTGAGGATAGGAATAGGAGGAATGAAGTGGGAGGAGGAGGTAGGGAGAGAGTACTTCGAGAAAGAACTGGATGGAGGGCATCTCTGGAAGGTGCTAGAAACCTAGGATAATGGAAACTCCCAGGAATCTATGAGGGTGATCCTGTCTAAGACTCCTAGCTATGGGAGATATGGAGCCTGAATCAGCCATCTCCTATAACCAGGCAAGATTTCTAAAGGAGAGATTAGGACACCAACTCAGCCATAAAACCTGAGACCCACAATTTGTCCTGCCTGCAAGATAAGCAGGGGTAAAAGCTAGAACAGAATGTGAGGGAAAAGCCAACCAATGACTGCCTCAGCTTGAGACATATGCCATGAGATGGAGCCCACCCCTGACACTATTAATGATATTCTGCTATACGTGCTGACAGAAGCCTAGCATAACTATCATCACTGAGACTTCACACAGCAACTGCTAGAAACTGATGCAGACAAAGACTAAGCCAAGACTTTCCACAGCCAAAGACTAAGTAGAGCTTGGGGAATCTTTTGGGAGAGGAGGAGGAAGGATTGAAGGAGCCAGAGGGGTCAAGGACACCACAAGAAAGCCTATAGAATCAACTAACCTGGGTCCATAGGAGCTCATACAGACTGCACTGCCAACCAGAGAGCATTCATGGGATGGACCTAGGCCCTCTGGACATGTGTAACAGTTGTACAGCTCTGTCTTCATGTGTGACTACTGAAGTTGGAGTACTCGCTGTCTCTGACTCAGTTGCCTGCCTTTGGATCCCACTCCCTTAACTGGGCCACCTTGTTTAGCTTCAATAGAAGAAGATGCACCTAAACTTACTGCAACTTGATATGCCAAGACTGGTTGACATTCATGGAAGGACTCCCATTTTCTGAGGAGAAGGGGAAAAAGGGGTTGATGATGGGGGGGGTGGCAGGGAAGTGAGATGAGAGGGAAGTTGGAAGAAGATGAGGGAGGAAAATCTGAGGTCAGGATGTAAAATAAATAAATAAATAAATAAATAAATAAATAAACAAACAAACAAACAAACAAATAAATAAATAAATAATAGGTCTTAATCTCTGGCTTATTATAAAGATTAAATTCATCATTTATTCGTAACATACCATAGCATCATGTCTGGTATAAAGTACTCAGTAAATGTTAATTTCCCTCAGAAAATAATGTTAGTGAGTATATTTAGGTAGTATTATCTGATAAATAAGCTGTCTAGTTCTAGATTCTAGAGCTGGAATATCTGTGTTACAGATTTTCTTTTGCATTGTATGTGAGATTTTCACACATGCTCATGCCATGTGTGGATGTCAGGAAAAAAATTGTAGAAGTTTTTTGTCTTTTTCTACCATGTTTCTCTTAGAATTGAGCTCAGCTTAACAGGTTTGATAGCTAGCACCTTTACCTGCTGAGAAAATTATTATCCCAGTATTTACTATCTATAGTACCTTAGATATAATACATAATACTCTTCTGTCTCATCTGACTAATGTTTTGTGTATGCATAATAGGATTAATAGCAAATGTGCTCACTTCCATAGGTTAGTTGCAATGATTAAATAACTTAACATAAAAATTGCTTATAATGGGGTTTAGTCCATAATAAATAGGATAACTAAGTAAACAATGAATCCAATAAATGCTAGCTAGCTATTATCACTATATTTCAGGCACATCTTCTTAAATCTACTGAGTCATCTATTTTCTTCTTATTATTTTTTTGCCTACTAATACATACACAAATGTTCCAAACTTAACTCATTTTAGTTAGCCATCATTCTTTTTTATTGGCATATTGTAGAAGAATATTAATCCAGCAACATGGCTGCTCTGGCAAGGGATAGCATCCAAAGACCTAGGTCTGTGTGATTGGGCCGGAATACAGACAAACCCTTAGTACACATCTTTAATCCCTCTGGACTACACACCTTTAATCCTTCTAGCCTGGATTTAGTGCACACCTTCATGATGCCTAATTGAGGGACACACAAAGTTATGAATCAGAAAAAGCTTTGATAGAATGAGTCATAAATAGGATATGCCTAACTCTCAGGAGAACAGATAGGAAAGAGAAGCTGTTTAAGAACATATAAGAGAGAGAGAGCAAGAGAGTTTGTGGAGACAGTACAGTAGAGTTTGGGATTACAGTATAGTTCAGTGCAATTTAGTGCAATTCATTTGAGTGCAGTTTAGTTTGTGCAGTTCAGTTCATGGAGTTCAGGGAAAGTAATTCGGTGAGAAGCATAGACAAGCCTGTTTGAATCTTTGAAAATGTTTTGAGCCAGTTTTTTGTTGTTGTTGTTATTTTTATTTTTTTGGCAAGTTGTTATCAATGACAGAGACCAAAATTAAAATCAAATGATAATGAAATTGAAGGTTTGATGGACAAAGGATCTGATATAACTATAATTTCATGAGAATCATGGAATCATCATTGGCCCCTTCAGAAGTTATCTATACCGTGTGTAGGGACTGGAACATTAAAGTGAAATACAAATTAAATGTGTGGGACCAGAAGGTCAAATAGGAAGATTAAAGCCTTGTGTGGCCATAAACCTATGTGGAAGAAATCTACTATAAAAATGGGGAGCTCAGATTCATATTACTTCAATCTTAAGCAACAGATAATTTTAACTGACACTGTATATTGTGTCTGTGTTAATGCAAGTGCCTATGTGTGGATTCATAAAGACCTAACTGTACCTTGATAAACAGAAAGGGGGAATAAGATTATTTGAAAGATGCTGGACTGTAAAAAACAAATAAACAAAAAACAAACAACAACAAACCCTGCTGAATTAGATCAACCTGTATACTTTAAAGATGGTTTAGCATCAGAATAGAAATCAGGGAATGTGTTATATTGGGGAAGAGATTTTTGTCTATGAAAGACTGGGTTCCATCAAAACTGATAAAGATCTGATCTGAGTACACAAAAGGCAGGATTCAAAGAAGAGACACAGAAAGACAACTACACAGTCCCCTGCATGGAGACAGCTTAACAAACCAGCTAAAGAAGATCATTCCTAAGACTGGAGCATTGGAAAATCCTTGATGTAAAAATGGACATTTGCTGAAGGAAGAGATGATTAGGAATGCAGTTATGAAGGATCATCACATCAACAGACCCTCATAAGGACATTCAGACTGTTAAGTTTATGTGGCTAATAATTGTTTCTATTGTAATAGTTAACTGTTTATGATTTGTAGCTTAAACAGAAAGGGCAAAGATGTAGAAAATTTTAATCTAGCAACATGGCTGTCTGGTAATGGAGCACATCTAAAGACCCTCCAGTATTAACCCCAAATATGTGGCTCAAGATTGGCAGCTAGGCCTTTTTCTGAGAGACCTTTTATATCTTTACTGTTAGAACATTGAAGAGCAATTCAGTTTCTTGAGACATTTTCTTCTCAGACACTCCACAGAGTAGTAGGTCATCTACTTGTTAGAGGAAAGATTTATGGGGAATTGACTAGTCCATGCCAGTGCAAATAAATGGGTGGTAGGTATCTCTAAATTCCTCGGGTAAGACAGTCCAAGTGACTTGTCCACTGTTAAGAGTTAGATAGTTTATTTTGTCTCTGGAGTAAGGTGATAATGGTCTCCAGGGCTGGGCTTAAGAGTGATGAAATCAGTTGTTGTAGTGGGTAGGATCCTAGCATAACGTTTCTCTCAGCTTCTAGAGAGAGATATAGAAGAAATTTAACAATCATTTGATTTTTAGGTTCAAACAGGTGTGGGCCTTTGTCTCTTGGCTGAAGGTAGTCACTACAGTGTTGAGCTGAGTCAAGGATATGATACAATATGTCTGAGCAGTATTTCCTCTTATTAAGAAATTTATCGGTGAAAATGGTTATTTAAATGGCATCTCCTATGGATTTAAGTCTAATGCTTAAGACTGCAAACCCTTAACTGTTAAACAAACATACTATTCACTTTAGTTTTAGTTTCCTGTTGGGTCTTTAAGACCATGAAAGTGGTCAAAATTAATCACTGGAGACAAACAACATTTTGGTTTCTTTTATTTTTATTAAGACAGGGGTCTCTCTGTGTAGCTTAAATTGGCCTAGAGTTCACTATACAGATGGAGCTAGGGAACTCAGATATCTACCTGCCTCTGCCTCATAAATGCTGGAATTAAAGGCATGTGCCATGATGTCTAGTCCTTTGTTGTTGTTGTTTTTTAAAATCCATTTATTTCCTATCCTTCTGCTGTCCTGTCTGCCACACTTTAAAGAGAGACAGAGCTACTATTGTTTTAACCTAGAAACTGGATGATGCTTAAATTTCTTCTTTTTCCCTTTTCAGAAGCTGCCTGAGAGGGACGTTATACTATGATAGTAGTCACTCTAATGACGCCACATAGATTCAACTGTCCTCGAGCAAAGACAATAGAGCTACTTTTTCTGCTTCTTTACTTTGCTATTTTGGTCCTGAATACCTGAAGGTAATTTCTGGTTACATCTGTGCTAATCTATCTTGAAAGCTTGTTTGAAAAATAACAGGAGCTAGCGCTTTGAAACACTAGACCTGGAAAGCTCATGTGCATTTACAGCAGCCTAGGGCCAAAATATTGGGAGAGCACAGATACCAAGAAAGATTCAAAGGATGACTTTTCAGGTGTTAACCAAGCTGCTGATAATGGTTGCTGCTGCAACTAAGGCAGGACACTGAATCATAATGTGTGCTTTTGCCTCGTTTCTTCAGGATTCTTTTTCACTGAGATAGAATGTTCTTTACCTCTTCAAGACTCCTTTGCCTACTCTGTTGCCTACTTTTGTTTCTACCACATTGTTCCCTGAGTACCCTTACTTTTATTTTTCAACCTTTCAATTACAATAGCATAGAGAGGTTTTTAAAAAGGGAGAACAGCCTGATGTCACCACGTCTGAGTTCCTTTAGATGTCTGGGATTTTGTATTTAAAGTTCTATAAGTTAAAGGGACTTGAATGTACCTTTTTCTTACCACCACCATCCCTCCAGTACTTGTGTCAATTTTCATGCTGACCCCTGTACAATAACCTTCCATCAAGTCAGTTGAGCAGATTTATTGTCTGTTCACAGAATGGTTTAAATTGCTTAAAAACTTTAACATATTCATAACTATTTTTAATAGTTTTGTTTTTATTCAAACAGGCAAAGTGAGACAAACACAGGGCTAAAAGCTGAGGCCCCTCAGAATTGTGAGCTGGAAAATCAAGTGACTTAAACTATCAGGCACAGGTAAACCTGGAACAAACTGCTCACTGGCCTTCTGCTAACACCACCCAGGAAAGCATGATCATAACACAGGTGTTATTGATTTATAATGAAGCAACACCTGATAAAACCCCATGAAGTCATCATTAGGTAGAAAATACAGTCAAGGGCTGTGGCTGGTGGTTCATACATACAATCCCAGTTCTAGGGAGGCCGAGGCAGGAAGCTCATGAGTTCCAGGTCAGCTTGGGCTACATAATGAGACTTTTTTTTCAAGATAAAAGCATTTAACAATCCTAATTTAGGGGCTTGAGAGATGGTTCAGTCATAAAGTCCTTGCTATAAAAACATGAGCACCTGAGTTTTATCCCCAGCATTTATGTGAAAAACCAGGCATGGTGCCTGATAATTATAATCCCTGTGCTAGGGAAGAAGAGTAGGCATGTTTCAGAGGCTCACTGGCTAACCAGTTCAGCCCACTTGGTCAGCTTAGCTACTGAGAAATAACACATGAGGTTGTCCTCTGTCATCCACACACACACACACACACACACACACACACACACACACACACACAC
>NW_026596381.1:634620-689400 GCF_907164565.1 Psammomys obesus | reverse complement strand
CACACACACACACACACACACACACACACACACACACACACACACACACATATACAGCTGCCAGTAATTAAGTACTGAAACTCATTCTCAACTCCCAAAGTACCAGAAAGCATTCCTCTACTCTGTGATATACATATATGATGGGTAAAAACTTTGTCCAGTTACTTGGGACTCTAGCACATCTTGAGATTTAGGGAACCCAAGTTCCTCTTCAGATATCAAGGTCTTATCCCTTTGTTTAAGGAAGGTGGTATAACTCCTTGACCTGTTTCTTCCATATCATAAGGAATTCTCCATTTATCTATATGAAATAGAGTTGATTTGTCTGTCAGACTTGGACCGCTATACTTTCTGATTCTTAGTGTAGAAAAGGAGACTTGCTAGGAATACAACCATGGTAAGTGTGGTCCAAGACTGGGAGGTTATTCGGTTGGTAAAACTGTTTACCTTTTGCTGTCAGATCACAGATGCTATCTCAGAAATGAAGTCATGTTCCCCAACAGTCTATCCTAAAGACAAAGAACTGACAGGTATTTCCTGAGACAAAGTACTCAGGCCTTTTGCTTCCCCTTCCTACTGAAAGATAAGGTTTCCATCTCACGTAGTGTCTCACTCCACATATTGATACAAACCAAACGAAACCAAACCAAGACAAAACAAAACAAAGCCAAAGTTCTCATCTTAAAGGAAATATGATTAAATTTATTCTGGAGCCATTTTGAGTGACCACAGTCCAGAAGCACAAATTTAGGTTTCTGCAAATTCTATATTTTAAAGCAGAACCAGTTTAATGAAGTTTTATAGTTTTACAGACCAAAAGAGTCATAAATACATTGGTGGTACATCAGAAAAGTGGCTACAGAAAGATAGGGAAAGCTTTTTTATAGGGGTCAGATACTATCTGATGGCATTCATAGCTTCTGGATTGCTGGAAACTAGTGGTCTGCTAAGTGAACAGACACAACATATTTTTATCTATTATTCCCAAGGTGATAGTTCCAACATAGAGTGGGTAAAGAATGGCTATTTAGGAGGCTAAAGCTAGCCTCAGATGATGTAATTAGCCCCTGGACCTGTAACATTCCAACCTCTCCACATCACTGTACATGTATTCAGTCAATTAGTCCTGGAGTTGGACAAGTGTCACGTTTGTGCATGTGGAGGGGCACATATGATTTATTACATATTATAAGGTCCTTGTAGCTAGAAAGTTCATTCATAGGATCTGATTAGATGAGGCTGAGTAGTGTGAAGGACAGCACACTTCAGGAGAGACGGATAGGTAATAATGGACATTAAGAAAGAAATATCTGGATAGTATCAACATTATTAGCCATTATGATCTGGATCTCATTTTTTTTCTTATGTCCTTGGTTTCTGTCATAGCAATTTACATGTTACTTTTAGTATGATTACTATACCTAAAAGCAAGTAATCAAGAACACAGTTTGGCCTAATGGAGTGAAGATTAACAGTTGAAGAAAAGCTGTACTTAAAATAACAACAAAAAAATATATTTTATACTGGATTGACTATGTGTTTTTCCCTGTATTTACACTCTAGAATTTGTACTCTAGAATTATATTACTTATGTATAAATGGTAAGAAATGCAACTTTGGAAGAAGTCACCATTGTATTGTTTCTTTTTTATTAGTAAAATTAAAAAAATGTTTAATTTTTAATTCCAGATAATTGTGCAGTAGGACAATTTAGATACTAATTAAATCAAGCAATGCCAGTATTTAAGGTATAAATCATCATAAAAGTTGTTATTAGAGTATCTTCATTTAGAATAAAAGGAGGTAAAATTTCTTTTTAAAACTAGACGTTTTTGTTTTATCTAAATTAATGAGTATTATGTTTGATATTTTTTTCCAAGACTATATAGCCCTGGCTGACCTGGAACTCACTATATAAACCAGACTGGCCTCAAAATCATAGAAATCTACCTGCCTCTGCCCCTCAAGTGCTGGATTAAAGTACGACACCACACCTGGCTATATACTAGATTATAATAAATTAGAAGATTAGGGCAAGTAAGCAGTCATAAAGAAAATAATTATATGAAGAAGACATAATATCTTTATTTGTAATTTCATTAAAACCAAGTTTAGTATTACTTTATCACTTAGAAATATACCAGGTGAAATATTAAATACCTTAAACAAATTTTAAAATCTACTTATAAAAGTATTTACTATACATACAAAGTGAGAGAAATGTTTAGTTTGGGTACTTGATTGTCAGTAGCATTGAAAATGAGTGTCATCTAGTGTTTTACAAGTCCATATGAATGTGCTCAGAGATGATGTAAAAAAGTTTACAGCCTCATTTCATAGTAGGTGAGTTAGAAATACCAGGATACAGTCTCAATCTTTTAATCAGAATGGAATGTTTGATACGATGTCTTTTGATTTTTCCCAGTTGATGAAATCATGTATTTTTTTTTTATCCTTTCATGACGACTCTGTAACTAATTGTGAAATTTAGTCATGGTTAAAATTCCTTTATGATACTGTCTATTATTTATTTAATATATCAAAGTTTGTAAACAGCTTTAAATATTTGTTAAAATGAGTTTCACATTCATCTAAGCAATTTTTCCTATAGTTAAAGCAATGATTGACCATCTCTAAAGCAAAGGCTTTATCTGATGGGAAAATTCATAAAGCTAGAATCTGATCACAGGTTTTAAAAGCCCATTTAGTAAAAAGATAAAATGGTTTGTTTTTGTTTGTTTTGTTATTGTTTTGGTAAACATTACTAGAAACAAATTGGTACTTTAAAATATTATAAAGAACTAAGCATTATTTTATCTCAGAGAACTGATTTTGACCTTAAAAATGTATAAACTTGGTATTATGGGTTTTCTTACAGTATGTTTTTTTTTTCTAATTTATTTATTTACTTTACATCCTGTTGTAGACCCCTCCCTCTTCTCCTCCCAGTCCTAACCTTCCTTTCCTCTCCCTCTTTCTCTCCCATATTCTTCAAAAATGGGGAGCCCCCCTTACCCACCCACCCCAGCTCATCTAGTTACAGGATGACTGATATCTTCTTCCCCTGCGGCCTGGTAAGGCAGTCCTGTCAGCTGGGAGTTATCAAAAAAGCAGGTGAGAGGGTCCATGTCAGAGACATTCCCTACTTCCCTTGCTAGTGACCCACATGAAGCCCATCGACTACATATATGTAGAGGACCTAGGTCCAGTCCATGCATCGCCCTTGGTTAGTGCTTCAGACTCCATAGGCCATCCTGGGCCTTGATTAGTTGGCTCTGTTGGTCTTCTGGTAGAGCTCTTGTCACATCTAGGTCCTCCTATCTTTCCTCCCACTTTCCCAAAGATACCCTATGATTCTCCCAATAGCTGTGAGTCTCAGCATCTGTTTCAAACCATTGCTGGGTGAAGTCTCTCAAAGGACAACTCAGATAGGCTTCTATCTGCAAGCATATCACACTGTCAACAGAACAAAACAACAATCTACAGACTGGGAAAGGATTTTCACCAACCTTACATCCAATAGAGGGCTAAGAGCCAAATATATATAAAGAACTCAAGAAATTAGACACCAACCAACCAAATAATCCAATTAAAAAATGGGATACAGACCTAAACAGAGAATTCTCAATAGAGGAACAATGAATGGCAGAGAAACACTTAAAGAAATGCTCAATGTCCCTAGTCATCAGGGAAATGCAAATCAAAACAACTCTGAGATTCCATCTTACACCTATCAGAATAGCTAAAATCAAAAACTCAAGTGACAACACAGGCTAGAGAGGATGTGGAGAAAGGGGAATCCCCCTCCATTGATTGTGGGAATGTAAACTTGTACAACCACTTTGGAAATCAATCTGGGTCTTTCTCAGAAAATTGAGAATAGCACTACCTCAAGATCCAGCTATACCACTCCTGGGTATATACCTAAAAAATGCCCCACCATTCAACAAGGATGTTTGTTCAACTATGTTCATAGCAGCTTTATTGGTAATAGCCAGAGTATTGTTAATAGTGATAATGGTTGGTATTCTTCTATGGGGTAGGTCTTGTGTTGGGCCCAGCATTGGTTGGATATTCCCTAAATCTCTGATCTATTTGTTCTATTTTTGACTATGCAGGTCTTGTAGGCAGGGTAAGTTTTGGATCAAAGTTTTTGTGGGTGGATTGGTGTTATTCTCCCTCCACTAAAAGTCTTGTCTAATTAGAGGGTGTCCTCTTCAGTCTCCATGGCACCGATATTAATGTTTTTCACTTAGGTACAACTGTGTCTATTTTTAAAACAATTTTCTTACAGGATACTTTAACCAATATTATTATTGTTACTACAAAATTTATAAAACAATTTTAGTGAAGTAATTTTAAATGAAATCACAAAGGTCTATATTTAAAACTTAAATATAGCAATTATAAATGCAGATAAAATATATTAATAGTTTTTGGTTTTAAAATGAAGTTTAAATTATTTTTTAAAAGACAAGTTATAACAGGCACCTTGGAATTGTTATTGTTGCTTTTCTTTTGGTTAGAAAAACATTTACCTTTCATTAGAGTTATAGGAGTTATATAAAGAAGGATAAAGCATCCAGAGCAGGATAACGTTTTGTATTCATAAGATTATTCATTATTGAACTTCATTAGAGTTATAGGAGTTATATAAAGAAGGATAAAGCATCCAGGCAGGATAAAGTTTTGTATTCATAAGATTTTTCATTATTAAACTAAAGACAGACAATGATTTTAAATGTTTAATTATAATATAACACACTAACCTCTGTAAACTCTAAGATGTTTTTGTAAGCATAAAAGCAGTTTTTAGGGTTGTTTCTTACAAATGGATCTTGAAAATCCCATTTGTTTGATTTTAAAAAGGCAGTGAGTAGTTATAAATACCCTTAAACTCTTTAAAATGTTTACATATTTAGACATACACACACACACACACACATATATATGTACAAAACATCTAAAATGTACAGACATAGGTTATCGTTTTCATGTTTGATATAAGCAAGCAGCATTTTAAAGGAGGGAAATTGTCTAATGTTCAAAGTTAATTTGTTTCTTTTTGTTTGTTTTTTTTTGAATTTTATTTTTTTCTTATCAGTTACATTTTATTGACTCTGTATCCCAGCCGTGTCCCGATCCCTCATTCCCTCCCAGTCCCTCCCCCCCTCCCTCATCTCAACTGTGCCCCTTTCCAAGTCCACTGATGGGGGGACCTCCTCCCCATTCATCTGATCCTGTTTTATCAGGTATCTTCAGGACTGGCTGAAAAGCTCTCCTCTGTGGCTTAACAGGACTGCTCCTCCCTTGGGGGGTGGGGAGGCCAAAGAGCCAATCATTGAGTTCCTGTTAGAAATAGTCCTTGTTCCCCTCACTATGGGAAACCAATTGGTTACTGAGCTACCACAGAAAGGATAGGAGCTCCACAAGGACCAAATATATCTGGGCACAGGGTCTTTTCTGAGATTGACATTCAACCAAGGACCATGTATGGATATAATCAAAGTTAATTTGTATCTTCAAGTAATACGAACCACATCGGAGAACCAGGGTTGAAAATAAGAAGAAAGAAGGGAGTATCATGAACAGAATTATAGGATTGTGCATATTTTGTCCTTAAAAACAGATTTAAAAATTAATATAAAAAATAAACCTTCATGATAATTGTCCCAAAGAAAGATTTAGAACTGTTAGCCATGTCTGTTTAATCTAGTAGTTATATTGATTGAATGTATTCTTTTTGTCATTTGTCATTGATTTGTTCATTAAAATTTCAGTTTTACTATGAAGCAAAAGAAAGAAAAAAGAAAGCTGAGCCATGTTAATGACTTTAGTTTACGTGAGCACATGCTTATAATTCAATTTTTTACTAAGTACACTATGTAAAATCAAAATAAAAATATAATTATGTGTATACAATGTATATATACATAGTCATAGATAACATATATTTTTTCTTTTCTATTTTATTTTTATTAATTGCAGTTTATTCACTTTGTATTCCATCTGTAGCTCCCTCCCTCCTCCCCTCCCAATCCCATCCTCCTTCTCTCTTCTCCACCCATGCCCCTCCCCTAGTCCACTGATAGGGGAGGACTTCCTCCCCTTCCTTCTGATCTTAGTCTGTCAGGTCTCACCAGGACTGGCTGCATTGTCTTCCTCTGTGGCCTGGTAAGGCTGCACTCCCACCCCAGCCCCCACCCCCACCCCTACCCCTACCCCCACCCCCCAAGTGGAAGGTGATCCAAGAGCAGGCCAATCAGTTCATGTCAGAGAGAGCCCCTGTTCCAATTACTATGGAACCCACTTGGAAACTGAGCTGCCAAGGTCTACATCTGTGCAGTGGTTCTAGGTTATATCCATGCATGGTCCTTGGTTGGAGTATCAGTCTCAGAAAAGGCCCAGATTTTTTCCTAGCTAAGATGCGCAATCCTCATTCAGAAAGGCAAAGAGGATGGAAATCAGAAGAGGGAGAAAACATGGAACAGGACAGGAGCCTACCACAGAGAGCCTCTGAAAGACTCTATCCCTGCAGATTATCAAAGCAGATACTAAGACTTATAGCCAAACTTTGGGCAGAGTGGAGGGAAGCTTCTGAAAGAAGTGGGAAATAGTAAGATCTAGAGAGGACAGGAGCTCTACATGGAGAGCAACAGAACTATAACATATATTTTTAAAACAAGATTTTGAATGTAATTATTTGTTGAGATTATATTTCTCATAATCCTCATTATGAAGAGGAAGCCTAACAGAGATATTCAGTAATATAAAGATCTATAGTAAATATACATCTCTATTAATTTACATACTATTAGGCCTTAAAATACCTTGATATTTTTATTTTTTAAGATATTTTTATTTATTACAATTTATTCATATAGTATCCAAGCTGTAGCCCCCACTCTCATTCTCTCCCCATCCTGCCCTCCTTCCTTCTTATCTTTCCATTCCCCTCCCATAGTCAACTAATAGGGAGGGCATCCTCCCCTTCTATCTGACCCTAGCTCATCAGGTCTCATCAGGACTATATGTATTGTTCTCCTCTGTGGCTGGGTAAGGATGCTCCCCACTGGGGGGGGGGGGGCGGTGATCAAAGAGTTAGCCACTGAGTTCATGTAAGAGACAGTCAGTCCCTGTTTCCCTTATTAGGTTACCCACTTGGATACTGAGCTGCCATGGGCTACATCTGTGCAGGGGTTCTAGGTTATCTTCATGCATGGACCTTGGTTTGAGTATCAGTCTCATAAAGACATCTAGGCCCCAATTTTTTTTTTTCTGTTGCTCTCCTTGTAGAGCTCCTGTCCCCTCCAAGTCTTTCTATCTCCCCCTTCTTTTATAAGATTCTCTGCAATCTGCCCAAAGTTTGGTTATGAGTCTCAGCATTTGTTTTGACACCCTACTGGTTAGAGTCGTTCAGAGGCCCTTTGTGGTAGGCTCCTGTCCTGTTCCTGTTTTCTCCTCCTTCCGATGTCAGTCTTGTTTGTCTGTCTGAATGAGGATTGATCTTCTTACCCAGGGTGTCCCTTCTTGTTTAGCTTCTTTAGGTGTCAGATTTTGTATGATTATCCTATATTATATGTCTAATAGCCACTTATAAGTGAGTATATACCATGTGTGTCTTTCTGCTTCTGGGATACCTCACTCAGGACGATCATTTCTAGATCCCACCATTTGCCTGCAAATTTCATGATTCCCTTGTTTTTAATTGCTGTATAGTATTCCAGTGTGTAAATGTAACACAATTTCTGCATCTGTTCCTCCGTTGAGGGACATCTGGATTATTTCCAGAGTCTCACTATTACGAATAAAGCAGCTAAGAACATCATTGAGCAAATGTCCTTGTTGTATACTTGAGCATCTTTTGGATATATGCCTAGGAGTGGTATAGCTGGATCTTGAGGAAGCACTATTCCCTAATTGTCTGAGAAAGCAACAAATTGTTTTCCATAGTGGTTGTACAAATTTACATTCCCACCAGCAATGGAGGAGGGTTCCCCTTTCTCCACATCCTCTCTAGCATGTATTGTCTCTTGAGTTTTTTATTTTAGCCATTCTGATGGTTGTAAGGTGAAATCTCAGGGTCATTTTGATTTGCATTTCCCTGATGCGTAAAGACACTGAGCATTTCTTTTAAGTGTTTCTATACCATTCAATATTCCTCTATTGAGAATTTCCTGTTTATCTCAGTATCCCATTTTTTAATTGGATTACTTGATTTGTTGCTATTTAACTTCTTGTGTTCTTTATATATTCTGGATGTTACCCCTCTGGCAGATATAGGATTGGTGAAGATCTTTATATAGTCTGTAGGCTGTCATTTTGTTCTGATGACAGTGTCCTTTGCTTTATAGAAGCTTTTCAGTTTCATGAGGTCCCATTTATTGATTGTTGATTTTGGAGACTGAGCTGTTGGTATTCTGTTCAGAAAGTTGTCTCCTATACCAATGAGTTCAAGGCTCTTACTTTTTCTTCTAACAGGTTTATTGTTTTTGGTTTTATGTTGAGGTCTTTGATCCACTTGGACTTTAGTTAAGTCCAGGGTGATAAGTACGGATCTATTTGTATTTTTATACATGTAGATATCCAGTTATACCAGAACCAGTTGTTGAAGATGCTCTATTTTATCCATTGTATAGTTCTTGCATCTTTGTAAAAAATCAAGTGTCCATAGGTGTGTGGATTTATTTCTGGATCTTCAAACCCATTGATCTACCATTCTGTTTCTATGCCAGTACCATGCAGTTTTTATATGGTTGCTCTATTATACAGCTTGAGATCAGTGATGGAGATAACTCTAAAAGATCTCTTATTGTAGAAGATATTTTAGGTATTCTGGGTTTCTTGTTATTCCATAGGAAGTAGAGAATTTTTCTTTCAACATCTGTAAAGAATTGTGTTAGTAATTTGATGGGAATTGCATTGAAGCTATAGACTGATTTTGGTAGGATGGCCATTTTTACTATGTTAATCCTGTCAAGCCATGAGCATGGGAGATCTTTCCATCTTCTGATATCTTCTTGAATTTCTTTCTTCAGAGACTTGAAGTTGTTTTCAAACAAGTCTTTGATTTGCTCGGTTAAAGTTACACCAAGGAAATACTTTATGTCCTTTGTGGTTATTGGTTAAAGGTGTTATTTCCATAATTTCTTTCTCAGGCCATTTGTGTTTTGTATTCAGTAGGGCTACTGATTTTTTGAGTTAATTTTGTATACAGCCACCTTGCTGAAGGTGTTTATCAACTGTAGGAGTTCGATGGTAGAATTTTTGGGGTAACTTATGTATACTAGCATATCATCTACAAATAGTGATACTTTGAATTGTTCCTTTCCAATTTGAATCAACTTGATCAACTTTAATTGTCTTATTGTTATAGCAAGGACTTCAAGAACTACGTTTAAGAGATATGGAGGGAGTGGGCAGCCTTGCCTTGTCCCTGATTTCACTCAGATATATTTATTTAAGTTTCTCTCTGTTTAGTTTGATGTTGGCTATAGGCTTGCTGTATATTCCTTTTACTATGTTTAGGTATATGCCTTGTATCCCTGATCTGTCCTGGACTTTAACCATGAATGAGTGCTGGATTTTGTCAAATGCTTTTTCAGCATCTACAGAAATGATCACACCTGAGATTCTTTCTTCTGTCTCTTGTAGTCTGTTGGTTATGCTTATCTCTGTAGTTCCTGTTTTCTTCCCTAAGTTCTTCCTCTCCATGATTTCTTATGTTTGTGTTTTCTTCAATTTTTCCAATTCTATCTTCAGATCTTGAGCCATTTTGTTGATTTCCTTCACCTGTCTTACTGTATTTTCCTGCTTTCTCTTCAATTCCTTCACCTGTTTGTTTGAATATTCCCTTGTGCCTTTTATTTCATTCAGTGATTTAATTATTTCCTTTCTGAAGGCCTCAAACTGTTTGGCTGCATCTTCCTCTATTTCTTTGTGGATGGCCATAATCTGTGTCTTTATCTTCCTGTATTTCTTTACATATGGCCATAATCTGTTTGACTTTTTCTTCCTGTAGTTCTTTACACATTTTATTTGTTTCCTCCATTACCCTCTTCATAACCATAGGTGTAAGGTCATCTTCTTGAATTTCACTTATGTTAGGGTGTCCAGGGCTACTTACCCCTGCATAACTGGGTTCTGGAGATGCCTTATTGCTTTGGCTTTTGTTGGCTGTACTTTTATGCTGGCCTCTACACATCTGTCTATCTCAGGTGTTGGCTGTTAGTTTCTGGTACCTGCTGGAATCCTGAAGTGGGCAGAACCCCTTGGCTGGAAGATGGCTGTTCCTGAAGGAGGCCTCCTCAGCTTTTGGGATATGGTCACCGAACGGCTAGTGCTTCCCAAGAATTGCTACAGCTTACCTCAGGTGTATGAATCATAAGTTAACTGCAGTGGTTGGTTGTCACGGGGGCTCTCCTCTCACCAGGAGAAGTCCTGGAGAAAGCTGCCCTGCCACTGGGTTTCTTGCTCTGAATTTAGTGATCTGCTGCTGCTACTCTTACACTGTGTTTGCTGGGTTCATCTCTCTTGAAGAACCAGGGAGCGCTGAAGTTTGGCCAGTTTGCCTAGGGAGACAAGTTGTGCCTTGGAACAGTGTCTGGAGGATGATTCCATGAATCCCCAGCTTCTGTAGGTCCGAGGTTGGAGCTCTGTTCCCCAGTACCCAAGAGGTAATCAGTGGCCAATATGCAACAGGAGGCTAGATCCAGGAGCCTGCAGGAACCCTGGGAGTTTTCCGGGGATTATCTGGGTGTCCTGGGGTTGGACTTGATGTTTCCCCCACTATGGGGTTTCCTCCTGATAAGGAGACCCAGTCTGTGGTGTTTTGGTGCCCACAGTTCAGTCTGGGATGGTGAGTAGAGCATGCAGGTACAGAGTGGTGACTGGGCACTTGCAGGAACCCTCAAACTTTTCCCAAGAACTTTTCAGGGGTCAGGGGCATGGTTAGGCTGGGTGCCTTGAGGTCAGACCTGATGTTTCCTTCACCATGGGGTTTCTTCCCAACAGGGAAACCCAGTCTGTGGTGCTTTGGGGCCCACAATTCCGTCTGGGACAGTGAGTTGGGTGTGTAGGCTGGTCTTTGGGAAGTTGGCTGAGTGCCTGCCAGAGCTCAGGACCTTTCCCAGGGAATGTCTCCATGACCTGAGGTTGGTCAGTCCCGATTTCTTCCTTTACCATGGGATTTCTCTCAAATGGAAAACCCAGTCTCTCCTGTTGTGGGGCCCACAGTTCAGTCTGGGATGGTGATCAGAGCAGGAAGGGTGTTGCTCTGGGCTGGCAACCAAGTGCCTGCTGGGACCCCGGGAACTCTTTTGGGGTTTAGCTAGATGACCAGAGAATGGATCCCATTGCTTCCCACACTGAAGGGTTTCCTCTCACCTGGGAAACACATTCGCTGTTTTTTTATAGCCCAGAGTTCAGTTTGTTGGCTGCTGTACAGTCACTGCTGTCCTGCTTGTCTCACACAGTGTCCTCTCGGCGCTTCCATCTTCAATCCATCTTGAATCTCCCTCTATATTTTATGTTTAACAGCTTTATATTAAGTATATTTTGGGAAAGAAAATCATATAAATTTTATGTTACTCAATATAGAGATGAGATAAATTTATACATATATGTATATTATAGCTTAGCGAAATCCTTGTTACTCTGAAATTAATGTTGCCTTACACCAACAATTAGCATTCTAAGGTTCCACAAAATATTTAATATACCCAGAAATATCATTTTAATAGGTTTTATGTTAATAGTATCAAAATTTATAAGTTAATATATATTTATCAGGCCTTTTAATATTTATAGATCTGTACGTGCACTCTAATAAGGCATGCCAAAATATTATTAAAGATTTATTTATATGTTATGTATACAGTGTTCTGTTTTCATATACTGTCTGTATGCTAGAAGAAGGTACCAGATCTCATTGTAGATGGTCATGAACCACCGTGTGGTTGCCTGAAATTGAATTCAGGACCTCTAGAAGAGCAGTCAGCGCTCTTAACCTGTAAGCCATTTCTCCAGCCCAAGAAAAAAAAAAAAAATTAACACACAACAAAAAGGAATAAAAAAAAAAACCACAACTAACTGAAGTGTCCACAGTTTTTAAAGTTGTTTTTTTTACATAAATAAGAAACGAAAACAATCAGTAACAGATATACAAAAACAATTATCATGGGCACATAGGAAACAATTATGTGAAATCTAGGTGCACCCGTTGAAGGAGGTAGAAAGTTTATATCTCTATGTCTTTATACCTGATAAAACAGGGTCAGATGAAAGGGGAAGAGGTCCTCCCTAACAGTGGACTTGGAAAGGGGCAGGGAAGAGATGAGGGAGGGACGGTGGGATTGAGAGGGAATGAGGGAGAGGGATACAGCTGGGTACAGAGTTAATAGAATGTAACTAATAATAAAAATAAAAAATAAATAAAAAGAAAGGCTTAGTAACACAAAAGATCAAAAGGGGTAGTTTAGCACATAGACTTAAGATCATTCTTTTTCTGTTGCTCTTGCTTGCTCATGTCTGTCTCTCTTTTTCTCTAAATAGCCATGGGGGAACTAGTTTTCCACCATGTCTTAGGCTGCTTTCTGAAAGGGAATGTGAGGGTTAAAGTTATGTTTTAAGTTTAATTGCCATTCATAAGAGATCTATAAAACAAAAATGCCTCTTACCTGTAAGCCCCACTTGTCCAAGAACAGAGAACTTCCTGGAATGCTGGGAGCTGTTGTTCATATAATATAACAAGACGTGTATTTTTGCTTCTGTAAACAATTGTAAACAAACTTAGTTGTTTATAGAATGGCACAGGATGTTCTTGATCATACATAGGCAGTAAGTATGTCAGGATGCTTGCCTCTGATTGGATGAAGGTGTGAACTAAGTGGCCTTAAGAATTTTTCTTTTATAATCCTCTGACTAATGTAATTTGGGGCCTTATTTTGGGAATCCCAGATAAGGACTTGACCAGTGTCTATCATTCTGGACAGTAATTAAAAATGCGTTCTTTAAATTTGGCTTAAAAATTGTAGTAGTTGTCTTATTCTCACCCAGTGGAATTAACAGTAAGAAACTGGCTTCAGATATGTGGGGGATCAGTTTTTATGGTATTCCTCAGAAAAGCCATATGGTGAGATATATGACCCAGGAGCAGAGTATGGACAAGTCTATGAAATCTCTATTTCTGGTGTCAGTGGCAAGCAAACATTTAGTGGGCCTCTGATCAGAAAAAATAACAAAAAGAAAAACAAAAAAAAAAACAGAAACAAAAGGACAGAGAAATCATGTTTTACAAGATGATCAGACATGACAGAGAGGGAAAATCCCATTGATTTAGAATGGATGTCAGTAAAATCCCAGGAATTCGGGTGAGGGTACACAGATCTACCTTCATTTGCCTATCTTTAATCTCCTGAGGAGTTTCCCTATGCTGTAGAGATGGCCACTCAGGCCAAGTTGAGATTTTTGGGGACACTTTAAAGCTGACCACGAAGCAATAGCTTGCAATCTCAGCACAGGCAGAAGCAGGCTGATCTCTGTGAGTTCAAGGCCAGCCTGGTGTACACAACAAGTCCAGGACAGCTAAGGCTACACAGAGAAACCTTGTCTCAAAAAAACAAAAGGAAAAAAGATACTTTAAGCATAAGAGTTAGATAAGAAGCAAGGTCAGGGAAAGATGAGTGGGAAGTTATTTTAGAATTTAACTTTTATTTTGATAAATTTAATTTTTATTTTAGCACCTCTTTTTACAAATATATAGGATTTTTAGGGGTCTGTATTATAATGAATTGACAATGTTATTAATTTTTCCCAGATCATTTTATATTTCAATGAAAACAGGTTGTCTCTTTGTGATTTTTAAAAGTTTTATTGCCTAGTTCGTTGTTAAGCTCACAAAATGAACCAGTTTGGAAGTGTTCCTCATTGAGAGAAAAGTCAGTTTATTTTTAGCTATCTCCCCATTTTGTCCCAAATACTTGCAAGTTGAAAGTCAGTAATTATCACATATAAAGCCAGCTTAAGTACCAGATGGCAGTTTATCCCCAGACACTTCTTTCTGAAAACCTTGTTCCCCATTTATTTTTTACTTCCCCCCAAAATTGCCTATCTAAACTAGGTAGGGTATGCATGTTTGGGGTTGGGTTTATATGCCATTTTGGGGAGTGACTTTCTCAGTGTACACCCAGACACTGGCTTCTCCCACAGGTCTTGGCAGTTATACTGCATGTTTATCCAACCCTGAGGGCATGCAAAGACTGTGGGTGCCCAATCTCTCTTATGTGTCTTCACCAGGTGTTAGTGTACAGAGTCCTAACAAATCCTTACGGTCATCCTTGTGTGGGGATAAAAGAACCAGCTTGACCCCCTGTCTCTCTCTCTCTCTCTCTTTCTCTCTGTCCTGGGCATACCTGCCCCCTCTCTCTCTCTGCCCCCATGGCTCACTCCTCTCCCTTTCCCCTCAGTAATCTTCTTTTATACTAGATCTGTTTCATGATGAGTAATTATCTTTACATTACATACCCTAACAGCAGGGAGCTAATAAAGTTCCTTCTGAGACAGGAATTGAGTATGTTTGATGTTCCCTCTGAAAACATTGCCTGCTATGGGTGTTTCCTCTGATACCTCTATTCTTTGGGTCAGAGGGAACAAGTAAATCTTTGTTATATTTATAATCAGGTGCTCATGGCCTCCTGTAATCTCCCATCAGCTTCTTTCCATGGAATCACCACTTCTCTTTCTTTTAAAATTTCTAACATTTGATGTGAAACCGGAGTAACAGAAAAATAAGCTAATAGGAATTGCTTTACCACTGCTTTATTTTGTTTCTCTCTCCTTCAGGCTACTGGGGCTCTGAAAACCTCTCAGAGCATCTGCTTCTACCCTCTTCCCATCTGATCTCATTCTCTGCCTAGGAGATCTCATCCCTCTGGGAATTTGATGGTGCCACACTTCTTTCTGGCTTCTGATTTGTCCTAGGCTTTGACATAGAAAACTTCACCTCTAGCTATTTGCTGTCAGCCTTTGAGAACATGACCCCTTTCAGACTTCTACTCTAAATATTTCCTCTTGGGCAGTTTTGCTCTGTTGACCTCCAGGCCTCCTTAGTTTCACCCCTCCCTACACATGGTGAGAGAAGAAAGAATTAAAAATTAGGTTTTTGGGGGTATTGAATTAAAGTTTAAAGCACAAGCCTGAACAAAGGCCGGACAGATGTAGACATATCCAGCCACCTGCAGGGATGAACCAGCTTTAGTGCATTCTTCCCTGCCCACTAGAGATACAGTTGCTAGGAAACTGGCCTCTCTCCCCTAGGAGAGCCAAACAAGGGAAGCCAGACCATTAAATGTTTGGGGGCCTTCCTATAGCCAATAAATTCAAAATGCAACATCCCCTTTTGTGTTTCAACCAATAGATGCTTGCCAGGCAGGAATCCCCCTGCTTTGGCCACTCTGGGAGGGACCAGAATCTTTAAATCAACCACTTACCCTGAGCATGGGGCTCTCTACTCTCAACTAATATGGTGGTGAGGGTACGTGAACCCGAGCAATAGCTTGTAATAAAAAGATCCTCATGAGTTTTGCAACGGACTTGACTCCTGGTGATCTTTCGGGGTCTCACAAATCTGGCACAACATTGGCACTTGGACTGGTATATCTGTTCTGCCTTTCCTGGGTCTGCCTATATCTATCATCTCTTTAAATCCTAATATTGGATCAGCCTCTGGGTTCTACCCAGATATGTTGGTATTTCGGGATGCTGATCTGTTTCTTAGCCCTGGTTCTCATAATCTCAAAATTAAATATAGTCTTCAGAGGTATTTGGTTCTTTGTTTCTCTTTTCCCTTAGGATCACTAAATTAATTAACACACACACACATACACACACACACACACTCAAAACTTTCTTTCTTTGTCTAGGTCCTTCCTAACTAAAAGTTTTCTTCCATTCCCTTAAAGAGATAAGCTCCATTCTCTTGATTTCAAACCCATCAATGGTTCTTTCTGCTTTGCAGCTACTACCACGACACGGTTTAGGCTCCTCCCACCAGCGAGTAAGGACTATGGAACATGGCTGCCTATGAAAGCCACCCACAAAATATCTCCAGAACAGTAAAACTGCCACTGTTTCTACCACCATTTCCACTCTTTCTGCCCAGACTCATCATCAAAAAGGCCCTTTTCTACAATAGTGAGTTCCCTTTTACCCTTCTATCCCCAACCAGAAGCTGCACTCCACTTCCATCTGCTCAGATGCCTGCATAACTTTCAGCCAAAAGCTCCAAAAATGTGTACTTAAACCATTTCAGGATTGTTCAAATGTACATGACTGTCATTCTTAATCATTTGTTGGCTGGCCAGCTTGTTCTGTGATCTATTCTATGTGCCCTGTCATTTTATGTTTTAAAAATGATCTAAGTGATTACTTCATAAAGTGACTGCATACAGATACTACCATAGCTATTATGTTTAAGATTTATGCTTGTGTACAAATGCCTAAGCATGAGTATGCACACACATATAAGGTATTTTAAAATTATATCACAAATACATCTCTCTTACAATGTATTAGGGACAATAACTTAGTTTTGTGATACAGTGCATGGGTTTCTTACACATGAATTTTCATTTAAATATTATTATTTTATTCATAAAAACATGTTTTCAGGATTTTAAAAATAGGCCAAATAAACACATTAGGTAAAAAAAAAAAAAAAAAAAAGAGGTATAGCCAGGTGTGATGGTGCATACATACTTTCACCCTAGCACTTAAAAGGCTGGATTAAAGGTAGGTGGATCTCTGTGAGTTCCAGACCAGCCAGGGGTACATAGTGTGACCATGTCTCAAAAAATGGAGGTAAAATGATATAAATATATATGCACTTTTGATTGAAAATGTTTACTTTTGTGATGCAGAAGAAAATTGAGGTAATGAAATTGATTCATTAAATTGAGTAATAAGTCAAAGGATTTATTAGGAAATATTAACTTATATAAAGTAGAATTTAACTAAAGAAGCACTGCCTCCAATGCAACTAGAAGAATAAGTAGTGTGCTGACCAGGCTTGTTAGACATTGTAGGAAAGACAATTTTGTACGGTAATTGAGGTTCAGGGTTGCTGAGAAATGGTTTCTGCTAATGTTTGTTCACCAAGATTGACTCCCAATTAGGCTCCATTTTCATAACACAAAGAGATAACCCTGACTCACAACCAGCCATTAGGTCTATCCCTATGAAAAAGGACATGCCTTTAATGAGCAGCTAAAGGCGACAGCACAGGGTCATAACTATCATTAAGTCCTGGTCTGCCATTAAGTCCTCTGTGCTCTTATCAGGAAAAGCACAATTTTGTAGTCAGGCACACTGAACCTGGGTAACAGCTATTCAAAAAGAACAGCACTGGCGTACTTAAAAATAATTCTGGCCAAAAAAAATTAATAATTCTTGCAACATCTTTGCTGTGCTAATCTCTTTCCTACCCAAGTGGGCATACTTGTACTCTTCTGTCTCTGTTTTTAGTGTTTAAAATGTAACCTGGGTCCTAAACCTGAAGGAGATTTAAGGATGACAGTGGATGTAAAATGTATAAGCCTAACGTCTATATAAGGTGGTAAAATTTTCTGTTCAAGACTGGTATCCTTTTGTGCATTAACTGGAACCAGTCACATGCTATTATTAAAGAGCCTTTTCCTTTATTCATCTCTTACTGTGTAGAGTGCTTGGTCACTGAAAAGCCATATTAATTCCACAACATTTGAATAACAAAGAATTTCAAATGGGCATCTTAATATATTATAATCAGAGTTCCTGGAAAATAAAGTCAGCTGGCTGATTCCATTAATTAAAAACAAAAAAAGCTATGTCTAGCAGAAAAGGAAAAAAATTGAAATTGTGTACTCTTATATTTTTTAGCTGCTCTTCTCTGTCTTCCCTTGCTCCTTTAAAGGGTAATGAGTAGCCATATCTGATCTTCCACAATTTCACAGGGGAACAAACTCTTTTGGGTTCAACACTAACATCACAGAGTTAACATGTAAAGCTCTTGTGTCTTTCTGGAAACCAGATAAAGTATTTTCAAAGATTATTTATAAACTTTTTTATTTTACAACTTTTATTGGAATGTACATTCTAAAATTATCAAACTTTTATAAGGCTAAAAGAGAAAGAAGATGGGGAGTACTTAAAAGAATCTTTTTAAAATTCCAACTGGCTAAGGATTTTTCTAAGACTTACAACAAAGTCCTGATGGTTTAACAATGTGTAAACTGATAATCTCAATTTGTTAAGTTATGCATTTTGTGTAATTAACACTCAAGTCTTTCAATAAGCTAATAAGTGTATTTGGTTATGCTGCTGTGCCTCAGAGTATTAAAAATAAAATAAGAAGTCATTGCCTTCAGTTGTCTACCCACTATTGACAGTACCAGGCTTAAACAAATAGTTCCAATCAAATGCTCACACAGAAGGCCCTGATTAAAATAAACAGGTCAAAAAGTGAAATCAAAGTCTTAAAACTGAGAAAGGGACTGGTAGGGATGGGGAGAATGTGATTGTAATGGGAGTGAGCTAATTGATGATGTGGGGAGACAATAATCAGAATACATACATACATATATACATGTATGAAATTACCAAAGATCAAAATTATAAATAAAAAGTAATTTTCCTTATGGAAAAAGCAATCTGGAAAAATATGTTAAATAATTTCCTTATTAAGTTATTTAATCATAGATGGTCAGAGTTTACAAGATCTGTTAAGCACTTCTATTGTCAGTAGTGCCATTTGTACATAAATCTACATGACTTGCTTGTTTGCCCATGATTGAAGAAAAATTATATAAAATGGTAATTATGAATGCAATATATTTTCAGTTGTAGAAAAAATAAGCTAAAAGCAAACCAATGAGTAGATGGAGTATTTTAGAAAGCATGCAAATATTAGGCTATATTTAATCATAAAAAGGATTTTGGTATTATATCTACATTGCAGAAGATTCAAGTGCTCAAGGCCTGTGAAAGATAAATTTCGGTATAAACATTTTTTTTTGTTTTAATCCCAGGTGTAAGATGTGGGACTGATTCAGATAATCCAAAGCAACCATTTGCCTCCTGTGGGGCTTGGAGAGGAGCTTGCCAGCTTCAGATAGTTTAAATCTGAGTGAAGACTCTTGCTGGAGGCAGCCAGCAGAGTCAAAAGGTTCTTGAGTCGGGAGTGAGGATTAAAATTAATAAAATACACACAGCACACAGGAAACTTTTTAAAGGTCCAGACTTGACAGCCACAGCAAAAGGCAGGCTGCTGCAGCAAGCAGTGCAAGCAGCAAGTCTCAAGTCTCTGCCTCCTCCTTTGCCTCCAGCCCTCTGACCTCTTTATTTGTGAGGAGTTTCATTTAGCCAGTAAAATATCTCAGAACAAGGTTAATTTCCACAAGGAGCCTGAGGAAGAGGTGTGACCTTCACAAGCTATCCCACCTGCTGTCCCAAACAAAAGGAGATGGACTTGCAAGTTCTCTGCCATTAGTAAAAGCCTGCAAAAAGTCATCTCTCCACAGAGATTTAAATATCAAAGCAGGCCTTGGAGTCATGGCTCCCAACAGATTCTGGAGAGAGAATAAGTGGCAGAGCCCAGAGAGTGTTGGGGAGTTCTGAGAAAGAACAAGGCTGCTGCTGCTTCCCCTGAGGCTCCTGGTTGCTGTTGTTACAGTGAGATAAGAAGTTGGAAATCTCCTTAAACAAGGATTGGACTGGCTCCAAGGATTACCTGACAACCCTGACCAGCAGGAAGCAGCTAAGAGAACTGTGTCCACTCTCCCACTAATCCTTTCTCTCTCTTACTTATTGTTGGGATGTTGGAAGGGATTGGGATGGAGTATGGAGAAAGAGATATAAGCGATGTAAATAAAAAAGTTGTTTTTATTTAAAGTACACCAACAGATAAAGTCTAAAGATGTTTAACCACTAGACTTACTAAAATTTAAGGTTGAAATTAATAAAGTCAAAATTCAACACTCTTTCTGATGCTTAATTCTCTGCTTACAAAATTATTTTATGAATATTGATTTCACACTAAATAATATTTATGAAACGCACATTAGGAACAAGAATTACTACAGATTAAATTTTTACCTAATAGATAGCCATTGAATTAACAGTAGAAAACATTCTATTTAAAAAATTATTAAGGATCTTCACCAACCCTATATCTGACACAGGGCTAATATCGGAATATATAAAAAACTCAAGAAGATAAAAAGCAACAAATCAAGTAATCCAATTAAAAAATGGGTACCTAAACAGGGAATTCTCAATAGAGGAATATTGAATGGTAGAGAAAAACTTAAAGAAATGCTCAATGTCCTTAGCCATCAGGGAAATGCAAATCAAAACAATCGTGAGATTTCACCTTACACCCATCAGAATGGCTAAGATCAAAACCTCAATTGATAACACATGCTGGAAAGGTTGTGGAGAAAGGGGAACCCTCCTCCACTGCTGGTGGGAATGTAAACTTGTACAACCACTTTGGAAATCAATCTGGCGCTTTCTCAGACAATTAGGGAATAGTGCTTCCTCAAGATCCAGCTATACCACTCCTAGGCATATATCCAAAAGAGGCTCAAGTACACAATAAGGACATTTGCTCAACCATGTTTGTAGCAGCTTTATTTGTAATAGCCAGAAGCTGGAAACATCCCAGATGCCCCTCAACTGAAGAATGGATGCAGAAATTGTGGTACATCTATACAATGGAGAATTACTCTGCAATGAAAAATAAGGAAATCATGAAATTTGCAGGTAAATGGTGGGACCTGGAAAGGATCATCCTGAGTGAGGTATCCCAGAAACAGAAAGACACACATGGTATATACTCAGTTGTAAGTGGATATTAGACATATAATATAGGATAAACATACTAAAATCTGAAAGATGCTCAATCCTCATTCAGAAAGGCAAACGGGATAGACATGGGAAGAGGGCAAAAACAGGGAACAGGACAGGAACCTACCACAGAGGGCCTCTGAAAGACTCTATCTTGCAGGGTATCAAAGCAGATGCTGAGACACATAGCCAAAATTTGGGGAGAGTGCAGAGAATCTTATGAAAGAAGTGGGAGATGAAAGACATGGAGGGGAAAGCATTTCTACAAGGAGAGCAACAGAAACAAAAAAACTGGGCACAGCGGTCTTTTTTTCAGACTGATACTCCAACCAAGGACCATGCATGGATATAACTTAGAATCCCTGCACAGATGTAGCCCATGGCAGCTCAGCATGAAGAGGGTTCCATAGTGATAGGAACAGGGGCTGTCTCTGACATGTACTCAGTGGCAGGTTCTTTGATCATCTGCTTTGAGGTGGGGGGCAGCCTTACCAGGCCACAGAGGAAGACAATGTAGCCAATCCTGATGAGACCTGATGGGCTAGAGTCAGATGGAAGGAGAGGAGGACCTCCCCTATCAGTGGACTTGGAGAGGGGCATGGGAACAGATGAGGGTGAGATGGTGGGATTGGGAGGGGATGAGGAAGGGGGGTACAGCTGGGATACAAAGTGAATGAATTGTAATAAACAAACAAACAAATAAATAAGTAAATGTTAGGTTCACGCTAAAAAAAAAATATTTCTACCTGACACATTCCTACTGAATTGTATAACAATTATAAAATGTACTTTTCTAATAATCATAACATTCATTTTTTATAAACATAATTAAATATATTGTGCCTTAAGTCATCTAGATTAATGATTAAATACACAACTACCAATAATAAATGAATTTTTCTACATTAAGGTCCTGGAAAAATGAAGATGACTAAATGATTTTATTATGTAAGTGAAGATTCTGTCTAGTCCAAAGGGAAAAACTGTACTCATAAATTTATTAAAACCTGTTTTGCTCAAATGATATTTTGCAAATTTGTGGTATATTATAATCAATAAACAGTACAAATCTTATTTTTAAATTATTCCTCATTTTTAGCTTTCTCTCACACACACTCTGTATGTTGTATGTCTGTGTGTATGTGTATCGCTAAGTTCTGTGCCCATAGAAGTCAGAAGAAGTCATGAGGTACTCCAGCTAGAGGTGCAGGTGGTTGTGAACCACCAAATATGGGTGATGGAATTGAACTCTGGTCTTCAAAAAGAGCAGCAAGTACTCTTAACCACTGAGCCATGTCTCCAGCCCCAAATGATAAAGGTTTTGTTTGTCTGTCTATATATTTTTTCATTTTATATTTCTTCTGAGACAGCACCTCACATAACCCAGACTGTCCTTGAATTCTCTATGTAGCCAAGAATGACACTGAACTTCTAATCTTTCAGAGTCCACCTTCAAAATCTGGGGGTTTCAATCTTGGCTTTACCAAGATTATAGGTAAAGATACTGTATGCTTGCATTAATCATATTTTTGATATGACTGTTTACCTACCCATATCTCCTACCTTATTTAACAAGAAATTTATATTTACAAACTTCATTCCCTCCCCCCCCACACACACAGATTGGGAGCAAATGCTTAGATTATTGCTTTTCTAACCTTACCTCTAATTACTGTAGTTAAGAATAGCTCAAAATTTAAATGATCTCTTTTAATCTAAGTTGAAACGCTCGGTATTAATTTTCTGTTGCTATATTTAAGAAAAACATGACACAAAGCAGTTTAAAGAAGAATCATTTAAATTTATTTACAGATGTAGAAGGATAGAGTTCTCATGGTGGTGAAGGCATGATATGGCAACAGGAGTATGACTACATCTCATCCACACACATAGCAGAGGGGGAGATGAGGAAGAGGAGAAGGCTACAAGTGCATCAGGGCTTCACATTAACTGTTCTGTTGCTGAAGGAGGCAGGCCAACAGGTAACAAGAGCAGAAAGATGAGAGATCATATTTCAAAACACACACACACACACACACACACACACACACACACGTAGCGGAAAGGGGGAGAGAGAGAGAGAGGGAGAGAGAAAAGCAGGGTGAAGCTATAAACCCTCAGAGACTACTCCCATATTTCTCCGACTAGACCACAAGTCCCAGAGGTTTCACAGTGTCCCCAAGAGTGTCACCAACTAGAAACCAATTGTTCAAATAATGAGCTTAGGGAGTTTTGATTGCCAATTTTGTTTGTTAACTTAAACAACATCTGGAATCAATGGAAGTCCAAGCAGCTGAGCAGTCGGAGGGATTTCTTTCTTTTTTCCCTTCTTCTTTTGTAAAGAAATAAATATTTCAGCCAAGGACCATGCATGGAAAGGACTTAAAACCCCTGCTCAGATGTAGCCCAGGGCAGCTCAGTATCCAAGTGGATGTCCTAGTAAGGGGAACGGGGACATTCTCTGGCATGAACTCAGTGTCAGGCTCTCTGATGACCTCCCCCTGAAGGGGTGCAGCCTTGCCAAGCCACAGAGAATGCAGCCACTCCTGATGAGACCTGATAGGCTAGGGTCAAATAGAAGGGGAGGAGGACCTCCCCTATCAGTGGACTAGGGGAGGGGTATAAGGAGAGAAGAGAGAGGGAAAGTGGATTGGGAGGAGATGAGAGAGGGAGCCACAGCTGGGATACAAAGTGAATAAATTGTAATAAAGAATAAACAAAACAAAAAATTAAAACACTAAATATTTACATATTTCTTATGCTTTATGTTCATACTCCTTTAATTTTGAATTACACACCCTCTCCCCCTCATTTACTCCATTTTCCCTCCAACTCCACTTAATTTTTAAAAATTTTTCTCTCATATATTACATCCCAACCACAGTTTTCCCTTTGTCCTCTCCTCCCAGTCCCTTTTTCCACCTCCCCTCCCGTCCCATCCACTCCTTCTCCATTTTCCTTTAGAAAAAGGCAGCCTTCCCAGGGATATCAACCAAACGTAGCATATAACATTGTCACAAGACTAGGCATCTCCCCTCATATTAACTGGACAAGGCAACTCAGTAGATGCAAAAGAGTTAGGGATAGCTCCTGCTCATTTACAATTTTCAAATTGTTGTATCTTCCAAGGGAAACTTTGTTCTGAGTTTTCTCCATTGAAAACAAAACTATCAGATCCAAAACAAATCAATTCCTTCCTACTATGAAAAAGGGAAGAAAATTAACTAGTTCTAGCCAATTGGAATACTAGATTTACATTAACATTAAAAATGGTCAGATGTCAGAACACAGTCCAAGAATGCAGTCTATGAGATTTCTAAATGTTTATAAGAATATTCCAACAAACCAAGACAAGAGTCTTATAACCTCAGTTTCTTCAAAAAATGGAATTGTTCTTAGAATATGTTTTTGTGTCTCTTCCAGGTATAGGGGATAGTGAGTTTAGTACAGATTATTCATTACAACTAGCATTGTTCTTTGCTAATATGCATCTATGGAAAATCGTGTTTCTGCTGCATGTGGCTTGTCCAGCAAGTCCAGCTTGCCCTTCTGATAACAATTTATTCTTGTGACTTCTTTTAACTCTCAGTGTATAAGTTCTCTGATGCTCTGAATTAAGTTGGCTATTGCATGAGATTTTAGTCTACCTCATTTGTGGGCTCCACTCTCCCAGGTACCACCAACTTCTAAAGTGGTAAAAACAGTGAGATATAATAAACATAAAATAATTTTATTTAATTCCATTCACTCAGAGATATGAGTTAACCCTACTTATCCAAGTTTAGAAAACATAGTAATCTTTGATCCTAAAAATATTCATGGTGTACCATATCTTAAGAGCAGATATTTCTTGATTAAATGATTATTTTCAGTTTCTTATATATAGGTAACTAGAATTAGAAATTTTACTTAAACAATAGTTTTATTTTGATAACAATATAGAAATGGACAACATTAGAATGACCTTTAATAAAATCCCATTTCCCTTTATTTCTGTTAAAATATAATATTTAGTTATGCTGGAAAGTCCTATAGCATTCTGATTTCTATCATGTTTTACCTTTTGTTTCTAACATTGAGATCTGTAATATTTAGTAAGTGGGAAAGTTTTTTTGTATTAAAAGTATACTGTATTATTATCTAATTTCTTCCATATTGTGACTTTTAATTTATATTCCTAAACTAAAATATCAGTTAACAATTATTGATTATCAATACCAAGATAAGGAAACAGATCAGGTCACTGTTTACCAATGAGAGTGATAATAACTGAGATATAAAAGACCAATCTTTTTTTTTTTTAATTAGAGCTAGCCACTCCATATGAGGTTTCAACTATAAGACCAAGCTGAAGAAAATAAATAAATAAATAGACAATAATAAGTTATTTAAAATACTTCAAATATAAAACAAGAATATTTTACAGAATGCAAATAACTGGGTACAGAGGAAAACATCTAGCCCATCTATTTAAAAAGCAACATAATGTTTAACCTGGTTATATGTATTTATTCCCTTAATCTGCTACTTTGACTTCATTAGGGCAAAAAGCCTTTTGGTTTACATGTACTACTTCTATTACATGTCATATGCAAATGCTGTCCAGATGCAGAGAGGAAAAATTGAAGAAATTACAAGCCAAGCCTGATCATGATGAATAATGGGTTTGATATGAACCAAGAGTTTCTTATTTAATGGCCCTAGCAACTACTTTCTTTTCTCCTAAAGACAGTTTCCTGTCTACTGAGATTCATCTATATTAGATCCTAGGAAGGAGTATTTCTAACAATGAAAGATATTAAATAATATTAAAAAAAAAGAGTTGTTTGGCCTCTGCATGCACAATAGGAAGCTTGGACAACAGGGGGCACTGGGAAATACAGTTCCCAGAAAGAAGACACACTCGTATTGCACACCTACAAAGGGTGACTAGACCTTCAATGACTGTGGAGAGACTAAAATATTGTAGGTCCAGTGTCTATTTATAAATTCTCTTAGGCACCATGGTGAGCTCTTGAACAGCTGTTGCCCTCCTCTGTGCATGCCCTAACATCCTTATGAGCATTAGGTAAATCCACTGGAATTTATGAAAAGACTCCCTAGCTTTCACCAGACTCAAAGCAAAGAATGTCATTAGACAGCATCTGAGGACTGTAGAGAGAAGAGGGTTATTTCCACTTTGCTGTAATCCACTACCTGCTGTGCTCAATAATATGTTTTGAAAACATATTGATTTATGCTGCTCTTTGTTATGTTACTATAAAAATTTTACAAAATTATTATCATGTTAGAACATAGCATTTAACCTAAATCTGCATTCTAGACCGTGATCACTCATACTTGACTCCAGAATAAAGTATCTTTTATTCCCTTTGAGGTGAGAATTTATGTAATTTATCTTGGCCATTCTACAGAGCTATAACCAAGAATGAAGAGAGTATTTCATAAGTGGATGATAAACGTATGTAAATTTTTACTTAGATGTGGAGAATAAATTCAAGAGATACATGCTGCATTGTGACTCTAATAATAACATTATATTATAGGCCCTGGGTTTGATCCTCAGCAGGTAATGGGCCTGGGTAGAGGACTGAAGATCAATCTTCTAAGTCTTTTTTTTCTTAACACGTATGTGGTGACATACTTGCTAATGAGGTTGATTTAGACATTCTACAGTGTATGTTTCAAAACCATATTTTGAAGAATACATTCAAGTTTTGAGAATTAGACCAATGAGTAAATTAGAAGAAAAAAAAACCCTATATGCTGCAAAAATAAGAGCTTACTGAAGTTCCTGGGGAAGAAAGAACCAGTACTTTTTGTTACTCAAAGTTTGTTGTTGTGATCTGAGTTCAGAGTAGCACACAGCCTGCCTGAGCTAGCTAGTTTGAGGCACCTCACCAAAACCTTCCATTTTGAAAATTCCAACCTGAAACTACCAGAGTGACCTCTATATACTTTTATATTAGATGAGAGTGCTTCAATTTTCTCTAATGGATGCTCTGTCCCTTTTTCCTGTGGACAATTATCCTGTAGCAGGAAATGATAATAAAAGATAATGTCTTTCATTAACTAGTAAAGCTATTTTGTTAAAGTTGGGGGTGCAGAAATTAGCTCCCTCTCAACAATATTTTATGTTCTCTGGTCATATCTATTCTC
Organism: Psammomys obesus; assembly: GCF_907164565.1. NCBI lineage: Eukaryota > Metazoa > Chordata > Mammalia > Rodentia > Muridae > Psammomys > Psammomys obesus. Next base: position 662,361 of record NW_026596381.1, on the reverse strand, counting down.
ATTTTCTCTCCTTTTAGGGTTATGAACTTTTATTATTTGTAGTCTGTCATGAAATTAAATTCTCAATCCAATGCTCTGTATTCAGTAGGTGCCTAACAAATAAGTACTAACAGTTTGGTCTATACTTCTCAAAGCTGAACCAGCATGTATGTGTGGTTGTGAAGCTACAAGAAAATGAAATAATACAACATGAGTCCATGGAGCAAAACACACAAAGTACCTGTATTTATCCTGTATAGTCACAATGCTATGTATTGATAAGACACAGATATTAATAAACTTTTTTAAAATCCAAAAATCTTATGTATTTTCTCACTAGCAATAGAGAGTATTATCTCCAGCTATTTGAGCAATATGCTTAGAGAAATTGTCTCCCTGATCACAATACATGCTTAAGGACTGGAGTGCAATTCTACATTTTTAGAAAAGGATTAAAGAACTTTTGAGCAACTTTTAACTCATTCTTTCACTCCATGGGTTCAGGCAATACTAAAACCTTTAGTAAGGACCAGCCTAAGAAATGCTGCCTAACATTTATTTGACATCCTTAATATTAAAAACAATTTCTTTTCTTTCCATCTAGTCTCTGGAGGCAATGCACAATCATTCATGCATTTGAAGACCATTTTCAGAAGTTTCATAGTTTTCTCTCCACCATGTTAAACAATTTTACTTTTAAAAAAATATTAAAAAGCCAAACCCAGGGTTAATATGTTTACCTATGCCCAGCAGTCCTTTGGTGGCCTGTTTTCTACTCATGCACCTTCTTCAATTGCTTGCTTATTTACTGTCTTGGTATTTCAAACAACTATGGTGTGAACATAATAAGCATAATGCAGGGACATCCCTTCATCCTAACTTTCTACTGACACAAATGTCTACATAAAATGTAAAATGATGCATGCTTAAAGAGAGCCATGGTGGTAAAGCTAATAAAGGGAATATTCAGATTAAGCCCTAAATTCTGGTCAAATTTCAAGAATCATACCATTGCTGTTCGGTTGTGTCCCTAAATCTAATGACCCCAGGATTTCTATGCTTCCAAGCCTATTAATACTTGACTATTTAAGTTTTGAGGTTAAAAGGACAGTTACACTTGGAAAGAAGAGTTAGTATTTACTGAATATCTGCAATTTGCCAGTCAACCTACTCATGACAATTACTGGTATTAGCCAATCTTTTAAAGAGGGCACAACAGAAGAGTTAGAGGCATTTCTTAAGGTCACAAATACAATGAATGGCAGATGTTCAAATCCATATATGTCTGCCCCCAAACTCAAGCATCTGTACCATGTAGGGTATAAACCTCCTTCATGTCAATGACCTGGTCAAGGGTCAAAGAACAACCACTGATAAGTGCTTCCTCTGAGTCTCATCTCAAACCTGTCAAACAGACACTTCAATGTGAAAAGCCAAGGTAAGAAGGTAAAAATGGCTAAACCAACAACATACTTTTTCCCTGCCTGCAGATTCTGAAAGAGTTTGGCTTCTTATCATGCTATCTCATCATGTTTAACCATGTGTGTAACCATGTCTCCCCTTTTACCATCACCGTCTTTGCTAACTAATGGTAATCTAGATTGAGCAGTGGAGGCAGCGTAAATCACTGACTTCTCAAAGTATTCTGCACCAGACATATTTTAAGTGCAGAAGACATTTTTTTTTCATTTGTGTGGACAGCCTGAGGGCCATAGCAAGCCTCTGAACTACAGGAAAATCTGCTTGAATCTGTGGTTTTGTTTTTCAAGATTTATTTTATTTTAAAAATTACTTGTATATGTTTATGTTTTGTGGGGATACATACATGTGAGCACAGGCGACTGTGGAGGCCAGAAGAAGAATGTGTTTTATCCCCTAGAGCTAGAACTACAAGTGGTTGTGGGCCAATCCATGTGGATGCTGGAAATCAAACTTGGGTAGTTTTCAATAGTAGTAAGCATTCTTAACTGCTGATCCATCTCTTCAGCCCAGAGTTCATGCTCTTAACCACAAGAGTGTACTTTAATTCTAGGTGTTGGATTAGAATCCAGCAGCAAATCAAGATAGAAAAGGCCTAAACTGATGCTAAAGCTGACAATAGGAAAAATGTAGTTTCTATCTAGACAATGTTTTAAAGTTTATATAGCTCTTTTCACATCTATAAATGGAGACTTTTCTCAAAAGTCCCGTGTAAGGAAGGCAAAACTGATATACTTAGCCTCACTTTTTTTTACAGGGAAACAGTCCAGAACTAACATACCGTAAAAGAAAAGATAAATATATAGTGTTCAGAAAATCATGAGCAGAGCAGTTTCCATAGTTCTTGTCTTTTTCTCCAACCCAGTATTCTAGAGTTCTTCATGTGAAACTGGCTTAAAAATATTTTTGCATTTTGACAAATAAGACAGAAGCTTTCTATAAGAATTGTAAGGTTTAACATGGCACCAGATCAGAATATTTATTTTGTCTGTCATGCCCATATTGTATGTAATGGTTAGCCTTAATTAACAATTTGACTCAGTAAAAATTACCTAGAAAACACAGCATTGAGAATGTCTATGAGGGTATTTTCAGGGAGAATTAGCTGAAAGGGGAAGACCTTATTCCGGGTAAACAGTCTGCCAATGTATGGTCCGCACATAATGAGGTCCAATGAAAAGCAGCGTGCACCCAATTGTCTTCATTATTTCCTGGGTTTGTCTATTTGTATGGACAATTTTGAATTCTGGTTTCTTTGAAAAGCACAGCAATACTATTAAAACGTTTTCCTTTTAATCCCAGGTGTGAAAATATGGGGCTGCTTCACAGCAGCTGATTATGATTTGCCTCATGTTCTAAGAGAGGTTTGGTTTTGCAAGGTGCAGATAGTTTCTGTGATTGTGTGACATTTGGAATTCTGGGGAATTTTTGGAAGGTATAGACATGCTAAAGCCCCGATGTTGGTTGCTGTTGTTCATGGTTTGTTGAGTACTCATGCACACAGAAGAAACAGAAAGAAGAATAATTTAGATGTCCTGTGATGATCAAACTTCCCTAAGGAACTCGATGCCCCTCATCAGTAGGAAGTAGTCTAACAGTAACATCTGATTTCTGATCCTCGACTTATTCAGGGAGTACTTTCCTCTCTCTCTTTTTCTTTTTTTAATTATTTATTATTATTATTTATTGCAATGTTATACACTTTTATCCCACCTATAGCCCCTCCCTTGACTCCTCCCAGTCCCATCCACCCTTTCTCTTTCCCACCTATACCCCTCCCCTAGTCCACTGATAGAGGAGGTATTCCTCCTCTACTGTCTGACTCCAGGTCCCATCAGGACTGCCTGGATACTCTTTCTCTAGTAAGACCATCTTGGCAGAGGCTGGTGATTAAAGACTAGGCAACCCAGTTTATGCCAGAGACTGCCCCTGCTCTCCTTACTAGGCGACCCCCATGGAGACTGAGCTGCCCATGGACAACATCTGAGCAGGGGGTCTAGATCCTCTCTACTCATGGTCCTTGGTTGATTCATCAGCTTCTGAAGGACCAACTGGACCCATAGTTTTTGGTTATGTTGGTCTCTTTGTGGAGCTCCTGTCACCTCCAGGACTTTCTATCTCCCCCTTCTTTCATAAGATTTCCTGCACTCTGCCCAAAATTTGGCTATGAGTCTCATCATCTGTTTCAATACCCTACTGTGTAGAGTCTTTCAGAAGCTCTCCGTGGTAGGCTCCTATCCTGTTCCTTGTCATCTCCCACTTCTGATGTCTCTCCCGTTTACCCTTCTGAATGAAGATTAAGCGTTCTCCTTTTGTTTAGCTCTTTTAGGACTATATATTTTAGTATGTTTATCCTATATTATATGGCTAATATCCACATATAAGTGAATATATACCATGTGTGTCTTTCTGCTTCTGAGTTACTTCACTCAGGATGATCATTTCTAATTCCATCCATTTGCCTGCAAATTTCATGATTTCCTTGTTTTACTTGCTGAGTAGTATTCTATTGTGTAAATGTACCACAATTTCTGTGTCCATTCCTTGGTTAACATATAAGTTATTTCCAGATTCTGGCTATTACAAATAAAGCTGCTATGAACATAGTTGAGCAAATGTCCTTGTTGAATGGTGAGGCATCTTTAGGATATATACCTATAAGTGGTATAGGTATAGCTGGATCTTGAGGAAGCACTATTCTTAATTGTCTGAGAAAGCACCAGATTGATTTTCAAAGTGGTTGTACAAGTTTACATTCCCACCAGCAATGGAGGAGGGTTCCCTTTTCTCTACATCTTCTCCAGCATGTGTTGTCACTTGAATTTTTGATCTTAGCCATTGTTTTGATTTACATTTCCCTGATGACTGACAATTCTTTACTGACCTTGAAGGAATAATTCTCAATCTCATATGGAAAACCAAAACACCCAGAATAGCTAAAACAATTCTATACAATAAAAGATCCCTGATCTCAAGCTGTACTATAGAGAGAAACAGTAATAAAATCTGTATGGCACTGGCATAGAAACAGACTGGTGGATCAATGGAATTGAATCAAAGACCCAGAAATAAGCCCACACACTTACGGACACCTGATTTTTGACTAAAAAGCCAAAACCATATAATGGAAAAAAGACAGCATCTTCAACAAATGGTGCTTTTCTAACTGGATGTCTACGTGTAGAGAAATGCAAATAGATCTATATTTATCACCCTTCTCAAAACTAAAGTCCAAGTGAGTCAAAGACCTCAACATAAAACAAGACACACTAAATCTGTTAGAAGAAAAAGTGGGGAAGAGCCTTGAACTCCTTGGCACAGGAGACAACTTCCTGAACAGAACACCAACAGCACAGGCTGTAAGATCAATAATCAATAAATGGGACCTCATGAAACTGAAAAGCTTCTGTAAAGCTTTTTGTTTCATCAGAACAAAACAACAGCCTACAGACTGGGAAAAGATCTTCACCAAACCTATATCTGACAGAGGGCCAATATCCAGAATATATAAAGAACTCAAGAAGTTAAACAAACCAAATAATCCAATTTAAAAAATGGGGTATGGAGCTAAACAGAAAATTCTCAACAGAGGAATATCGAATGGCAGAGAAACACTTAAAGAAATGCTCTTTTTCCTGCTATCTACTGTCAGGCGGTTGAAAGGAAAGAAGAAAAGAAGTGGAAGAAAGAAGAACCCACAAAGTAAAGTCCAGTTACATATTCCTCCTGCTGAAATCAGAATCTTTCTGTTGTCCTTTTCTTTTTAGTTCTTTCTTCATTTTATGGCCTTCCAATATGAATTCAGTATTAGCAAAGAACTTCAGGACTTCAGCACTAGATTGGGACTGCTAAAGCCAGCTACTTTTGAACCAAACCATGTTTACTGGGTTCTTTGTATGCCAACAGCCATTTTAAAACTACCAAGCTCCTGTTTTGTAAATCTATCTGTTTATGCATGTATGTGTATATATGTATATATGTGCCTATCACCTATCTTTGCACACATCCATACAATCTATTGGCGCTGTTTCTCTAGAAAACCTTGCCTAATATGCCTGATAATCAACAACTGGAATTCACCATGTGAGATAAGGCTGGCACATAACAGGTCTACTACTTAAAACACCTAAACCATCAAAGTGTGTAACCAAAGAACTCTAGGAAGACAGTCAAAGCTATATAATAATTGTATTAAAAAAAAAGTAGCCTTAGAAGAGTTATGAACTCCAAGGTGTGCTATGTCCTAATGGTATATAAAAGAATGGACAAGCCTTGGAGTTATACAAAGGTCCTATCTATTCATGTGTTTATTTCACCCTCGAACCAAAGAGGAAAAAAAAAATGAAAATAAAGACCTAGGGGTGAAATAAGAAACAAAGTTTCAGTCCTGATTTCAAACTCAGAGTTTTCTTTAACATGTCTAGATGGAAATTAGCCCTTTTTATTAAAAAAAAAAAAAAAAAGGACACACACACACAAATAGTTTTGTATTGGTTTATCCACAGAAACTGAGGGCAGCTTTCCCACCACCCCTGAGACAGGGTTTCTCTGTTTAGCCTTGGCTCTCCTGAACTCACTTTTTATAGTGTCGGGATTAAAGGTGTGTGGCACCGTGCCCAGCAAGGTTAGCTTTAAAAAAAAATTCACATTGTGTTTTTGATCAAATTCATCTGGCTCTATCTCCCTGTGACTCCTCTTAAGTCCTAGCTTGCTTCTAACTCCATGTTCTCTTTTTGCTTCTTAGCTCATTTGGGTCCACATAGTGCTTTCAGTATGTATATGGGTATAGGGCCATCCATTGGATTATGGGGAGCCTAAACCTGTCTGTATCCATGAAGAAAACTGACTCATTCTCTGCTAGGAGCCATGAACTGACAATAGTACCTTAGCAAGAGTGGAGGGAGGACAGGCTCTCATCCCTCATTCATGCTGGAACTTTGACTGGATTGGTTTTCTGCTGGTAACCCCAGCTGCTGTGAGCTCATGAATGCAGAGGCCCTGTCATGTCTGAAAACATGTTTCACAGTAGTCCTCGGTAACTTTTTGTTCTTATAATTTTTGTGCTCTCTCTTCCATGATGATCCTTGAACCTTGGGAGAAAGGGTTGGGATAGAGATGTCATTTCAAGGCTGAGCACTCCACAGTCTCTACATGTTAATAGTTGTGGGTCTCTGTATTAATTGCCATCTACTGCAAAAAGAAGCTTCTCTGATGAAGGCTTGGCAATACATATGAGTTTATGAGTGTAAAGACAAGTACTTAACAGGATGTTTAATCTTATGTCTATTTAGCAGAAGAGTAGTTTCAGGTTCTCCCCTAGTACTGATTACCTATCAAGACATGAGTTCCTCTACCAGGCATGAGTTATGTCTTATGGAGCAAGCCTTAAATCAAATCAGAAAGTAGTTACAAACTCTTTAAAACTATGCATTATCTTTTGAGACTTTCATATAATGTGTTTTGATTATATTCACACATTCCCCAACTCTTCCTGAGTACACACCTACTTCCCCATCTACTCAACATTATATCTTTTACTTTTTTCTCCATCAAGAACAATTTATGCTGAACATATATGGCCTCGCATTGGAGCATGGTTAACTTATGAAGGGCTACACTCTTAGATAAAACTGACTCTCCCTTTTTAACAGGCAATTTCCAATATCACCATAGCTAGGGGTGGAATTTCATGCCCAACTTCATGGTTGGATTGGAACTGGCTTGCAGTTGCATAGGTCTTGTGCATGCTGTCACAACTGCTGTGAGCAAAATTCATATGTGTAACTGCCCTGCTGTGTCCAAAAGACACTGTTTCCTTGTGGTTATCCACTGCTTCTAGATCTTTCATGCTTTCTGCCCCATCTTTCACAGTGATTCCTTGAGCCTTGGAAAGAGAGGCAGAGTATATAGGTTTCATTTAAGGCTAAGCATTCTGCAATTTCATGTTCTCTGTGGCTTGGCCAGATATGGTTCTCAGTGTATATCACCACCTATTGAAAATAGAATGTTCTCTGATGGAGGTTGATAGATGCATTCATCTATGAATATCATGATTAGTCATCGGGAGTCATCTTAATACTATGTCCATTATCAAAATAACAGTAGCAATTTATTGTCTATGATACGTCTTGCTGTAAGTTCTTGCCAAATAATAGTGTTAGGTATCTATCAGATATGGATTATAGAAAAAGTACAAGAAAAAAAATAGGTAAAAATCTAGTAGGAGTCTTTCAGAGGCCCTCTGTGGTAGGCTTCTGTCCTGTTCCTACCCAGAAGGTTATCAAAGCAGATGCTGAGACTCATAGCCAAGCTTTGGGCAGAGTGCAGGGAATCTTATGAAAGAAAGGAGAGACTGAAAGACCTGGAGGGGACAGGAGTTCTACAAGTAGAGCAACAGAACCAAGAAATCTGGGCACAGGCATCTTTTCTGAGACTGATACTCCAAACAAGGACCATGAATGGAGATAACCTAGAACCCCTGTACAGATGTAGCCAATGGCAGTTCAATGTCCATGTGGGTACCCTAGTAAGGGGAACAGGGACTGCCTCTGACATGAACTCAGTGGCTTGCTCCTTGATCACCTCCCCCTAAGGGGGGTGCAACCTTGCCAGGCCACAGAGGAAGATGATGCAGCTAGTCCTGATGAGACCTGATAGGCTAGGGTCAGAGGTAGAGGAGGACCTCCCTATCAGTGGACTTGGAGAGGGGCATGGCAGGAGGTGAGGGAGAGAGGGTAGGATTGGGAGGGGTCAAGGGAGGGGGCTAGATGTGGGAAACAGTGAACAAAATGTAATTAATATATTTTTTTAAATCTAGTAGGAGAGAAAGAGCTTAGTGTGTGTGTGTGTAAATTATACATATAGATATATATATTAGTGTGTATGTGTGGTGTGTGTGCATATGTGTATTTAGGTAGTACTGGTTTAAAAAACGTTTTGCAATTTTCTAATAATGTCAAGCTAAATTGTCTCTCCAAGACAACTTTAGTTTAATCTGATAAGGTTGTACTTTATTAATGATTTTGAATATCAAAATGAGTTTTTAGTCCTGCCAAGTATAATACATGGCACTCTAAAACCAAAGGTATATTTTGGGCAGTTGGAGTGGAACATTGAATATTGTAAACTACTGTCAAATGTGAATTCATACTCAAGATGACAAGATTTGACTATTCTCATTTAGCATAAAGAAAACACCCTGTTTCAGAAAGAAAACATAAAAAATAATTATTGTGACTTATTGGTTAGTAGCAGTATGTTATTTGGTTTTTCCCAGAAGACACTTCTTAGTAGCAAAGCCTAAGAAGGAACTGTATTTTGTGCCCTTGTTAGAGAAGTAAAGTGGGTTTGGGTACCTCCTGTTTGATCCCAGATGTAACAGTCTAAATCTTTCTTTTACCTCCTTTTGCCCATTTTCATTGGCTTAAATTAATATCCCTGCCAAAATAAAGAACACTGGTTCAGTAATTTACTAGTTATGTGATATTGAGCAATTTATCAGAACACTCATTATTTTAGCTATTAAATGAGGATACAGGTCAGACTAGCTGTCACATAACAGTAGTCTTCAACAACCAGAAATGAAGTGAAAAGAGGCTGTTATCAGCTTATTAGTAGAAAATGTGTCTCAGTAAGGAATGATTCATATCAGAAACTGTTTGCTTTTCTAGGTGTTTGAGAGATGGAAAAGGATTGATTCTTTAAGTGTTTTGCTTGCACAAGCAGCACCAGCAATTTTGATGCAGGGCATTACATAAGTCTTAAGATGAAGCAAATCTCCTCTGCTGTAAGAAATTGCTTGGATATCAAGACTGCTGCAAAAGTATGATTTCAAATCTTCACTTGCTTTCTGTCTACCCCTGACCGCTAACAATTCTGGAGCTTTAATTTGCTGCTCCATGCCTACCACCCCCATAATATTTGGAACCCGCCATTTTACTCTCAATTTTGCCTCCCCCAGATTAAAAAAACATACATTTACCTAAATTACCCTTCTTCCACTGACAGATGACAAGTGTAGGCTGTTATAACAATGGATTCTCCAGGCAAAGATTCAAAAGAAAGCAGAAGATTAAAGATGATCTATACAGTGTCAGAATATTTTAACTTAATAAAATGCATAAAAGTGAAGTGTTATGTTCTAGACATAATTTTCTGATGTGGCTCTTCACTTCCATATTTATCTCCTGGTCATGTAATGAGAGGATTTTTGTTGTTCTTTAACTGACAGATTAATATATCCCAACTCTACTTCTTTCATGAGGCCAATGTGTGGGCTAACTTTTCAGCAGGATCATCTTTCAACAGACTGGAGCAAGCAAGCCTAGCACAGCAGGAACAGCAGCTCTTAAAAGGCTGTTCATAATCCCACTCCTCTATAATCTTAACTGAATACTGTAGACTAGAGAGAGAAACAGAGACAGAGACTAACAGAGACAGACAGACAGATAAAGGCATAGCAGAATGAGTGAATTGAAAAAAAAAACATTCAGAATGAAACCCCTTGAATTAAAGGAATAGTGAAAGATAGAAATATAGAAAGATCAAGTTGGAGAGAAAGAAAGAGCCAGAAGTATGTATAAAGGAAGAGTCAAGAGAAAGACTGCTTAGAAGAATGTAAGAAAAAGAGAAAGAAAAGAACAGGTTAAAGAAAAACAAAAAAAGTGCAAACAGCATTAGGTCTTTGAAGACAAGGGAAATGAGAGCCAAAGAAGAATGGAAAAACAAAGATGGTCAAACGTCTTGTTTGGGAAAGGACAAAAATTTCCAGAATGCTAACTTTTTAGTTAGCTTCTTAGATGGCATTAAACCATTTTTGCTAGCTTCAAAATAGGATTACACTTCACACCTGTCAAGGCTATTGCCTTGACAAGCAAATATAGAACATAACTTGTGATATTCATGGCACACCTTAAACTGTGATAAATAGGGCAAGTTAAGGAGGGAGTTAAAGGGAAGTGAGGCAGAAAGAAGCTTAGAAAGTCTGGAACTTTTTGTGATAAACACAGAGATGGAAAATGCTCCCTTGTACATTTTGAAATCCATTTTTGTTTTGGAATTCATTCTCTTCCTATATGTTCTAGAAAATGGAGGTGGCTACTTTTTCTGTACAACTATCTATACATTCAATTTTTTCTCTATACCTTAAAGACCCAACTTCTACTGATGCCATCCTAAATGGTCTCCAGGAATATTAGGACCTCATCTTTCTTAAAGTTCTATGACTCTAATCTTACCTTCACATCCAAAGCCCTACTTCCAGTATTTTGTGGACCCTCCCCATATTGTAGTACTTTTCTTAATGAAGTTGCAGTTGCCAGGCTAGAAACTGGAGACTGTATTTTTGTCTAGCTTCAGGGCAGCAGTGTGGGATTCTGCTCCAATTTGAACAATGGTGTATAAAGAGGCTAATTTTCTCTAGGTGAATATTTTCATAAAAAAAAGTATGTGTGTGTGTGTGTGTATGCCTTTCATCAAGTTGTTTTTCTGTCACATTAATTTGCCATCATTGTTCTAGTGAAGGTGTAATTGTTTAAATTAGTTTAACCTGAATAATTTCAAATTACATATTACTTTTTAAAACTCAGATGATTAATGTTTCTAATGTTTATTTAAGTATAGGTGCTGCCTAATTGAAAGAAAACGCAATTTAAGGTCAGTGAACGCTCCCCAACAATTTTTCCTGTCCTCTGTTTCTTACTGCTCTGTTCCATAAATTGCCCATAATTAAAAGTGGAATACTTTCTATTATATCCACATACAAACTCTGAATTTCTAAAAGGTAGCCATTTATCCTCTGGCTCTGTGTAGCCTAAGAAATTAAGAATTGGTCTTACAAAAGTCCATCCCTAAGTTAAAAACACTTTCCTTCACAATTCAATCCAGTAGGTCAAATAACCATAGACAGTGAATTAATTCTAGTGTAGACGGCTATGAACGGACAAAGGAAGACTGATCCACTCAGCCTCAGTGCACCAAGCACTAGTACTTCGTAAGTGCACGGCTTCGTCTAACTCTCAAAACGATGGCTGTTAGCATTATTCTCATTAGACTGAAAAAACCTGAGGCACTAAGAAGTTGAGTGACCGTATGACTATACAGTTCATAGGTAGCAGGGACTAAATTTGGAGTGAGGGCTACTCAATTGCAAAGACCATGTTTTTACCCTTGTGAGTCTCTTACTACCCAAAGCTAACAGCTGTTGTTTGGACTTGACTTTTCTAATCACTGATCTCAGTAGGTATTTTGTTCTTATAAACTCCCTCTTCTGTGCCATCTGTGGTACTACTCTGCTCTGATTTTATTCCTATTACTCTGAGCAATACCCTCCAGTTTGTGTGTTGCTTTCAATTTCTTTGTTCTAAGGCTTTATCCTCTGCTTGGACAATGTTATTGACTCTTATAGTTTCTTTCTTTCTTTCTTTCTTTCTTTCTTTCTTTCTTTCTTTCTTTCTTTCTTTCTCTCTCTCTTTCTTCTTTTTTTGTCCCCCAAGCTTCTGGATGTGGTAGGCGCTCAAGATTCTATTTTTGAACTTTACTCTTTCCAAAGATCTAGGATCAAATTCTTAGGGCCTCCTCAGACTCTTTCTTTATGGACATGATATAGCCACCTCAAACTCAATATGTCAAAAAAAAAATTAGCCACAGTCCCACTCATAATCATTTCCAAACTTACTCCTATCCCCATCATGATGATTTTTCTATGTTAATAATATTCCAATAAATCTACCATGTCACTGAAAAAATGAATTTGTGGGTTTTTTATTGAAGCACTGTCTTTCCCATTGTGTTAAGATATACATAAAATAAACTTACTATTTTAATCATTTTAAGTACTAATTACATTCATATTATCCAATCATTATCATTGTCAGATTCCAGAATTTTTTCATCATGCCAAACAGACATGTTGTATCCATTAATTAATAACTTCTTATTACCATACCCTCCTCGAGGTCTACTCTAATTTTGTTCCATATGAAAATATCTTTTTAAAGTACTTAATATAAGTGGAATGGTATGCTATCTTTTCTCTTCTGTTTGTCTTATTACTATGTCTGAGCAAAACATTTTCTTTTTTTTTTATTTTAACAAGAGCTTTATTTGACTTCCCTGACAAAATCAAATATTTTCTTACTTTTCTTGAAACTAATTAATTTCTAAGAGTAGATTATTCTCTCATGACATATACCCCAGCCAAAGTTTTCTCATTTCTCTCAGCTTCCCCCCCCCCTTTACCCCAGATCCATTCCCCATCCATTTCCTCTTCAGAAAAGATCTGGCCTCCAAAAGAAGACAGCCAAACATGACTAAACAAGATACAATAAGACAAGGCAAAAGACTTCATACCAAGGCTGGACAAGGCAACCCAATAGGTGGAAAAGAGTCCCAAGAGCAGGCAAAAGCGTCTGAGATACAGCAGCTCCTACTGTTATGATTTCCTCAAAAACACCAAGCTATCAGCAATAGAATATATGCAGAGGACCATGTGTAGAGCAATGCAGGCCCCATGCTGCATTTCTCTCTCTCTGTGAACTCATATGAACCCTGCTTAGTAGATTGGTGTACCATCTACTTCTAGTCCTCTATCCACTGTTGTAAGTGAAAATTAATATTTACTACTGGTTTATCTTTTAGTAATGATGCTGTTAGTCCTAAACAGCTGTATAACCAAATCACCACACGGAGACTGGGTTTATTTAGTTAACCTAGAACACAATGCTGGGCAATAGTTACCCCCTCCTAAACCTCCAAGCCCTCATAGTTTCTTAACATTTGGATTTTACCCAATATACTTGCTTTTGTCAAATATTCTGTCCAGTGCATCTCCACGTAGTTCCAAGATCTGTCCTCCAGCTCTGCTCTCCTAGCTCTCTCCCAAGCTCTCTCTCCAAGCTCTCCTCCCGCTTTTTCCTGTCCTCCGACTCCTCCCCTCTTTCCTATCCTCTGCCTCCTCCCCTCTCCTGCCTACTTTCTTTCCTTGCTCAACATGTGTCTAGTTGCTTTATTTGGAAGTTTACACCAAGTTGAGACAGAATGTTTAGAATAAGTACCACAATGCAATATCTGGATTGAAACCAGAGAGTGTATGTGTGTGTGTGTGGGGGGAGAAATCAGCATTTGAATGAACAAGGGTAAGGTGTATACATTTCAAAAGAACATTATACCAACAATCCCCCATGATTCCTACAATCCTTCTGTTCCCTCTTCTTCAGGGTTACCCAAACTCCTAGGTGAGACCTGATGGAGACCTCTAACTTAGACTCTTTCTCTCTCATTGTAATATCTGGCTATGTGTCTCTGCACCCTTTCCCATCTACTGCCAGAATAAGTCTCTCTGATGATGACTGTACTAACCACCAATCCATCTGTAATGCAGAATATCATTAGGAATCATTTCAATATTTTTTCCAAGTAATGTTTGGCTCTACCCTAGGTCTCTGGGCTATCCAGTCTCCAGTTTCTGGCCATCCACACAGTTTAGGACATAGGCTTCCAATCATGGCATGAGCCTCAAGTTAAACCAAAGACTGGTTAGTCACTCCCACAAATTCTGTGCCAGACTATTGTCCCAGCACATCATGCAGGCAGATGTCAGTAGAGAGTTTTTGGCTGGGTTGATGTCCAGGTTCCTCTTTCCATAACCTGCAATGTATCTTCTCTCATGAAAGATACTAAGGGTGATGGCTCCATCTAAGCACAAGCTCGACCTCCCTATGTTTAATGTGCTGTGTGGATATAGTCCTTTGCCATGAGCCCCACTGTCAGTTTTCAGAGAGTGACCTTCTCTCATAGCATCAGCCTGAGTTGTTTGGGGATCCCCACAGGATCCTCTTGGCCAACAACTCAATGGCATACAACCCAGTTCCACCACTGGAAGCCTTGCCTGACTACAAAAATGGCCAGTTCAGAATTTGTATCCTTCATTACTAGGAGTCGTCACTAGGGTCACGCACATAGATTCCAAGTCCTTTCCGATGCACTAGATTTCCATACTGTGCCTCAAATGTCACCCAGTTCAAACTGTATCTACCCCTACCCTCTCCATCCATCTTCTCTACCTGATCCCTCCTGCTCCTGTCTGCACCTGCCCCCAGTCCACTCATTAAAAAAAAATCTGTTCTATTTCTCTTTTTAAGGGAGATACATCCTATATCCCCTAAAGCCCCCCTCTTTACTTTACGTATTTGGGGCTGTGGATTGTAGATAACAGATAATATCCACTTATAAATTATTTGTCTTTCTAGGTCTGGGGTACCTCACTCAAGATTTTTTTTTTTTTTAGTTTCATCCATTTGCCTGTAAGTTTCATGATGTCTTTTTTTTTAACATATTAAGATATTAATTTTAAGTTGAGTTTTTTTTTCTTTCTTTCTTTCTTTCTTTTTTTTTTGCTACAAAGTTTCTTTCTGTAGCCTTGGTTGTCCTGGAACTCTGTAGACCTGGCTGACCTCAGACTTATAGAGTCCACCTGCCTCTGCCTCCCAAGTGCTTGGATTAAAGGGGTGCACCACCATTGTCTGGCATTTATTTATTTACTTTACATCTCGATTGATCTTCTCCTCCCTCCTCTTTTCCCAGTACTTACCTCTCATATCCTCTCTTCCCATCTACCCCTACTCCCCCTCTCCTCAGAAATGGAGAGGCCTCCCAGCATATCAACCAGCCTTAGCATATCAAGTTGCCCTAGGACTAGGCATATCTTCTATTGAGACCAGATAAGGCAGCATAGTTAAGAGAAAGGACTCCAAAGGAAGTCAACAGAGTCAAAGACAGCTCCTACTCCCGCTGTTAGAAGTCTCACATTAAGACACAGATGCACAACTGTTACAGATATGCAAAGGACCCAGTTGTTTCCCATTCATGCTCTCTGGTTGGCAGTTAAATCTTTATAAGCACCTATAGGCCCAAGTTAGTTGGCCTTATTGGTTTTCTTGTGGTATCTTTGACCTGTCTGTCTCCTTCAATCCTTCCTCCCCCTCTTCCACAGAATTCCCCAAGCTCCACTTAATGTTTGACTGTGGGTCTCTGCATCAGTTTCCATCAGTTTCTGGGTGAAGCCTCTCTAATGACAGTTATGCTAGGCTCCTGTCAGCACGTATAGCAGAATATCATTAATAGTGTCAGGGGTGTGCTCCATCTTACAGCATATGTCTCAAGCTGGATCAATCATTGTTTGACCCTTCCCTCAAATTCTGCTCCATCTTTAACCCATGCATATTTTGTTGGCAGGACAAATTGTGGGTCTAAAGTTTTGTGGCTGGGTTGGTGTCCTAGTCTCTCCATTGGAAATCTTGCCTGGTTACAGGAGACGGCTGATTCAGGCTCCATATCCCCCATAGCTAGGAGTCATAGCTAGGGTTACTCTTGTAGATTCATGGGACTTTCCATTGTTTTAGGTTTCTAGTTCAGATGTCATTTTTTATTTAAAATTTTTTATCGATTCTTTGTGAATTTCATATCAGTGTGTCCCAATACCACTCATCTCCCTGCTCCTTCATATCTGCCCTTCACCCTTGTACATGCCCCCCAAAAACAAAAATCTCGCTGTGGAAGCTGTGGTGTGTCAGTGTATTACACAGTGTATCCTTTTGCCCCTACAGCTTTATGTGTACATGTTCATTGGAATGAATCATTGGTCTAGTTTGAGGCTCTGGCTTCTGCTATATTATCAATCCTGAATCCTTCCAGGGGTGGTATTCGTCTCAGATATTCCATTGTTACCTGTGCCATGGAGATACTGCAGGGTTGGATCTGCAGGACCAGCTCCTTTACATGCTCCAAGCTGTACATAGATTGGGGGGATGTTGTGGTGGGCCAACTAAGAGCCCTGGATCTGGACCTGGGAGAAAGCTGTGTTGCTCAGCCCACCAGCTCTCCAATTTCTGTGCCACCAGGACCAGCTCTCCCAGGCTAGGGGTGGGGCCTTGCTCTTCCCCTTTCATGCTCTTAGGGTCAACTCTGCAGCACCCATGACACCAAGGCCATGTCTACTGTGCTGCCCAGTTGAGGTGCAGGTTCTGCTCTCCCAAGTTCTGTAACCAGCGAGGGGGTCATTTCTTAACAGCTGAGTTTAACAGTTGAATTACAAAAATTCATTTTTTTTTATCCATTCGTAAATTAAGGAACATCTAGGTTGTTTACAGTTTATGGTGATTCTGAATAAAGCCACAATGAACACAGGTGAGCAAGTGTCTTTGTGGTAGGATGGAGAGTCCTTGGGTTATATGCCCAAGAGTGGTATAGCTGGGTCTTCAGGTAAGTTGGTTCCCAATTTTCTGAGGAACTGCCACATTTATTTCCAAAGTGCCTGCACAAGTCTGCACTCCCACCAGCAATGGAAGAGTGTTCTGCTTATTCTACATCCTTTTCAGCATGTGCTGTCACTTGACTTTTTTTTTATCTTAGCCATTCTAACAGGTATAAAATAGACTCTCTGGGTCATTTTGATTCGCATTTCCCTGATGACTAAGGATGTTGAGCATTTCTTTAAGTGTTTCTCGGCCGTCAGAGAGTCCTCTGTTGAGAATTCTCTGTTTAGATCTATACCTCATTTTCAAATTGGCTTACTTGTTTGTTTGTTTGTTTTTTATAGCTAATTTCTTGAATTCTTCATATATTTTAGATCGTAGACCTCTGTCAGGTGTGGAGTTAGTAAAAATCTTCCTATTCTGTAGGATGCCACTTCATTTGATTGATGGTGTCCTTTGCCTTAATGAAGATTTTCAGATTGATGGTGTCCTTTGCCTTAAAGATTTTCAGTTTCATGAGGTCCCATTTACAATTTTTACTTTGTTTTATTCTATATTATTCTTTTTATTTATTCTTATTCCATATCCAATAAAATATCCAATTGTAGCAGGGATTTTGGGCAATTAGCAGACAGCAAATTTGGGTAGAATAAAAATTATGATATATCATAAATATAAGCAAATAAGAGTAATAAAAATTGACAAGTTTGTCATTAATATGTACAATTTCTTATAAGTGTTTTATATCAATTAACAATTCAGTCCTAATATAATCCCTGTAAGATAGATACCATCAATAATGTTGTTTTACAGAGAAGAAGCTGTAAATAAAGTCAAGTTAAGGGCATTTGCACAAACTTAGTATTCTGTTAGAGTTATCTTGTAAGAGTAACTTTTATTCTCTCTACAATTCTGATGTAAATTTTGTCTCTGAGGCTTATTGCCTGGGTCTGCTAACCTAGGACTAGTCCTGGAAGCTTCTAGCCTTTGTACAATCTAATCGAGGCCTGAATGTTTTCAGCCTCCGAGACTTACTGCTGAGTTAACTTTCTAGCTCCTTCTGAACTTTGGCTGGCTGCTTCCCCTCAGCCGTTAGTCTCAAACTCCTCTCCAAATTTATTGACTCAAACTGGCTTCTCTCACTTCTGACTGAATTTCTCTGCTTGGCTTCAAACCAACTCTAGCAATCTGTTCTGATCTCCTGGTTCCTTCTCATTCTCTGGCTTGCTCTATCATCATCTGTGTCTTGCTTGTTCTTTCTCTCTCTGCAACTAGTCTCTGTACAATTGTCCTGGTAAAACTGCTTCTGAGTTCCACAAACTGAAATGCCACAAACTCAACTCCACTGCCCTGCCTCTCAATTGACTGATTCAACCCAACTAGCTGAACAGAACTGACTAGAATTCAAAAGATGTGCATGCCTCTGTTTCCTAAATGCTGATATTAAAGGTATGTACCATCATGCCTGGACCTCAGCTTTTTTTTACCTGAAATTTGTTCTATACCAGGCTGGCCTTGAACTCAAAGTTCTGCTTGCCCCTGTCTCCTGGGATTAAAGGTGTGTCTGTATTGAAGCCAGAATAGCCATGTTGCTGGATTAAAATTCTCTACAGTATCTGGATTGGTTCTGGTTTAGAGGTCAATTAGTCCAAGCTGAATGTTGCACTCCAACAGTTATTTAACATATTTAAATTACTATTCAAAGTAAAATAAAGCAATGGAAATTTTTATTTAATAATCATACTTAAGTTCAGTTGATGATATAAAATCTTTGGTAATGTGCTGTATATTTTGTTGGTATAAATAATTATTCACTTTGTAAAATTAAGTAAACATCAGTGGTGATCCAAATGAAAATGGCCCCCACAGACTCATAGGAAGTGGCGTTGTTGGAGGTGTGGCCTTCCTGGAGTAGATATGGCCTTGTTGGAGGAAATGTGTTACTCAGAGGTGGGGCTTTGAGGTTTCAGAAGCTCAAGCTGGGTCTAGTGGCTCATTGTCTCTTCCTGTTGCCTGCCAATCTGGATGTAGAACTCTCAGCTCCTTCTCTAGTACCATGTCTGCCAGTACATCACCATGCTTCTTTGCTTTGACAATAATGAAGTAAACCTCTGAAATCACAAGCCAGCCCCAATTAAATGTTTTAATTTATCAGAGTTGCCATGATCATAGTGTCTTTTCACAGCAATAGAAACCCTAGGACAGCATCCTTAAAAATACATTGAAGACTAACTAGATAAATATTATTAGATATTTATATATATCAGACACTGTCATAAAATGCTTGATCGTATTTATTTTTCAATTTAAAGTTGAAAACTACATACATATTCACACTCAATAGCTTATTAAAGATCACATAGGTACAGAGTATTAGACCAAGGTATAGATCCAAGAAATCTGGGTTCTATATCCATATCCATATCCATATCCATATCCATATCCATATCCATATCCATATCCATATCCATATCCATATCCACATCCACATCCACATCCATATCCATATCCATATCCATATCCACATCCATATCCATATATTAGCCTACATATCAGAAGACTACTTAGAAACACAGGCATGGAGTGTGTGATGTACATATTATTGACTTTACGGGATCAAGAACCATCTGTGAGATAAATCTTTAGGAGACTGATTTCAAATTGGGTTAATTAAGGTTGGAAGACCAATCCGAAATTTGGGAAACACCATCCTGTAGGCTGAGGTACTGGGTTGAACAAAATGGAGAAACAAAATTGAACAGTAGCATTTTTTTGTTTGTTTGTTGATGAAATGTGACCAGCGTCTACCAGTATACTTTCCCCGCCATTGTGGACTGAACTGATACTGGGAGTCAATACAAACCCTTCTTTAAGTTGCTTTTGTCACAGCAACAAGAAAAGTTACAGGTACGGTGTAATGCAAGTAAGTATATGATAAAATAGGAAAAAAAATATTTGATGTTTACTTTCTTCTAATAACAAGAAAGAGGTTAGTGCAAAGCGGGGACTGTAGGTAGTGTTTTGTTTTTCTTTAACTCTACTTTGGGTTTCCTAAAGCCTCTACCTCCCTTCCAACACCCCAACCTTAGGTATGATAGATGGTTAAAAGAGAAAGAGGACATAGGCTTCCTTAGATTTAGTTCTGGCTGGTTAAGGTCATTGGGTTCTTTGGGAAAATTATAATCTTAGTTGTCAGGATATCTAGCAGTCCAGTAAATGGCAAAGTGAAATCGGACAAATAAGCAGCCTTCTTTCTCCTCTGTCCATATCCTGGAAGCCCTTGTTCTCCCTCTCTAGGCTCTCACATTTGTACTCTCCTAGAGTCCTCACTAGAGGACTTAGTTAATTCCACTAACTCCAGCTGGCAAAGAGCATGTCCTTCTCCAAAGTGCATGAGGCAATTATCAGCTGTTTACAAACTAAGAGCAACTCCTTATCACACACTTGGGATTAAAATAAAAACCTGTTTACATAACATAACTGAGTTTTCAAAGAAACTAAAACTTCCACTGTGGGAAGTGTATATAAGAAGCTGACCAGAGACCCTGGGGAGAAAGATTGAGTGGGAGGTGAGAAGAAATATACTGAGTTGCCATCAGCATGCCATTTTTACCACAACCAGAACTAAACTTCAATAAAGTGTTCAAATTAATTCGTACTGCCTATATACCATTACTATTGAACAGCACAGGCTAATATAGGACTCAAATGTGAATTTCACCAGTTAGAAATTATTTGGAGGGAAGTAACATAGTTGATTAAGGAACTGTAGTACTTTGGTAGCTGATAGCCTCACTATCTGCTCTCTACACAAACCAGACTTATGTTCCTCCTTTGTTTTCTCTTAGGCTGTGCCCTTTGCTTAGGGATATCATTACTCTTAGACTCTCAAATCCTTTCTACAGCTGAAGAATTAATATATATTTCTTAAAATCCTATTCAAGGACTGTCAAAAGTACATAGCACAGTACCAATATGAAGAAATGTAAAAACAAATGACAAAATGTCATGAGCATTATCACTGCATCACAAACTTGAATGACAAGTCTTTCCCTGTGTAGGAATAGAGAAGTAAACTAACTACAAGTAAATAAAATTTATAAAACCATAACATTAGGGGGGAAATGTATACATGGCTTTATAATCCAACCTTACTATGTGCTGAATGGAGTTATTCATGCATGTACAGTATATAATGTATGGTAGATATTTTGTTATTTTCTTTTATTGAAAATTGGTTCTTTCCTTATATAATAAATCCTGACTACATTTCCCCCTCCCTCTGCTTTTCTCAGTTCCCCTCCCATCTGGATCTACACTTTTCTGCCTCTCATTAGAAAATAAACAGGCTTATAAGAAATATTAATAAGATATAACAAAATAAAATACGATAGAATTAAAAAAAAAACTATCGCATTAGAGCTGGACAGAAGGAAAAGAGCCCAAGATAAGGCACATGAAACAGATATATGCACAGAGATGCACTTGTTTTACACTCAGGAATTCTATAAAAATACTAAACTAAAAACCATAATAAAAACACAAAGAACCTGTGAGGTGAAAAGAGAGAAAAAATTGTGGGGTGAAAAGAGAAGAAAAATATGAAATTAAAATAAAAAAGTCCTGTCGTGACATTATGACACAAGGAACATCTAAAGATGTTGAGTTCATTTTCTGTTGGCCATCTATTCCTCAGCATGCAACCTAATCTTAAGAGTAGACTTCCAGAGAAGGATCTAAGATGGCTGTGCTGGGAGGACACTGTTTCTGACCAGCACCAAAGCACGGATGGACAGTGACCAAAAGACAGAACTCTGGACCCTAAAACACCAGCAATTCTGTTTCCCAGGTGAGAGAAAACCCCCATGGAGTGGGAATCAATCCTGTTCAGGTCACCCAGCTAAACCATGGAAGAGTTCCCGGGTCCTGGTAGGTGCTTGGTCACCAGACCAGAGCCACACTTCTGTATGTTCTGATCACCATATCAGACTAAATTGTGGGTACCACAACACCAGAGACCGAGTTTCTCTATTAGGAAGAAACCCCACAGTGAGGGAAACAGCAGGTCCAACCTCAGGGCACTCAGCTGAACCCTGCCCCCGCCCCAAAAAAGTTCTTTTTTTTTTTTTGTATTTTATTTTTTTCTTATCAGTTACATTTTATTAACTCTGTACCCCAGCCGTGTCCCGATGCCTCATTCCCTCCCAGTCCCTCCCTCCCTCCCTCCTCTCCACCGTGCCCCTTGCCAAGTCCACTGATAGGGGGGACCTCCTCCCCATTCACCTGATCCTGTTTTATCAGGTATCTTCAGGACTGGCTGCAAAGCTCTCCTCTGTGGCCTAACAGGACTGCTCCTCCCTTGGGGGGTGGGGAGGCCAAAGAGCCAGTCATTGAGTTCCTGTTAGGAATAGTCCTTGTTCCCCTCACTATGGGAAACAAATTGGTTACTGAGCTACCACAGGCTACATCTGAGCAGAGGTTCTAGGTTACATTCATACATGGTCCTTGGTTACATGTCAGTCTCAGAAAAGACCCTGTGCCCAGGTATCTTTGGTCCTTGTGGAGCTCCTATCCTTTCCTCATCAGACTAACTCCCCTTCTTTCTTATGATTCCCTGTACTCTGCCAAAGGTTTGGTCATGAGTCTTTGCTTTGAAAACACTGCTAGTTAGAGTCTTTCCAATGCGCTCAGCAGACTCCTGTCATACTTTCAATGCACATCCCATCTGTCATTCTAAACGAGGATTGATCATCTTACCCCATGTCTACTCTCTTGATTATCTTTTTTAGGTGTACAGATTTCATTATGTTTATCATATCTCATAGGTCTATATAAGTGAGTATATACCGTGTTTGTCTTTCTCCTTCTGGGATATTTCACTCAAAAGGGATATTTGCTCAACCATGTTTATAGCAGCTTTATTTGTAATAGCCAGAACCTGGAAACAACCCAGATGTCCATCAACGGAAGAATGGATACAGAAATTGTGGTATTTTTACACAATGGAATACTACTTAGCAATCAAAAAGGAGGAAATCATGAAATTTGCAGGCAAATGGTGGGACCTAGAAAAGATCATCCCAAAAAAGTTCTTTGGATAAGTTCCTGGGCTCCTGCAGGCATCCGGGCGCCTAGGCACCCAATTGCCAGCAAGGTGGAGCCACTCTGCCTGTGTGCTCTACTCACCATCCCAGACAGAACTGTGGACCCCACCACACCACAGACTGGGTCTTCCTGTTGGGAGAAAAACCCACAGTGGGGGAAACATCAGCTCTGACCTCAGGACGCCTAGCTCCAGAAAAGTTTCTGGGTTCCTGCAGGCTCCAGGCTCTAGCCTCCAGCTGCACACATGAGCACTGTCCTCACCTGCCAATGATTACTGCTAGGGTACTGGGGCACACAGCTCCAACCTCAGAGCTACAGAAGTGTGAGAACCACTGGATCAGCCCCCAGATACTGCTCCAAGGTGCAACCAGTTATCCCTAGCTAAGCTGATGAAATTTCAAGGCTCCCTGTTTCTTCAAGAGGGCTGTGGCCAGCAAAAAGAGCATATGAGCAGCCATAAGAGCAGCAACAGCTGCTCACTAAATTCAGAGCAAGAAACCCAGCGGCATGGTAGCTGTCTGCAGGACTTCTCCTGGTGAGAGTAGAGCAGTTACCACACAGGTCCATACACCTGAGATAAACTGTGACAATTCCTGAGAAGCACAGCCATTCAGTTGACCAAACTCAAAAAGCTGAGGAGGCCTCCTTCAAAACCCTGCCAAGGGGATTCTCCCCAGCACACACCAGAAATTAACAGCCAACACCTGAGAGAGATGGGTAGAGGCCAGCGTAAAAGCACAACCAACAAAAGGCAAGGCAATATGGCAGCCCCAGAACACAGTTATTCAGGGCCAAGTAGCCCTGGACACCCTAACATAAGTGAAATTCAAGAAGATAACCTTACATATATGCTTAGGAAGAGTTTAACAGAGGAAAGAAAGAAAATGCATAAAGAATTAGAGGAAGATAAAGTCAAACAGACTATGGGCATCCATAAAGAAATACAGGAAGATGCAGCCAAACAGTTTGTGGCTTTCAGAGAGGAAATGATTAAATCACTGAAAGTACTAAAAGAAACAAAACCCTTTATAATAGCCACAAAGGACATAAAGTACCTTTGTGTGACTCTAACCAAGGAAGTCAAAGACTTGTATGAAAAAAATTTCCAGTCTCTGAAGAAAGAAATAGAAGAAGATGGAAAGACCTCCCATGCTCATGGCTTGGCAGGATTAACAGTAAAAATGGCCATCTTACCAAAAGCAATCTACAGATTCAATGAAATTCCCATAAAATTACCAACACAATTCTTTACATATGTTGAAAGAAAAATTCTGAACTTCATATGGAATAACAAGAAACCCAGAATCTCTAAAACAGTGCTCTACAATAAAAGATCTTCTGGAGGTATCTCCATCCGTGATCTCAAGCTATACTATAGAGCAACAGTAGTAAAAACTATATGGTACTGGCGTAGAAACAGACTAGTGAATCAATGTAATCGAATAGAAGACCCAGAAATAAACCCACACACCTACCTATAGATATGTGTTTTTTGAAAAAGAGCCAAAACCATTCAATGGAAAAAGATAGAATCTTCAACAAATAGTGCTGGTCTAACTGGATATCTACATGTTGAAAAGGAAAATAGATCTATATTTATCACCCTGCACAAAACTAAAGTCCAAGTGGATCAAAGACCTCAATAAAAATCCAGTCACACTAAATCTGTTAGACGAAATAGTGGGGGAGAGCCGTGAAATCATTGACACAGGAGACAACTTACTGAACAGAACACCAATAACAGAGTCTCTAAGATCAACAATCAGTAAATGGGACCTCATGAAACTGAAAAGCTTTTGTAAAGCAAAGGACACTCTCGCTAGAACAAAATGACTGCCTACAGATTAGGAAAGGATCTTCACCATCCCTGTATCTGACAGAGGGCTGATATCCAGAATATATAAAGAACTCAAGAAGTTAAAAAGCAACAAATCAGGTAATCCAATTAAAAAAAATGGAGTACCGAGATAAACAGAGAATTCTCAACAGAAGAATATCGAATGGCAGAGAAACACTTTAAGAAATGTTCAACCTCATTAGCCATTAGGGAAATGCAAATCAAAACAACCTGAGATTTCACCTTACATCCATCAGAATGGCTAAGATCAAAACCTTAAATGACAACACATGCTGGAGAGGATGTGGAGAATTGGGAACCCTCCTCCACTGCTGGTGCGAATGTAAACTTGTACAACCACTCTGGAAATCAATCTGGTACTTTCTCATACAATTAGGAATAGGGCTACCTCAAGATCCAACCTTACCTCTTCTAGGCATATATCCAATTGATGTTCAAGTATACAAGGACATTTGCTCAACCATGTTTGTAGCAGCTTTATTCATAATAACCAGAACCTGGAAACAACCCAGATGCCCCTCAGTTAAGAAACGGATACAGAAATTGTGGTACATTTACACAGTGGAATATTATTCAGCAATTAAAAACAAGGAAATCATGAAATTTGCAGGCAAATGGTGGGAACTAGAAAAGATTATCCTGAGTGAGGTATCCCAGAAGCAGAAAGACACATTGGGTATATACTCACTCATAACCTATAAGATAGGATAAACATATTAAAATCTGTACACCTAAAGAAGCTAAGCAAGAAGGAGGATTCTGGGAAAAACGCTAAATCCTCTTTCAGAAAGGCAAAGAGGATGGACATCAGAAGAAGTGATAAACAGGGAACAGGACAGCTGCCTACCAGAGGACCTCTGAAAGACTCTAACCTGCAGAGTATCAAAGCAGATGCTGAGACCCATAGCCAAACTTTGGGCGGAGTGCAGGGAATCTTATGAAAGAAGGGGGAGATAGAAAGACCTGGAAGGGACAGGAGCTCCACAAGAGAGAAAAAGAACCAAAAAAATCTGGACAGAGGGCTATTTTCTGAGACTGATACTCCAAACATGGACCATGCATGGAGATAACCTAGAAACCCTGCACAGATCTAACCCATGGCAGCACAGTATTCAAGTGCGTTCCCTAGTAAGGGGAACAGGGACTGTTTGACATGAACTCAGGGGCTGTCTCTTTGATCATCTTCCCCTGAGGGAGGAGCAGCCTTTACCAGGCCACAGAGGAAGATAATGCAGCCACTCCTGATGAGACCTGATAGACTAGGATCAGATGGAAAAGGAGGAGGAGCTCCCTTATCAGTGGACTGGGTAAAGGTCATGGGTAGAGAAGAGGGAGAAAGGGCAGAATTGGGAGGGGAGGAGGGAGAGAACTACAGGTGAGAAACAAAGGGAATAAACTGTAATTAATAAAAATAAAAATACAATATTATAAAAAAAGATTAGAGTTCCTTGGGGAAAACTAAATTTTTACTTGTAAGTGTTTGTGATAGATATTTTTAAGGTATCTTTCAATATCAGAGCAGTGTGTCAGTAGTGACCCTGTTAGCTTGGACCTTGATATTTGTGCATTAAATTCATTCTCATAGCAACTCCAAGGAAAATGTGTGTCAAGCCATAACCGTAACCTAGAATATTCTTTTGGAAAAACAAATGAGCGAGACTGTGAATTTCTACCATCAACACAAAAGAAACTTCCATGGAGAGAGAATGACTCATGCTCTAATTGCTAAAATAGAGATTTTCAGTAGGACTGTTGCATTTCCATGGTACAATGTCAAAATATGAATTTGAGGAAGCAAAGTAGCTCTTAGATAAGTAGTGATGATTCTGATGTAATCAAGGCTCTCATCTTATCTCTGGATTTCTGTAGAAAAAAAATTTAATCCAGCAACATGGCTACACCCCCTTAGTATACACCTTTAATCCCTCTGGCTGGAATGCAGACATGCTTTAGCACACACCTTTAACCCCAATTCATTATTGAAGGCAAACAAAGTGATGAATCAGAGAAAGATTAAACAGAATGAGTCAGGGGTATCATAGGCTCAATTCTAGGTGTCTGTGTGTTTGTGAGAGAGAGAGAGAGAACTACTTAAGAGCAGCACAGAGAGCAGTGAACCAGCAGTACAGTTCAGTGAAGGAGAGTACATATGGTACAACAACACAGTAGAGTTCAGGTAGTCAGCACAATAGAGTTCAGTACAGTTTGCTTAAGTTTGGTGAAGGTAGTTCAGTGCAGTTCAATTCTTGGAGTCCTGAGGTTCCAAGCAGAATAATTCAGTGAGAGGCTAATTTTAATCAGTCAGTTTGGAGAGGAGTTTTGAGCCAGAACAGCTGAACTGAACGAACCAACCAGAATTCAGAAAGAACTGGAAATGATGAGTTTATTCAGCAGTAAGTATTGGAGGCTGAAAATGTCCTAGGTCTAGGTTAGCAGCCAGAGGCTGGAAGCTGAAGCCTTCAAGGTCTGAGCTTGCAGAATATTAGATTATATGGAAGGTAGAAGCTTCCAGGCCTAGGTCTAGGGATAGTTAGATAGAAATGCTCTCACCTCAGTCCAAACCATGTATTAGTAAAGCTTGCATACAGCTCTTATCTCATTCCATCATCTGAGGAAATAAAAATATTTACAGACCTCAGTCTCATCTCCATCACTGCAAAGATGTGCAAAAGATGTTCTACAGAATTCCCTGCCGTTGCCTAATTCTAAGTTCTTCAGAATAAAACTGATACTCATTGACCAAAGCACCAGAAAGGACACATGCTCTGTGAAAGAAGATGACCACATCACAAAGTGAAAAAGCAAACGTCCATTCTTTTGTTTTTTGAGATTCTGACAGTATGTCTGCATATGAATATTCAGGGCTGTAGGGAGGGATTATCTCATAAGTGGAGAGGGAAGACAGAAATATAAAAGAGAAAATATTCTTTTAAGAGAAGAGTCTTAACTGACAAATATTCAGGTTTTGTCCAGAATTTGGTCCTATATACTATCCTATGGCAAAAAAAAAAAAAAGAAGAAGAAGAAGAAGAAGAAGAAGAAGAAGAAGAAGAAGAAGAAGAAGAAGAA
>NW_026596381.1:614460-634610 GCF_907164565.1 Psammomys obesus | reverse complement strand
AAGAAGAAGAAGAAGAAGAAGAAGAAGAAGAAGAAGAAGAAGAAGAAAGAGAGAGAGAGAGAGAAATATGGAACTTGGCCTACAAGAAGTACCATTTGCTTCTCTCTGATATGCAGAGAGACATGATGAGAAATCCTATCTTATCCTAGACAAAAAACAAAACATTCAGGCTTATGGACTGGAATAAATTTGTTAAAGTAGGTAATAGATCCTACATTGTTCAATCCTAGATGTTTTCATGTAAGTATAGGATAAGCCTGGAACAATCCATGACAAAAAGGGTGGGAAATGCATGGTATGCCAGCTGTGGAAATATAAATGTGGTTTATAGTTTAGAGGCTATAGGTGTCTTCTTTTTTCAAGAAAGTATTTTCAAGGAAATGAGTTTACGGTAATGAAGCGCCTAAACAGAGCAAAATATAAATGGTTGATAATGGATACAACAAAGTATCAAGGATGTGATATGAGTGACCATCATGCAGGCCAGTGAAAAGAAAAAATGATACTTACCCTTTTGAAGGAAAATAGTACACAAGAGAGATTAGATAGGAGACAGTGGTATTAAAGGGGGAATTGAGGACATAGACAATATATGTAACCTCACTGAGAAAAGGTTGAAGATTTAATAAATGGGGTTCCCTGCTAAATGATTG
Source organism: Psammomys obesus (assembly GCF_907164565.1). Classification (NCBI taxonomy): domain Eukaryota; kingdom Metazoa; phylum Chordata; class Mammalia; order Rodentia; family Muridae; genus Psammomys; species Psammomys obesus. The sequence goes on along the minus strand of NW_026596381.1, from coordinate 633,957 downwards.
GGATCCTGAAATAAGGAATATGAGATATACATGAAAATGCTGTGATGAAATTCATTATTTTGTATGTTAACTTAAAAAGTTATTTAACAACAAATTCAATAAATTGAACCTTTCTAAAATTTCTACCTTTTACTCTGTAAAAGCTCATATGAAGTTGATAAAAAGATAACCTAGATATTGGGAGAAAATATTTATTGATCTCATATTTAAAAAAAAAAAAATTGGTGTGTCCATCAGGGCCTGACAGTTTTAGTTGGAAGTTGTTTATGACTGTTTCAGTTTCCATGCTTGTCATAGGTCTGTTTAGGTTAGTTTTTTTCTTTTCCTTTTTATTTTAACTTTGGATGTTTGGATGTATTCAAAACTTAATCTACTTCTTTTAGATAATCCATCTTAATGTAGTACAGGTTTTTAAAGTACTTCTTTAAAATATTCTAAATTACTTTGGTTTCTCTTGTAATCATGTACCCTCCATTTTTTTAGTTTTAGTTAATTTCAGATGTAGTCAAGTTGACAACAAAGAATAGCAATCACAAGCCTACTACTTGCCAACTTAACACACAATTGTAGTGAAAGAATTTTGGTTTCTTCAAAAACCTAGTTACGTTATGAAAACATGTTTTTATTTTAATCCCAGGTGTGGAATATGGGGCTGCTTCAGATTGTCCAAAACAGCTGACTTTAATTGTCTTGAGCTCTGACAGGGGCATAATTTGTGACAGCTGCAGATGGTTTAACTTGGAGGACTCTGGAGAGGGTATAAATGCCAAAGCCCAGAGAGGAATGGGAGCATTCTGAATAGAGAAAGTGGAGGAGGAGGAGGAGGAGGAGGAGGAGGAGGAGGAGGAGGAGGAGGAAGCGGCGGAGGCTGTTGTTGCTGTTTGATGAGAAGGTGGATATATCCTGACAATGGGGATTGGACTAGTCCCAAGAAACACAATGGCCCTCATCAACAGGGAGTAGTCTAAATAGGTTTATGTCCCCTTTTCTCTCTACCCTTCTTTCTCTCCTACCTAGTGTTGCGGGGCCGGGGGGGGGTGCGATTGGAAGGGATTGGGGTGGAGAAGGATGGTAGATATAAGGATCCAAAACAAATTAAAAAAAATTAAAATTAAATGAAATAAAATGAATTAAAAAAATTCACCAACACACATTCATCTCTCTTTATATTATTTCCAAATGAAAACAATTTCCTATCATCTTTAATCACAGGACTTGCTAACACCAAGAGATGCCCTAAAGGATTTCCTGTACTTCAAACAAAACTCTTATCTCCATTGTAGAGAAGCAATCCAATTTCCTCATGGTAATCTGGATCAATTACCATCACTCCCCAACACTGTTTATTCCTTTCTTAGCCTGTTGGCTTAAGGGCATTAGAAGCCCAAAGTGGCCAGGGGCAAATCTGAGCTTCCAGTTCAATTGTCTTAACGTTCTATTGCTGTGAAGAGGCACCATGACCTTGGCAATGCTTTTGCTTGTAAATGAAAGCATTTGATTGGGGCTGGTTTGTAGTTCGGAGGGTTAGTCCATTGTCAGCATGGCAGAGAACATAGCAGTAAGGAGGAGAGTTCCACATCCATAGAGCCACCAGGGCTGGCTTGGGCTTTTGAAACTTCAAAGCCCACCCCCAGTACCACACTTCCTCCAACAAGGCCTCACCCACTCGAAGAAGGCTACACTTTCTAATCAACTTCAAATAGTGCCATTCCCTAATGACCAAGTATTCAAGTATATGAATCTATGGGAGCCATTATTAGTCAAACCAAGTAATTATAGCTTTATTTGATTTCTTTCTACAGTCTCTTTGCTATGCTTAGTTCTCTCTATTCAGCTTGAAATATTTCTTCCTGTATTTTCTTTAGGTTTGGTGTACTGGATATAATTGTTGCAGGTTCTCTGTATGATAGAAAGTTTTCCTTTCTCCTTCAACTATAGCAGATTGTTTCACTCTGTACAGTTGTCTAGTTTGGCAGTTATGGTCTTTTAGGACTTGGTGTGCTGAACACTTTTATACTAACTTGACACAAGCTAAAGTTATTAGAGAGGATGGAACTTCAATTTAAAAAAATGCCTCCTTGCCAGGTTTGGTGACACACACCTATGATCCCAGCACTCAGGGAGGCAGAAGCAGGAGGATCTCTGAGTTCAAGGCCAGCCTGATCTACCAAGCCAGTGCAGGATAGCTAAGGATACACAAAGAGACCCTGTCTCAAAAACAAAAACAAACAAACAAACAACAACAACAACAAAAAACAGCCAACCAAATAAACAAAAGTGTCTCCAAAAAACTGAGCTGCAGACAAGCAAGCCTGTAAAGTATTTTCTTAATAGGTGATTGATAGGGAAGGACCCAGTTCATTGTGGGTAATGCCATCCCTGGGATGGTGGTTCTGGTTTCTGTGGAAGAGCACGCTAAGCAAGCCATAATGGACAAGTCAGTAAGCAGCCTCCATAGCCTCTAGTTCCTATCCTGATTCTGATAATGAACAATGATATGGAAGTGTAAGCCAGATAAACCCTTTCCTCTTCAACCTCCTTTTTGGTCATAGTGTTTAATCACAAAAATAGAAAACTAACTAAGACAGTTGGAGTTCATTGCTCCAGATTTTGCTGGATTTCAGTATTTCTATTAAGAAGTTAGTTATTATTCTGATGGACTTTTCTTTATATGTGACTTGGTTTTTTTTTTTTTTTTTGTCTTGTAGTTTCAACATTATTTCTTTTTTTCTGTATAGTTAGTGTTAAATATGATATGCTGTGGGGATTATCTTTTCTGTGTGTATTTGGTGTTCTGTGTGCTTCTTGTACCTATACGAGATTGGGCAAAATACTTACACAGTGGGTTCACAAATCACGCCATGCAACTGGTTCCACATGGGAGGTTTATTAGGGGAAGGGGTTGCACAGACTGTCTCTGGACAGGGCAGGAAAGAAAGAGAGAGAGGAGGAGAGAGAGGGGAGGGGCTTCGAGTTCTCTTATAAGGCCACCCAACCCAGAGCATGCACAGGTAGTTTCAGGTGGTCAGCAGTGGTCTGGTGGTCTGCATGTAACTTCACAGATGTGGGATAACCAGTTCTTTGGGTCCCTTAGGGCTGCTAACTGAGCCTAAAATTCCTCCCTTTTTGTTTTTTAAAAAGTGAGGATCTAGGAAGGGGTGATGGTGGGGAAGGGTATGGGGCGGCCTTTGCTCTTCAAACTACTTCCTGCTGATTAGGGACATTGTCATTCTCAGAGTATAGCTGGTCCCCACTATCAGAGTCAATTGGAGGATCATTGTCATCCGGTTCTGTGGGCAGAGGTTGATAATCTTGTAAGAGTAACTGATTAATGGTTTGATTAGAGAATTTTTCTATTTGTTGTTGGAGGAATGTAGAGAGGAAGTTAATTAAGCAGGGTGCAAAAGGCAAAAGCAGAAATACAGCAGAAGAGGTGTGAGGAAGGGCAGAATCCATTTCCATATGGGGTTCTCAAAGGCCCGAGAGCTAGAGGCCATGAGCTATTCCATTTGCTTTTGTAGACTTCTCTGGAGTTGTTAGATTTTGTCTTTAACTCTACTCAACTGGTTGACATAAAAACAGCATTCCTCCTGGAGGAAGATGCAAAGGCCACCTTCTTTAGCTGTGAGGAGATCCAATCAACATTGGTTTTGAAGTACTACTGCTGCCAGCGAGTCAGTCTGTCCTTGGAGAGTTAGTATTGTCTGAGCCACTTGCTGGAGGTCCTGGATGAACTGGGAAGAAAGCTGATACTACAAAGTTAGTGAAGTGGCTAGTCCTGCTGTCCAGGTCCCAACAGCTGCTGTGGTTCCTGCAACAGCCAGAAGGGGCAGGATTTGAATTGCCTTCTTATCCTGCTGGGCAGCTATTGAGTCCATGATTGGGACTGATAGAGGCTCCTTTTCATTTATCACCCTCAGCTCAGGGAAGAGAAGGATGAGCATGCAAACTTCTGACCGACCAGCAGGCAGATGATGGTAGACCTGAGTACCACAAAGAATCGAGCTAGTATTATCAGTAGGGCACTGGGGTTGAGATGAGGTATCAAGGATTATAGTTTTATTACAGTCTAAGGAACATAGGATTCTTACAGAGTATGTCCTGGATTCCTTGAAAGAGCTTGCCACACCAAAGAGGGTGATATGAAAGAGATAGGGGGCTGTGGCAACATCAGAGTCAGGGCAGTTAGTGAATGGTGAAGTAAGGTTACTTGACAGGGTCAGCAGAGAAGCTGTCAGCGGTAGTTCTGAGTTAGTCCCAGGTGGTACACAGAGCCAGCAAGCTTTAAAATGGTCCGGTTGGGTCACATTAAGGAGCTTGTAGGCTGAGGTCAGATTCTGAAGTAGGAGATGAAATGACAGGTTTGTATTATTTAGGAGAGAGGATGTCAGAGAGGCAATGACCTCAGAGGAGTGTTTGATTATCTTCTCTACTTCTCCCATCCCCAAGGATTGGGTAATTGAGACATATTTTCTCTGGATATGGTTAGTACTTATCGGTAAATGGGATATGTAGCGGTGATATAGTTTTCCAATGACGTTGCTTCCCATCTGGGATCCCAAGGGTCTTGGATGTATAAGTAGAGAGTCTTTTTGTACAGGTGAAGGAGCTTCTTCTGTGCTGGTGTGTGGATTTGGCAGGACCAATATGGGCAGCCTCCATATCTGTCTGGCCATTTTTTGCAATAATCCTTTGTTTGATCAAAGAAGAAGCAAACAAAAATTCTATCGAATAAGAGAGGAAGGATAGATGTGGGGGTGATGGCTATTTCAATCTGCTCCTGACAGCCTCCCATAGAGCAATTTCCCAACCCTGTTTGGAGAGACTGTTTATTATCAATGATGGTTTATTGAACCTCGAATCTCCATATGTAGGTATTACCTTGGACAGAAATAGGCAAGAGGAAGAGGAGGAAAAATACATATCCAATCCAGCAGGGTTGAACCCAGCTCTTGTACTGTGGCCTAATTTCTCTGGAACCGGAGACAACGTGGTCAATCCTGGTGTCTTCTGGAGCTTGAGGGAACAGGGTCCTGTTGGAATTGATATGTAGGAGGGGGCGCTATCTTGAGGAGAGGGGGTGAAAGGCTTGAAGTGAGATAGATGAATCCAGTGAGGGAAGCCCTCAAGCTTAGCAGCTGTGAGGGTCACAAGAATCTCCTTAAAAGGGCCTTGCCATTTAGGAGAAAGAGATGGGGGACTGGTTTGGAGGGGAGAGAAGGACCTGTCCCCCAATGTTAATAGGAGATGGACAGGGGTTAGTGTATAGCTGTGGTAAACAGTGGTCAGTAAAGACCCATAGAAGAGAACAGAGATGACAAAGTAAGGAAGTAAGTAGGTGCTCAGGGAGAGGCGAGGATTTGGCTGAAAGACCAGGAGTTAGGACCAGTCGCCCATACATGAACTCAAAGGGCAAGATAGATAGAGGTTTTATGGGGAGAGCTCATAGCCTGAAAAGGGCCAGGGGGAGGAGTTTTACCCAATCAAGGTGAAGCAATTGTGATAGTTTAACAATAGTATTTCTTTTTTTTTTAAATTAATTAATTAATTATTTTTTTGCATTTTCTTTTTTTAATATTTTTATTATTATTAATTACACTTTACTCATTTTGTACCCCCCCATAAGCCCCTCTCTCCTCCCCTCCCGATCCCACCCTTCCTCTCCTTTCTGCATGCATGACCCTCCCCAAGTCCACTGATAGGGGAGGTCTTCCTCTCCTTCTTTCTGATCTTAGACTATCAGTTCTCCTCAGAAGTGGCTGCATTGTCATCTTCTGTGGCCTGGTAAGGCTGCTCCCCCCTCAGGGGGAGGTGATCAAAGAGCAGGCCAATCAGTTTATGGGAGAGGCAGTCCCTCTTCCCATCACTATTTAACCGACTTGGACACTAAACTGCCATGGGCTACATCTGTGCAGGGGTTCTAGGTATTTCTTAAGGATAGGTTAGTTCGTTCTATCTTTCCTGAGGACTGGGAATGGTATGGGATATGAAAATACCAAGGAATATTAAAGGCTTTAGATAAGGTCTGAGAAACCTGAGAACTGAACTCAGGACCATTGTCTGACTGGAGGGAGGAATTCAAAAACATGGGATAATCTTATGAAGAAGGAGATCAGAAACCGTCTGAGCTCTTTTGTCAGTAGTGGGGAAAGCCTCCACCCATCCCGAGATGGTGTCCACCAAGACCAGGAGGTAGCAGACACGTTTGACTGCTGGCATGTGGGTAAAATCAAGTTGCCAGTCGGTCCCAGGGAGAGAGACTCTAGCCTGGTGGGTAGGAAAAGGGGGGCTATGATATTTTGAGTTAGGATCTGAGGTCTGGCAAATCTTACAAGAGGCAGTAATAGTCTTTAGGAAACACAAGTCATCAGGGGTAGGCTGCAGGTGAGTCTTGACAAAGTTAGACAAGGCTTGACTGTCTAACTTTGGATGAAAGAGCTGGTGTAGATAGGACAGAATCTGAGGAATGTCAGGAGATGACATTGTAGTGTAAGGATGTAGTGTAAGGAGATGCGTTGTAGTGTAAGGATGTCCTGTGGTGAGTGAGACGCATTTAGGCCTTTAAGGGCTGCAGCCTTAGCTGCCTCATCAGCCCAATTATTTCCTTTGGAAACTATGGAATCATCCGTCTGGTGGGATGGCAGTGTACTATTCCGATGGATGTGGGAAGGTGGGAGGCTTCTAGCATGGCCATAATTTGGCCTGCATTGGTTACAGATCCTCCCTTTGCTGTAAGTAACCCACGCTCTCTCCAGATGGCAGCATGGGAGAGGAGACTATGATAGGCATATTTAGAGTCTGTGTAGATGTTAAGGGATTGTCCCTGGGCCAATTGGAAGGCATGGGTAAGAGCTATTAGTTCAGCCTCTTGATTAGTCATGTGGGCATAGAGGGCTTGTGCCTCAACCACCTCAGTATAGCCTGCTTTTCGAGCTCCCTTGTGTACAAAGGAGCTTCCATCTGTATACCAGGTATAGATAGCCTGATGTAATGTGCCCTCCTGTATGTGTGAGGGGTGCGGCAATAGTTCCTCTAAAGTTTCAGTGCAAGAATGAGATGGGGAGTAGTCAGAGTTAGGTCGAGGAAGGTTTGAAATATTAAGAGGTGGGCATGATTGGAAAGTAAGAGTAGAGTCAAGTAAGAGTAGACAACTATTAGGGGGCTAATAGTTGTCAGTGGGGTGAAAGTGCATGCTAGAGTAGGACGACTAGGACAGCCTGTTGCTGAGGAGGTGGGTGAGGATTCTGTGAAGCTGAAGAGGAAGAGGAGGGAGTAGAAGAGGAGAGGGGGAAGACGCAAGAGGTTAGGAAGAAGCTGGGGATTGAGAACGAAGAGGTGGAGGTTCATCTTCAGGGTCAAAGGTAGAGATCTCTTGAGGTTGAGACTTTATAGCTAGAAGAAGTTGGATGGGAGGACAGGAAGAACAGAAAGAAGGTTTAGAGTGGAGAAGAGAGAAAGCTTGAATATAAGGTACCTCCTTCCATTTACCAGATCGCTGACAGTAATTAAAAAGATCCCGTAAAATATTGGGATTTAATGTGCCATTAATCGGCTAATTTGAACCATTATCTAAGGAATATGTAGGTCAAGTTTTATTACAGAGACATATGAGCTTAGAGGCCTTTAACTCAGGCTCCATGTGTAGGGTTTTAAAATTCTCCAGAAGACATCCCAGTGGGGACACTGGAGGAAAAGATGTCTGGACATTTCCCATTGGGAGGAAAAGAAGTCAGTGACCTTCCAGGGGCATCCCAAAGGCATGGTCCTACCTGATCCAATAGCTAATTAGCTTTTGGCCAGAGACCAGGGGCACAGCTGCCCAAGAAGGCACAGTTCACCTAGCGCTAGGATTTTCGTAGGTGACCGTGGGGGGGGGGGGGGGCAGGGAGGAACTGTGCATGTAAGGGAAAAATCTCTCCCAAGGGAAATGGAAGCTCTAAATGGAAGTCAGTAAGAAGGGTCTAAGTTTTATCTCCTTCGTAAAACTTAAAAATAATTCTATAAGCTGCAGGAAATCCACCTGAACCCACCTCTCAGGTCAATTGTGCTCCAGATAAGTACTGCACTCATTGCCTATCTCAGAAGGTGGGATTCGTCCCCCCTTTCCCTGGTTTTGGGACTTCCTTTTCCTGGCTACCAGATTGCTACCTGCTGCATGCAACACCAGCTGGATTGGTGAGTTCTCCTCATTGGCCAGTCTCTACATTGGTGAGTTTATCAGCAAAAAAACGCCTGAACAGCTTGACTGTTCAGGGTCCAGCAACTTCCTACTATCATTTGAGATGGAGGGACCCCCCACCCCCTCAGCCACAGTCTTTACTGGCTACCTCCATTTAGGGCTTCCTCTTTCCCTTGGGAGAGAGTCTTTTCTTCTACATGCACAGTTCCTTTTCCTCCTCATGCTCTCTTCTTTGAGAAAAATCAACAAGATCGACAAACCCTTAGCCAAACTAACTGAAAGGCAGAGAGAAACTATCCAAATCAGCAAAATCAGAAAAGAAAAGGGGGATATAATGACAGGCACTGAGGAAATCCAAACAATCATTAGGTCTTACTGCAAAAGCCAATATGCCAAAAAAATTGAAAATCTAAATGAAATGGACAATTTTCTTGATAGTTTCCATTTACCAAAATTAAATCAAGATCAAGTAAATTGATTAAATAGTCCTATATCCCCCAAGGAAATAGAAGCAGTCATCAAAACTCTACCTTCCAAAAAAAAAAAAAAAGCCCAGGACCAGATGGCTTCAGCGCAGAATTCTACCAGACCTTCAAAGAAGAGCTAACTCCAATTCTCTTCAAACTATTCCACAAAATAGAAACAGAAGGAACATTACCATACTCATTCTATGAAGCCACAATCACCTTGGTACCTAAACCTCACAAAGACCCAACGAAAAAGAGAACTTCAGACCTATCTCTCTTATGAACATTGATGCAAAAATACTCAATAAAACACTTGCAAACCAAATCTAAGAACACATAAAATTATCATCTACCATGACCAAGTAGGCCTCATCCCAGGCATGCAGGGTGGCTCAATATATGGAAATCCATCAATGTAATCCACCATATAAACAAACTGAAAGAAAAAAAAAAAGCACATAATCATCTCCTTAGATGCAGAAATAGCATTTGGCAAAATCCAATATTCATTCATGTTTAAAGTCTTGGAGAGATCAGGGATACAAGGCACATACCTAAACAGAGTAAAGGAAATATACAGTAAGCCTATAGCAACATCAAACAAAACAGAGAGAAACTTAAATAAATCCCACTGAAATCAGGGACAAGGCAAGGCTGCCCACTCTCTCCATATCTCTTCAACATAGTTCTTGAAGTCCTTGCTAAGTAATAAGAACAATTAAAGGATACCAAGGGAATACAAATTGGAAAGGAAGAGTCAAAGTATCACTATTTGCAAACGATATGATAGACTACATGAGTGACACCAGAAACTCTAACAGGGAACTCCTACACCTGATAAACATCTTCAGCAAAGTGGCTGGATACAAAATTAACTAAAAAAAAAAATCAATCAGCTCTCTTATATTCAAAAGACAACTAAGCTGAGAAAGAAATTAGGGAAACAACACTATTCACAATAGCCACACACACACACACACACACACACACACACACACACACACAAAATAAGGGATCTTGGTATAACTCTAACCAAGAAAGTCAAAGACTTGTATGAAAAAAACTTCAAGTCTCTGAAGAAAGAAATAGAAGACATCAAAAGATAGAAATATCTCCCATGCTCTTGGCTCGGTAGGATTAACATAGTAAAAACAGCCATCTTACCAAAATCAATCTACAGATTCAATACAATTTCCATCAAGTCTCCAACACAATTATTTATAAACCATGAAATAAATTCTCAATTTCATATACAATAAAAAAAAGTTCAGAAAAACTAAAACAACCTTGCACAATAAAAAATCTTCTGGAGGTATCTCCATCCTTGATCTCAAGCTGCATTATAGAGCAACAGTAATAATAATAATAAAACTGCATGGTACTGGCATAGAAACAGACTGGTAGATCAATGGAATTGAACAGAAGACCTAGAAATAAACCCACATACCTATGGACACTTGATTTTTCACAAAGACTCCAAAACCATACAATGGAAAGAACATAGCATCTTCAAAAAATGGTGCTAATCTAACTGGATGTTTACATGTAGAAAAGTGCAAATAGAACCATATCTATCACCCTGTACAAAATTGAAGTCCAAGACCTCAACATAAAACCAGACACACTAAGTCTGTTGGAAGAAAAAGTGGGGGAGAGCATTGAACTCATTGGCACAGGAGACACTTCCCTGAACAGAACACAAACAGGCTCGGAGATCTATAATTAATAAATGAGACCTTGTGAAACTGAAAAGCTTCTGTAAAGCAAAGGACACTGTCAACAGAACAAAATGGCAGCCTACAGACTGGGAAACTATCTTCACCAACCCTATATCCAACAGAGGGGTGATATCCAGTATATATTATGAACTCAAGAAATTATAGAACAACAAACCAAATAATCCAATTTAAAAAATGGGGTACAGGGCTAACAGATTTTTCACCAGAGGAATATGAATGGCAGAAAAAGAAATGCTCATCATCCTTAGTCATCAATGAAATGCAAATCAAAACATCTCTGAGATTCTATCTTTCAACCTATCAGAATGGCTAAGATCAAAAACTGAAGTGACAACACATGCTGAAGAGGATGTGGAGAAAGGGAAAACCCTCCTCCATTGCTGGTGGGATTTCAACTTACAACTACTTTGGAAATCAATCTGGTGGATTTAAAAAAAAATGGGAATAGCACTACCTCAAGATCCAGCAATACCACTCCTGGGTATATACTCCCTCTCCCCAAAAAATGCCCCAACATTCAACAAGAACATTTGCTCAGCTGTGTTCATAGAAGCTTTATTTGTAATAGCCAGAATCTGGAAACAACCTAGATGTCCCTCAGTGGAGGAATGGATACAGAAATTGTGGCACATTTACAGATTGGAATACTAGTCAGGTATTACAAACAAATAGATTATGAAATTTGCAGGCAAATGGTTGGAACTAGAAAAGCTCATTCTGCGTGAGGTAACCCAGAAACAAAAAAATGGGCATGGTATACACTCACATATAAGCTAAAAAGTCTGAGCCCAGGGGTTCCTGCAGAGACTGATGCACCAACGGAGGACCATGCATGGAGTGAACCTAGAAGCCTTGCTCAGATGTAGCCAATTGGCAGCTCAGTTCCGTGTGAATAGCCAAGTGTGAGGATCAGGTGCTGCCTCTGTCATGAACTGGGTTGCCTGCTCTTTGATCACTTGCCCTTTGGTGATGTGGTCTTCAGAGGAAGTGGATCCAGGCAGTCCTGATGAGACTTGATAAGCTATGGGCAGATGGCAGAGGAGGAGAACTCCCCCTTTCAGTGGACTAGGGGAATGGGATAGGGGGTAAGAGGGAAGAAGGGTAGAACTGGAAGGAGTTGAGTGAGGGGGTGTCGATCAGGATATATAATAGATAAATTGTGAAAAAAATTAAAATGAAAAAGAATCTCTAAAGAGTGAAACAACTCTAAATTCCTTTGAGCAAGAGCTTATTTCTGAGTATGAATATGTTGGGTAGTGGTGGTAGAAACTAAACAACTAGATCAAATCTCTGTTGGGGTTACATTTCTTGCTTAATTATTGTGCTCTAAAGTTCGCCACGGAGAAATAGCTTACAAATTGCATAGGAGGCCAACAAAGAACTGTTGCCTATGTGCCTTAACTAATGATGCAGAAAGATAGACACATGGGAAAAATACACATTCATATACATACATAATCATTCTATATATGAACTAAATAAATATTTTAACGGGCAAAGATGCATAAAATGATATATATCAACAGACATGCATATATATGGAGTTATGTTATGTAAAGGTTCATGCACCTATGCAACAGACTTGGCTTCAAAGGCATGGAGATAACTAATCTTGCCAAGGTAAATGGCTGGAGCTTGAGTTATTGAGATGATGTAGATGCCCAAAAGACAAATGTTATATGTTCTCATTCATTTGTGGATCTTCATGTCAAATTTTGTGTTTACTTTGAAGTACCTATAGAATCCAGAAAACTAGAAAGGTCCATTGTTATGGAAAGAGAAGAGAAATCTTAAGGGAGGGGGGATAGTAGAACAGGTGATATGAAGCAGAAAGGGGGAATAACAAGGAAGGAGGTTTAAGAAGAAAGTGCTTTAGAAAGGTAGGGAAGAGGAGGGGTTTGAGAAGATAATTAACACTAAAGATGTTTGAAAAAGCCACATTTCATTAAAGTCACTGTACATATAAGTTTATGTTTATCCCACAAGTAATAGATGGCCAAAGAAAACAATACAGGATACTTCCATTGTTCTTGGTGGCTTATTAAAACTTGATAACAAGACCCTATTGCTGAAAACCTACACTCATTTGCCATAGGCCATGAAGAAATAAAATCGGTACTAATGAGGAAGTTCCCTTCATGCTAACTAAGTACTGTAAGGTGCCTTTCTGGCTCATGGGCATAAAAAAAAAATCATTAAGAGTCTTATTCAGCTGCAGACCATGTAAACTACAATAATGACTGGCATGGAAGAGATGCCCATAGGTACAATACTGACACTAATATAATGAGGTAACCAACTGATTTCTGGTTTTATTTCAGGCTTGTTCCATAAAAGGAAACTCATGTCTGGTTCTATAAATCTTGTAAAGAAACCATGTTAACGGAGCTCACAGACCCAAGGGATGATCCTAATGCTAAAAGGATAGTATCAACTATCCAATAAATTCATTTCTATGCCATGTAACATCTTAGAAGTACTAACTTGCAACATATGTAGAGAAACAGAAGCTTAGTGGAGATAAATTGTGCTGGAGGCTTTTAAGTTCCAAAGAAAATAAGAAAGCGATCTTGCTTCATTTATTGGACTGTTGCAAGTTCACTAGTGTGTCTAGTATTCTACCAATGTCCCTGAGGGATTCTAGCACCTTGGACCCTCAATTCAAGTTTCCTATGGTAAGAAAATACCACAGGAATGAATAAAAAACTTGCCCTTTTTAGGGAAGACTAGTTGCTGGTTATTCTGGTTCATCTTTCAGAACCACGTAGATTGCAGTAGAAGGGATACAGGAAGAAAAGTAGGTTCATACAAGACTAGGAATAGAGAAAACGAAAGCAGAAATTAGTAAAAAAATATGAATCCAGTACCTGAAGTACAGTGGACCTTCTTAGGGACCTTTTCAAGGAATATGTTGGAAAAAGAATACTTGGTGTTTGTCTAGAATTACAAAGAATTCGAGGTATGAACAACTCTCAGAGTTTAGTTAATTAAACATACAGAATTTTCAAGTCCTTGTTTCTATTAATAGTATTTTCTTTTACTTCTTCCAATATTGTCATAGAATAACACAAACTGTTCTAACTTTATACTTCTTTCTGCAATTCTCCCTTTTAAGAAGAAATATGAGCAGAGGAAGAGTCCAAAACCATGGAATAAGAAGAAAAACAGTCATGTATCTTGTTAGATCCATTACTAAGTAAAACCTCAATTTTCAGAACAGCTAAATAGAAATGTTTCTATTTCCAAAATAAAGATGCTAGGACCTTCTGGAGATGGATAATTATAACAGACTACACACAGCTTACTCAGAAACCCAGGAGCAGAACTCAAGTTTTCTGACTCTTGGTTCAGTTATCAAGTACAGCTAAATGGAATTTTCACCACACAAATAGTCAAATAATGAGTAGATGTACATTGGTTTATTCTTAATTGCTCAGAAACTAGGGTCTTCCTTAAGATTACAGTTATTCTGGGTCCAATTACTCAAGTAGTATTAAGTTCTTCTAGCCATATCTTCTAGCCAACATCATCTCAGAAGCACCCCTATCATGGAAGGTAGAATTTCTGTGATAAAATTATCTGAAGACAACTGCCAAAATAGGCTTCTGAGTCATCTCAACCCGAAGAGATTTAAACACATCTCAGGGAAAATGTGGGATAAATGGCATGTACATAGCTACACACGCAGTGGAGCTGTTTATGGAATACCGCCTTATTGAACAAAAGAACCCTGTACTTTATTTGGAATGAATCTTGCCTTCTCATATCAGCATCAACGAATTTACAGATTATCAGTCATGCAACAGTCTTAGAGAAAGGACATATTTCCAGTTCAATTAGTTTATTGTTATTTCCATTATTATAATTTCTAGTTAGTTATAAGCACTTTAATACTTATTAGACATTTTGAGTCCTTTAGATTCAAATTATTGACTTTAAGGATTCAAATACAAAAACCGATGTTCAAACTGGCAAAATGATTTATTCTAAATCTGACAAATATTAAGTGGCAGAGCCAACATTTCAATTTAAGTGTGTATATAAGAGATGACACTTTCATCACATTGCGTTGTCAGGAAACAAAATCCACTGGCTTTCCTATTTTTATCAGTAAACATTTGTTGAATGAGCAAGTGAATGCCCAGGTAAATGAGAGAAAAAATTGGTAGAGGGACATGGAAAGAAGGGACTTATTGGTTAGTGGGCATCCATGTATTCTAGGAATTGTGATGGGGAAATACTTAAATTTGGTTTTACTAACTCTTTGCAATAATCCTAAGAGACAAATGTTATCCAGCATCCCATTTTCCAGATCAGAAATTGAGGACTACACATATTCAACAAATTGCTCAAGGTCGCAGAGCAAAAATTTGTATTTTGGTGTCTCGAACTCTAAACCTGATTCTTTCCACTATGATGGATTGTCTCAGAAACCTCTAGATTAGAAACTGAGAAAAGGCTGGTAAAAGTGTATGTGAATTTTGGTGCAAGGGCAGCAACTGCATAGCATCAAATGAACTGAAGTCTTCAGGATCTCAGCAAGTTGGAGGTAAACCAGATACTAATCATGATTTAAATATGATTCTTAGAGCCTGTCATCAGCTGGGTCAGAGATATAAAAAGGAACTGAGTGACAACTGGCTTCCCATTTGAGGTCCTGATGTCACCCTTTTTTTCATATATATATATATATATATATATATATATATATATATATATATATATACATACATATATATATAGCTACAAGTATCTGCTTTGAACCTCAAAAAACAGAGCTGTGATGTGGTGTCTACTTATATCCCAAAGGTGAGAGAGGCTGAAAAGGTGTGGTAAGACATGCACCAATCTCAGGAGTATGCTTTCCCACACTTGGCCTATAAATAAACATAGACCAGCCCCCCAGGATAGGGTATACTAACACTGTCTCAGCTGATCCTTACCTTGAGGGGTTTTCAACTGCTTCAAATAATCAGAAGGAGGCTGATGGTGCCCAACATACTTAGGAGAGAGGTGGTGGCCTCTGAACTTTCACAAGGCTCAGACTTTCCAGGGATTGAATCTCTTCCTAAAAGAAATAAAGAAGAGCAGTAGCTGAGAAAAGTTTTGTTGCATTAGATCCTCCTACCCCACTTGACTTGCCAGGGTGTGTGCTTTTGGCAGCTGATTTATAATATATGGTTTATTTAATAATCAGCACCTGCAGTAATGCCACTGAAGGTGAGTTGAGGTATAAATAACACTTTGCTTCTAAATATTTAATATGGGTTTAGAATTAGAGCAAATAGCATCTGGGCAGGCTGGAAAGTCAAGAAACTGAAATCTGTAGTCACAGCTATGCTATAAACTGATATCTGACCTTGAACAGATCTGAATATCTTTCTGAGTCTATTTCCCCATGCAAAAAAGAGAATCACTCAAACTTTAAAAACCCTCCTAGTTCTGAAAGAGTGACCACATATCATGTCTTCATGATTCTTTGCTCTTTGCCTTTACTATCTCTAATGGAAGTTTTGGTTTCTTTAAAAATTCAGTTATGTTATATAAATATGTTTCTGTTTTAATCCCAAGTTTGGGGTTTTAGTTTGGGCTTCAGTTTGTCCAAAGCTGATAACTGTCTCGTGCAGTGTCTGGTCTTTGACAGCTGATAATGGCCTACCTCATACCTCCTGTGGCACAGAGAGAGGTGTAGTCTAGGACTCTGAGGATATAAATTTGAGAGCCCAGAAGGAGGTGGTGTGGGGTGTGATATTGGTGTGTGGCATGTAGCAGTTTGGAAAGACCAGAGATAGATATTGTGGTGGTTTGGAGCAGACAGAGAGAAGTGCTTCAGGCCACAGCAGCTTGGAGGAGACTGCTTACTGGGTTTGCTGTTGATAGAGATTGGTAGAGCCCTAAAAGAACCCATTGATCCTAAATAGCAGGTAAACTAACTTTCTGTCCCCTACCTAGGGTTGGTAGAAAGGAAGTAGAGGTGTTAATACCCCAAATAAAGTAGTTTTTAAAATGAGAACTATAATTATCTCCTTAACTTCAATAGGTTTCTGAGGGAATTTTTACCGAAGATCCAAATGAGTGATTTCTTTGGTTCCTACCTTCATAGAATGCTAAGAAGAAATCAGTATTAGAAATAAACTGAGCCTAAGCATGCCATATGTTCCACACAGATGAGAATAGAATAAAAGAAGAGATGGTAGAAGGAGTAGGTTCCATGCAGCTCCAAAGACTTTAAGATTGAGAGAGTCTTTAGAACATGGGAAAGTGGGACCAGGAGTTCCAGAACATTTATAAAATTAAAAAAAAATAATTCTACAAAAGTATAAGCGAAGTCAACATTCATACAAATTATGTTGCAAAAAGAATTAATGTAAGTTTGACTGTGTACAAGGCCCAAGCCCCCAACATTCCTTTCAGTTGTAGCATGAATTTACATCAAAAAGAGCCTATCAAATGGCTGCATCTGGAAGGACACATTCTGAAATTCTGTAACATAACTAAGGAGTTAAGTGGAAATTTTTGGATTTTAAATGATGTAAATGAAACTTTTCTAAACCCCAAGAGTTTATTCATGGTCAGTGTTCACTGAAAGAAGACCTACAACACATAAACCACGGGTCTAAGTAAGATACAAAAGATATAGGACTGTGATGACCTCATGGAATGTTGGAACTATGGGTAGGTTGTTTTGGGGACAGCACACTGTATAGCAGAGCAAGCAGCATAAGGAAGAGATTAGGAACTAGAACATACGAAGCTTAGAATTTACTAAGTACAGAGAAATGGGGGTAGAGGTGAATTTTGGGAAGAATCGTGTCTTCCTTACTTTTCTAATGCTGTAAAGAGACACCAAGATCGGGGCAACTTATAGACAAAAAGTGTTTAATGAGGACTTACTTAGAGTTTCAAAGGGTGAATTCATTACCACCTTAGAAGGGAGCATGGCAGCAGGCATGCAGACAGTATACTGGAACAATCTCTGAGAGCAGAGAGAGAGAGAGAGAGAGAGAGAGAGAACTGGAAATGGCATGGACTTTTGAAACTTCAAAGCCATCCCCAAGTGACACATCTTCTCCAACAAGGTCACCATTCCTAATCCTTCCCTAAGAGTTCCACCAACTCTGGACTAAGCATTCAAATGTAGCTGCCAGAGGCTCAGAGTCATATCATAATGAAAAAATGCATTTAGCCCAACTTCAAAAGTCTCTATGGTCTTTCAGTCTCAAATTTTAAAAGTCCAAAGTCTCTTCTGAGACTCAAAGCAAGGTTACCTCTAACTGTAACCCCCTGTCTTAATTAGGGTTTCTATTGCTGTGAAGACCACGGCAACTTTTATAAAGGAAAATATTTAATGGGGGCTGGCTTATAGTTCAGAAGTTTAGTCCATTATCATCATGGTGGGAATCATAGTGACAAATAGGCAGATATGTTGCTGGAGAAGTAGCTAAGAGTTTTTCATCTGGATCAGCAGGCAGCAGGAAGAGAAAATGATATTGGGCCTGGTTTGAGCTGCTGAAATCTCAAAGACCACCCTAAGTGACACACTTCCTCCAATAAAACCACACATACTCCAACAAGGCCACAACTCCAATAATGTCACTCCCTATGAGTCTATAGGGGGTGGCATTTTCATTCAAACTGCCACACTTCTGGAAAAATCAAAAAGCAAATTACATACTTATTACAAATAATGGAGGACAGAATACATATTACCATTTCAAAAAAGGAGGAATTCTGGGCTGGACCAAAGGAAGACTAAAATCCAGTAGTGCAAGCTCCATATGCTATAGCTACATGTGTGATGTCAAAAAGGCTTAGATAACTCCTCTTTTTCAGCTTTGGTTACTGCAACACACTTTTTTTGGAGGCTATTTTCACTCTGTTTATCCACTCTCCATGGCAAGTATCCCACGATTCTGGTATATTCAATATCTTGGGGTCTCCAATGTAATCTAAGCTTTCCTCTCATGGCTTAACAAGATGATCTTTCTGGCCCTGCATGAGGGGACCCTGGCCTCAGAAGCTTTTCTTAATTGTGAAAGAGTTCACAAGCCTTTTACTACTGTATCCTTTATGACTCTAAAGCCAAAACAAGAGTGCCAGTTGCTGCCAAGTTCAGCTGTCTACTTTGGATGAAATATGTCCCCTCCTTAAATTACATTTGTATAAGCTTTAATTTGTTGATGCTTTCCTTTGTTGCATAAACTTTCCTTTAATTCCTTCCACACTTTCTTTTCACAAGTTGCAGGATTTGCTGGGTGGGGTCTGGCCCCAAGGACACCACTCTCTTTTTAGTCCTTAACTCTCCCAGCACAAACAAAAGCTGTTATATTAAATTTCCGGTGCTCTTTTTCTCCTCAGACTATACATTTTATATTTCTTTTTGACCCTCCCCCCGCTTGATCTTTTTAATTGTAGATTTGTGTAAGACTGATCACTAATAACCAAGTGACAGAGTCAACATTAGGCTGCCTTGAAATATGCTCTACCAATGAAATTAGTTCAAAAATCTTCAACTTAACCTCACCTAGATCCTTAGGACAAGGGAAAAATAGCTACATTATATGCCAAAATTTCACAAGAATGGTCTCTAGCCCAGTTGTTAAAACTGTTCACGATGCTTTCAGCACTACTGTTTTCCAAGTTCTGACTAGAATGTACCATCAATCCCTGCTTAGAGTGTTCCACTGCTTTTCTAGTCCAAAGTCTCAAAAAAACTAATTAGCATGGTCAAACCTGTCACACATCAACAGCTCACTCCCCGGAACCAACATCTATCTTACTTTCCTTACCATTGCTGCAAAGATACATCATGACCCAGGCAACTTATAGAAGAAGAAGGAGAAAGGGGAGTGGGGGTGTGATGGTAGGACTGGGAGGAGAGGAGGGAGGGGCTGGGATCAGGCCATAAAGCAATCAACTTAATGAATTAATTAATTTCAGCTCATGGTCCATGGTCATCATGACAGGAAGCATGATATCAGACAGGTAGTCATGGCACTGGAATAATATCTGAAAGCCCATGTCTGATCCACAAGCATGAGGCGGCAGGAGGAGTGTGTGAAGAGATAGATAGATAGATAGATAGATAGATAGATAGATAGATAGATAGATA